>NC_092878.1:43399571-43716691 GCF_028372415.1 Notamacropus eugenii | reverse complement strand
CTTCTCCTTTTGTCACTAATTCTTTCTTGATTTCTATTTATTAAACTTCTGTCAAGATAAATATTGGACAAGATAAGTAGTGGTCTTAAAACTATATAAATAAAAAACAATAATTGCATAGATATGGCTAGTTAAGTAGAGAGATTATTTAAATTATAAAGAAAATATTTTTTTTTTAAAAAAATCATGTACACTATTTTGGAGAAATCCCCCAAAGGAGATATAGTGTGGTACAATAGATAAATGCCTCCCTCCCAAGGTAGGAAGACCTAGAGTCAACTCCTACCATTGATACATACATGGACAGTTAAATCCTGGTCAAGTCATTGAACTTCTCATTATTTCAGATAACTCTCTAAGACTGTAAGTTACAGCTACCAACCTGCATTGGCAAAGAGTATTTCCTTATCAGGGAATTCTGTCTACCAACAAATCACAAGTTCAATCTATGTCCTTTTACAAAGAAAATATTAGACTATTTGATCCAAGTTACAATCAATTGACAAATCTTTTCAATATAAAGAATGTTACAGTATATTGTCATTTGTTCTCAATCAAAATAAGCACTTTTTGTGTTAGTAACTTAATCTTTATCTTACATGTTTTCAAAATAAAAATGTCTCAGATAGAGAAAAAAGCAATAATGTTATAGAAATTATGAACAATTCAGTGAAGTCTATACAGCTAAGGAAGTTGGGTGCCTGGAAATCTAGCATGGGAAATTAAAAAGGAATGTTTCAAGTAGTGTTTTGCAGTTTGATGGCTCATTCTCATGGTGATATTGAGTACCATTGATTCTCATTCTCATAACCATGATCTAATTTGATCCTTGTTCCAGAAGGAAGCATGTACACACATGGACATAAGGAGTTAAATTCATTAACAAATGAACACAGTTTTAAAGGATATATTCTTGCCATCTCAGTTGGGAAATGAATGTCAAAGAAAAATCAGTGATCCGATAGTTCATTAGAATCTGTGGCAAATATTCATTTCTACCCCATGATTTATGAATTTCTTCTAATCATACAAGGGGAAGGATGAAATATGGAGTGAACTAAACAGCCTACAAGGCAATCTCAGATACCAAGGATATTTGGGAATGAATCTAAAAGTATGGTCTGTGAGTAATATGAATGAGGAAAGTGACAGAAGAAGTCATTTAAGATTTATTTTTACTGCAGTCACCAAAAATGAACCTGTTTCCCTCTCATGTAGACATTGAATGAAAAGTCTGTTTTGGATTTTTTTTTACTATGATTTTTCTAATAGAATGGAAAGTCCTAGCAGAAATGCTTTAATAAACAAAATAAAAGATAGTATTTTTATAGTTTAATACCACCATGAGGCCAATTAATGTCTTTCCTTCAGCATGAGAGCACCAACTAGTGACTGAGACTTTGATCATTGGTATTAACACTACTTCCTAAAGTACTAACATTTGCCTGCAATCCAACAAAGTACTGCCAGCTAATAACAACACGACCACTAGGTCCCAACCTATGGTCAAGATTCAGAAATGTCATCAATGCATAAATGAACTATTTTGTATTTGACTATTTTTTTAAGTATTGTAACTTCATCAAAGGGATTAACAAGTGACAATATGCACAAATTAAATGTTTGTTTTTAATGATGGGTATTCGGAAGTGAAATATTAATTATTACCAAAATGTTCTTATTTTATGTGTCATTCATGAAGTACCATAGAAAGTAAAATATAAAGTGTAGGTAACTTATTGACTAGTTCAATTTGCAATTAGATGCTTCATCAATATCATTTAATAAATACTCTCAGTACTGTCAACTTAGTTTTGTATTCTGAGTGAAAAATGTGATTAGGATTATAAAATGAGAGAGCAATACTGTGGATTCTTTATGTTCTGGAACTGTGTCTTAGCAGATTTTTTTTCTAGACACTAAAGAAAAATTTATTTGGAAGCAGTATAAAGTATTGTACCTGAGGGTAAAGTTAGAAGTGAGATCAATTAGGAGACTCTTATAATAGTCCAGGGAGATGATAATAAAGACTTAAGTATTAGTGTTTTGGGAAGTGGCAATATAGAAAAGGTACTATTTGAAAAAAAATTATGAAGGCAGAACTTAAAAAAAAGTTTTGGGGACTCAGTAGATATGAGAGAAGAGGGAGAGAGAAGCACAGATGATAACACCAAATTTTGAAATTGATGGGCCTAGTGCTGGTGCCATTGATAAAATGACTGAAGTTAAAAGGATAAGCAGGTTTAGTGTCAAATGTTAAGCTTACTTGAGTTCTAGTCCACTCTAAGACATCTAGGTGGTGATGTCTTATAAGCAGTTTCAGATGCAAATCTCAAACTTGAGGTAGCAAGGCAAAGTGTATAGAACACCAGCCCTGGAGTCCAAAAAATCTCAGTTCAAATGTGGTCTCAGGCACTGTGTTGGTTGTAGTCCTTCATTCTCAAGGAGGACCAAGATGACATCCCTATGCTGGAATCAAAGTACAGTGTGTCTGACTGTGGGTTGTTTGACCAATACAAACTCAGGAAGCCCTCATCACAGTTTGTGCACAAATAGTCCATGGGAATATTTGGAAGGGAGATGTCTCTAAATTTGCAATTCTCATTCAGACACTTATTACCTGTGTAACTCTAAGTGAGTCAATTAACTCTTTTTTGTCTCAGTTTCCTCTTCTGTAAAATAAGGATAATAATAGCATTTACCTATTATTTGTGAGGGAAAAATGAGATAAAAATTGTAAAGCAGTTAGCACAAGACCTGGCCCAAAGGAAGGACTATACAAATGTTGTCTTCATCATCATATCATCATCCTCATCATTTTCATCATCATCATCCTAGAACTCAGGATGAAACCATATTTGGAGACATGAATTTGGTACTTCTTTCCAAAGATGTGACATTTTAGAAGGTGAATAGGATGGCCAAAGGAAAAAATATAGAAAAAGAGGAAAATTGTATGAAGGAGATTCTATTGGGTCAATACTCATTTTAAGATAGAACAGAATGAGAAACCTGTCCAAGAAACAGAGAAATAGAATTTCGAGTGGCTAGGGGAGAATGAAGAAATCCAAAGTCTTGAAAGTAAGTGGAGAAATTGTTGAGGGGAAGAAGGGGGTGGTCAATAGTACCCAATGTTTCAAAGAGGTAAAAAGAACTAAAAAAGAAAAAGAAAACAACAGCAAACTTAAGGAGTTGATGATTTAGGTCATTTTTTTTTTTATTTAAGGAGAGAGTAGGAGTAGTGGGTGGGAAGTGAAGGTTAGATTGCCAAAGGCTGAGATGAGTGAGTAATGAGAATGGCAGTGAAGAGTACTGGAGAAATAGGATGATAATTTATGGGATCCAAAGGTCAGAGGAAGATTTTTTGAAGGGTGTGAGACCTGAAAGGAGATGAAGAATGAACCAGTGGCAAGAGGGAGATTAAAGATGCATTAAAGAGAGGAAAGATGCCTGATGGAACTAGGTCCATGAAGAATTGGAAGAAATAGGATCAAACTCACAATCAGGGAAAAGTTACCCACTGTGTATAGGAATATTTACAGGCATACCTCAGATACATTACAGGTTCAAGTCTAGAACACTGTAATAAAGCAAATATTGAAATACGAGTCATGATTTTTTAAAATTCCCCAGCTCATATAAAAGTTATATTATTTTTACCATACTGTTGTACATTAAGCATGTAATAGTATTATGTCTATTATGTACATACCTTGGAAAAAACATATATACCTTAATTAAAAATACTTTGTTGCTAAAAATGTTAATCATCCTCTGAGCCTTCAGCAAGTCATAATCATTTTGCTGGGCGGATGGGGTCTTGCCTTGATATTGATAGCTGCTGATTGAGCAGGATGATGGTTCCTGTAGGTTGGGGTGACTGTGGCAAGTTCTTAATGTAAGACAGCAAGGGAATGTGCCACATTGATTGACTCTTCCTTTCATTTGATCACCTATATGCCATTGTAAGATTATTAATTGGCTTAATTTCAATATTGTATCTAAGGAATAGGGAGACTCAAGGAGAGGAAGAGAGATAAGGAATGACCATTTAGTGGAGCAATCAGAACACATTTATCAATCACATTCACTATCTTATATGGGTATATTTCATGGCATCCCGAAACAATTATGATAGTAACATCAAAAGTCACTGATCACAAATCACCATAACATATATCATAAAAATGAAAATGTTTGAAATATTGTGAGAATCATCAGAATGAGATATGCAATATTAAAAGATGCAGTTGGAAAATTATTGCCAGTAGATTTGCTCCAGCCAGGATTGCCACAAACATTCAATTTGAAAAATTACATCATCCATAATATCTGTAAAGCAGAGTGATTGAGGTATGCTTGTATTCTCCTATAAGTAACAGGAAGAAGGAGGGTGCAGGTAAGTAACAAGATAAATTCTGTGCAATGGAGCAAGGGAATTAGGACAGTTCATAGTGGGTGATCTCAGTGAAATAGAATGTTTGATAATGTTTTACAATCATTTGGGGTTTTAATGTGTACTCAAGGTTTGAGGACACGGTAGTATTTGAAGAATCAATATGAGAACCTAAATAGGGATATTCAACCAAATATAAAGGATATATACACATATATATGATATATATAAAATAATACATTTAATGTTTATTTAATATACATATATGTATATATGTATATATATTATATAATGTATTATATTTATATATAATATACATAATATGTATGAAATAATGTGCCTTATATTAATGTAATTAAAAAGAAACGAAATATACCATGTCAGGTCTAAAATGTCAAAATTACAAATGTAGCATGATGTAAAAAGGTAAACTTCTAATGGGTAGTGATTGGTTTTATTTTGTCTTTGAAATCATAGTGCCTAGGACACCGCCTATGACATAGGAGATACTAGAACTGCCAAGATTTTGACCGACTGATACATGATAGTGATCACTGCATACCTTAGCATTTTAAATACAAGTCCTTAAGATTTTAAATTAAATGATTCCAAATTGAATTCAAAATCTGATCATAGATTCAGAAGTAGAATGAATCTTAGAGGTCAATTAGTTCAATTTCCTTATTTAAATTCAAAATTCCTAATTTTACTTATAAGGGAACAGAGTCCTGAAGAGAGTGAGCGACTTTAAAAAGTGAAAGAGGTAGTAAGTGGTACAGGTAAGATTTAACAGATACCTTATAACAATAAATACCATTTTCCCCCCTCTGTCTCATTGTTTTCAACAAGAAAGGTACAAAGAAGTATGTGTATGGATATAAGTATGTGTGTGCATGTGTGTATATACAGATATAAAAACATCGTGTGTGTATGTGTGTGTGTATGTGTATTTACCATACTGGTTATACTTTTAAGTATAAGTATAAAACACAACACCCATTTTTGTCTTTTGCACTTACAGTTCCTTACAAGTTCTTTTAAGCCCTTTCCCTCCCACTCTTTAAATAGTACTTTATTTTTTCCCCAATTATTTATCAAGAAAATTTTTTAAATTCATTTTTACAAAATTTTGAGTTCCAAATTTTTCTCCCTCCCTCCCCATTCTAGAAAGGCAATTTGATATAGTTTATACATGAACTATCATATAAAACCTATTTCCAAAAGAATACCATAAGTGAATACCGTAAGTGAAAAAGAATACCGTAAGTGAAAAAATACTTCAGTCGGCTTTAAGAATCCATCACTTCTTTATCTGGATATGGATAGCATTTTCCTTTGTGAGTCTTTTGTACTTTTTTTGGATAATTGTGTTGCTGAGAAGAATTGAGCCATAGCTGATCATCACACAATGTTGCTGATACCGTGTACAATGTTTTCCTGATTCTGCTCATTTCACTTTGCATCAGTTTGTATCAGTTTCCAGGTTTTTCTGAAATCTGCCTGTTCACCATTTCTTATTGCAAATAATATTCCATCACATTCATATACCATGAATGCACCATTCCGCTGTTGATGGTTATCCCTACAGTTTCCATTATTTTCCCACAATGAATGGGGCTGCTATAAATACTTTCTCACAGCTAGGTCCTTTCCCCTTTTTATGATCTTTTTGGGATATAGACCTAGCAGTGGTCTAAATCAAAGGGTATGAACAATTTGGTTGCCCTGTGTCCATAATTTTAAGCTGTGCTCCAGAATGGCTGGATCAGTTTCACAACTCCACCAACAGTGCGTCAAGTGTCACAATTTTCCCATATTCTCTCCAACATTTATCATTTTCCTTTTATTGTTACACTGCCCCAGGGGGTGAGGTGGTATTTTGGAATTGTTTTAATTTGTATTTCTCTAATCATATGTGATTTAGAGCACTTCTTCACATGTCTATAGATAGCTTTGATTTTTTTCCTCTGAAAATTGCCTGTTAATATCCTTTGACCATTTATCAATTAGAGAATGACTTATATTCTCGTAAATTTGACTCAGTTCTCAATATTTTTGAGAAAGGAGGCCTTTATCAGAGACATTTACTATAAAGATCATTTCTCAACTTGCTTCTAATCTTAGTTGCATTAGCTTTGTTTGTGCAAAAGCTTTTTAATTTAATGTGATAAAAATGATCTATTCTACTTTTGTAATTTTCCTTCTCTTGTTTGATCATGAATTCTTCCCCTCTTTACCTGACAGGTAGACTATTCCTTGTTCTTCTAATTTGATTGCTTCATTGTTTGTGGTATTTTTTTAGCAAGATGTAGTTTTCTTTCTTATCCCTTTTAATTAGGTCTATTTTTGCATTTACTTTTTCTAAGATTAGTACTGTTACTCCAGCTTGTTTTAGTTCAGCAGAAGCATAGTAGATTTGGCTCAAGCCCCTTACATTTACTCTGTGTTTGTCTATCTGCTTCAGTTGTGTTTCTTGTAAGTAACATATTGTAGTATTCTGGATTTTGATCCACTCTGCTATCCAGTTCTGTTATATTGGAAAGTTCATTTCATTCACATTCACAGTTATGGTTATGACCTTGTGCATTTCTCTCCATCTTATTCTTCTTTCTGTTTTTCCTCTCTTTCCTTTTACCCTTTCTCTCCTCCGGTACTTTGCCTTCTGCTGCGACCTCCCCTGATCTGACCTTCATAATGTGGCTCTCTACCCATACCATCCTTTATTATATCTCCTCCCCTCCTACTTCCCTGATGTATAGATTTCTATATTCAATTGATTATGTATATCATTCCCTCTTTAAGTCAATACTGATGAGAGTAAGGTTCAAGTTAATGCCCATTGCCCTCCCTCCCATTTTCTCCCCCACTGTAATAGGTCTTTCACACCTCTTCAAGTGACACAATTTGCCACAATCTACCTATCCCTTCTGTACCCATTGCACTCTCCTCATCCCTTAATTTTCTTTTATGTTATTCTTTAAAATTCACCTTATCCCTCTACCCTGTCTATGTATATCTCTTCTCTCTGTACTGTTAATGATACAGTTTTTAAGAGTTACAAGTAACACCTTCCTGCGTAAAACTGTGAATAACTTAGTCCTACTGAACTCCTTATTTTTCTCTTCACTTTTTACTTGTTTATGTTTCCCTTTGGTCTTAATATTGGAAGTTATTTTTTTTTTTAAATTCTGGTCTTCTCCTCATGAAAACTTGAAATCCTTCTATTTCATTGAATGACCATTTTTTCCTTATTGTTTTATGCTTAATTTTTCTGAGTAAGTGACTCTTGGTTGTAGGTTTGTTCCTTTGCATTCTGGAGTATCATGTGCCATTACCTCTGATCCTTTGGTGTTGCAGCTGCCAAGTCCTGTGTGATACTGATTGTGGCTCCTCATTATCTGAATTGTTTCTTTCTGGCCACTTTTGGTATTTTTTTTCTTGACCTGATAGTCTGAAATTTGGTTGTAATTTTCCTTCAGGTATTTTGGAAATCTCTTTCCTGAGGTGATCAGTGGATTTTTTTCAATGTCTATTTTGCCCTTTTGTTCCAGGACATTAGGGCAGTTTTCCTTAATAATTTCTTGAGACATGTTATCCAGGTCCTCCTTTGATTAAGACTTTCAGGTAGTCCAATGATTCTGATATAGTGTCTCAATTTTCCACATCAGTTGTTTTTCCCATCAGGTATTTTATATTTTATTTTTTTTTAATTCTTTTGAATTTGTTTGATCAATTCATTATGTCTCATAGAGTCATTAGTTTCCACTTGTCAAATTCTAATTTTTAAAGGTGTTGTTTTCCTCCATTAGCTTTTGTAATTTCTTTTCCATTTGGCCAATTATTCTCTTTAAGGAGTTATTTCCTTCAGTAATTTTTTGTATCTCCTTTTCCATTTGGCCAATTCTACTTTTTAAGCAGTTTTCTAAGCTTTTGACTCTTTTCATATTTCTGTTGCATCACTCTCATTTCTTTTCCCAATTTTTCTTCTACCTCTCATATTATTTTAAAGCTCCTTTTTGAGCTCTTCACAAGTTCTTCCTGGACTTGAGACACATACCTGTTTTTCTTTGGGGTTTTTTCCATAGGTATTTTGACATTGTCACCTTCTTCTGAGTTTGTCTTGGTTCTCTCTGTCACCATAATAACTTTCTATCATCAGATTCTTGTTTTGTTCTTTTGTGCTCATTTTTTTGGCCTATTTCCTTTCTTTTAAATTTGAGCTGTGCTCCCAAGGTGAAAGGGAAACTGTATTAGGCTTCCTGGCTAGTGACTGCAGGTTCTCACTGTATACCTGGTGCTGCCCTGATGTTGCACTGAAGCCCATGGGGGACCCACTTGTCTGGTGCTGCATTGAGGGGATTGGGTGAGGTGGGTAGCTGGCACTGCTGGAGGTCATAGGGATCTGGCAGCTTTGCTGGTACTGATCTGAGGACCTCGCGGTGCTGTCTGGCATGTGCATAAGCCTGGGGTGTTGTTTCTGCATTTTCCTGAGCCTATACTGAAGCATGTGGAATTCTGGTCTCTGGAGGTCACCTGTTTGCCTTGGGCTATGTTGAAGTGTGGAGGGCTGATGTTGGTTGGTGGCTATCTATTTGCATAAGCACATGTAGGGTTAACAACTACCTGCTTGTCTGTGGCTATCCTGAGGCATATGGAAGTCTGCTTGCTGGAGCTGCATATGGTGATTTTACTTTGAGTTTGATTTATTTTAAAATTTCAATGTTCATAGAATGTCCAAATACCTTTTCAAAAATTTTGGTTAGCTACTGAATTGGTGAACTACTAAGTATAGTCATATTGGTTTTGATTGTATACACACATAGTAAATTGATTATAGATATACATATTTTTAAAAACAGTTATAGACTTGTAGAATTTGTATTTAAATGAAGAATTATTAGAAACACACAGAAGCATAAAAACAAATTTCAGTAACCCACCACAAAGTAATTTATTGATTGTTCACCATATGTATTCCACAGCCATTGACACTATGAAGATTTGCAAAGTATGGAAAAAAAAAATAGGAGACCCTCAACAAATGAATAATCTAAAGAGGAAAAGCAATACAGATAAATGTGTACATGTTAATCAAATACTTCATTAAGCATATAGATCCACTCTCTGTTATTTAGTAATATTGATTATATACACATATGAATATCCAGTATAATTTTGTTTTAAATTAGAGTCAAGTTTCCACCTTACTGCCAGCCCTGGAATCAATATTTAAGAAATATATCAAGTGCTTTGATGGCCATAACAATAGTAATGTCATATTTGTATCTAATTGTATCTTTAGATAATGAAACCTAATGTAGGGAAAATCATCACCCAGTTTCAAAAATTTTAGATCTGGAAGGGACCTTAGAGACCATATAATTTTAATAATGTCATTTTATAGATGGGGAAATTGAAGCTGGGGGAAAACTGTTTATTCAAAACTTTGCAGATCCTCTGCTCCAACTCTTACACTATTCTGAATCAGCTAAAGCTATTCTGACTGCTAGTAAATACTGCATTCTAGATATTTTGGGACAGTTTTCACAACTTGGATAATGCAACTGACATTGATTTATTGATTCATCCCAAGCCTTCAGGGAATTAGAATTCCAGTTTTTCTAATCAATAGAAAAAATGTAGGTTTCAAGACATACTGGAAATAGAAAGGATTGTCATATAATTTTGCATCTGCAACATAAGCAGATAAAATCTCTATGTTTTGTTGTTGTTATCATTTGTTTATTTTTTGTTTTGTTTTGACAGGAGGTTGTTTGATGACTTCTTTGGAACTACTTGTATATATTCTGATGTCTCAATAACTAATTGCTGTGATAATTAAGCAGACAAACAATGGCTGCAATATTTATAAGTCATGGTAGGCTATATAAATGTAGTTCAAAAGAAGAAAACTTCTTGACCTCTTCTATATGTGCATTTTAAAGCACGTTGATGAAAGATGCTTAGCTCACACTGATGAGTTAACTTCAGAATGCTGACCTCTTTTTGGTAACAAAAATAAATGTTATTGACCAAATAGTACCACAAAGGATGATTTTTGCAAATTGAATATGTGCAATGCCTCCTTTTTTCAAAAAATAGATAGATTTTTTAATAACCTGTTCATTAGTTCATATTAAGACTCCCCCAATACAGTTGAACATTGGAAGGAAACATTGTTTTTTCCTACATTGGGAATTATTTTTAGAAAAAAATATCATGAGGCAGAAATAAAGGAATTGCAACAGCCTTGGGGTCTTTTGTCTTCTACCTAGTTCTCTCTTTTAGCTTTCAAGTTAGTTTTCTCCATCTTCCCTTTGGGTATTGCATTTGCAAACTCCATTTTCTCTGCCCCCTTCTACTGAACTTATTAAAGAGAGAAATCCTTTTCCTGAGTTAGTCTGCAGCTTGGTTAAAGTTCCCCTTTGCCTTCCCATAATTTCAAATGATCCCAACCGAGTTCCTCATTTCAAAAGCAATTGGTTCCCAATTCTCCACCTGCTCCTCAGCATTGAAAAATTTAATGGGGAATTGTCACCTTCTTTCCAATGCCAGTACTCTGACTTTAAATCCTATTTTGTAGTCTTTGAACTGAAAAAAATAATGTTTGTCTAATCCTCTCCGGATAAAGTGGAAGTCAAATATTAAAGAATGGTGTTCATTTTACTAAAACTTCTCCACTACTTTTCCAGAAGTCTACATAAGTTTTCTATTTGATGGCTCCAAGGGGGACATTTTCACGCAAATGCACCTTCCCTTCAAAAGACATGCCATTAAAAAAACAACAAGAGCTTAATATTGGATTCTTTTTTTAAAATAACTACTATGATACTTAAGTATAAGTTATATTTATACTTGCTATGAACTTTTCTGTTTCAAAAACTTTTGTACTTTTGAAAATATTTGGTGAAAAAAATTTAGAATATAATCTATATGAAGTATAACACCAAGAATAAGTTAAAGAATAATATCCACACAAGACAATGCTCACTTTATTTGATCTTCTTTTTAATCAGCTTTTAGAGTTCTCATCTCACTTCTCAGTAATTGTCATGAAATCTAAAAGAAAATCCAAATTTTTTTGATTTTAAATTAAAGCCAAGTTAACACATTACTATTAATATTAAAATCAATATTTGAGAAATATTTCTAATGCTTTGAAGGTAATAAAATATTAATGACAATAGTAATAACTCTCTTGGTTCTCTTTCTTTTATATTGAACTTTTTTCTACTCACTCCCATATAGTGTAGACAGAAACTTCAAATTATTGCAATGATACTGCTTGCCTTTGCCTATCTTTAGAAGGATTATATCAACAACATTATAAAGGAAAGAACTTTTAAAAAGCTAAGAATTCTTAGAAATTTGGTGAATCATCACAACTCTAGAAGGCTGATAAAGAAGTGTATCTCTCATCCCTTGGTTGAATTGGGTAGAATGGTGACAGACTGAAGGTGATGAATTAGATTCATATTTTCAGAACAACCAATACAATGGACCTTTGTTTTGCTTGAGCATAATTTTTTGTTATATGGAAGAGTTTTTATTGGGGAAAGGTGTTGTAGAAGCAAGTAGTCCTAGGGATAGTGACAAAAAGAAGAGAAGAGAACAGGACAAATTTAGAAAACACAGATAAACAATGCAATACTGTTGTTATTACTATAATCAGTTTTATTTATTACCTATCTATCTACCTATCTGTCTGTGTCTATATATCTAAATATAGATGGCTTAGATGAAGATAAACATACATATATGTATATATACATATATATGACAAAATGTAAGAGATGAATAGTTTCCTAATAACATGGTTTTTCCAGGATGTTTTTGTCCAGGATATTTTCATGTGTTGATAATTTTCTAGCGTATAGAAAAAATAAAGTATTGCATCAAGTCCATTAATATATGCTGATGCCTCTGTATCCCATAAAGCTTCATGTGTTTCCCAGCCATTTATATTCACAGATCTCTTGAGAGAAGTGTGTGATACATTTGCAGGCACTGTAAGGAGATGAGAAAAGGCCACATCCATCAGATTTGGCCACTGATTCCAGGTGAATGTGAGGTTATGAGTGTCTAAAAGTTCAATTGGTTTGCTACATAAAAAAACACTCAATCATGGGGAAAGATCTTTAATAATGCTCTCAAGCTTTGACGAATTAAACATGCAAACACAGAAACAATCTCATATTACTTTACCTACTGTAAATTTTGAAATTGTCTTTATGGATCAGTAAGTTATTTAATGGCCTTTCACCCCTGAGGCTACACTTCAAATTAAAGTTGTGTGAGCTTTGAGAAATAACCAATTTGAATTATGATGTGAATTTTTATTAGAGGTATATGAGTTTGAAGATCTCTCATTATTTAGCTCCACAAGCTTACAGAAAATTCTCACATACCATAAAGATTTAAAGGCATAAGCTTATTTTTCTTTAAGACTGTTAGATACTTCCATATACAATTCCCTAGCTAAGAGGAAAATTCCTTACCTAAGCACAGGTTGTATATCCTACTCGTGGTTGAAACATTGTAAAGGATGAGGATATTTTAGGTAATGCAGCCTTCTGAATCCACATGTTCTCTAGGATACAGTAGCCAAAGTATTCTTGGTTCATGGTTGGAAACATAGAATTCCATGCTTTTCCTCACATCCATTCAGGTCATAGAACAATAGATTTAAGATCTTTGAGGTTATTAAATCTAAACCCCTCATTTTACAAATAGTGAAGGGGTCAGAGTGATTAAATGTCTTTATGGAATCATAGGCCCATAGATACAGAGCTAGAAGCGAGGCTTAGATAACCTTAGAGTTGAATCCCCCACTTTATAAAAAGAGAAACTGGGGAAGAGAAGGTAAATCACTGCCAAGGACCTGGTAAGTTCTTAGGCAGGATTTGAACTCAGATATTTCTGACTACAAGACTACCATTCTAATTTATACACAACTCAGTTACATGGAGTCATGTAGATAGGAAGTATTTGAGACAAGATTTAAGCCCATATCAATCTGATTCCATCTCTACTACACTATCCAATACAGCACAAGCATGGCACACCTTGAAGGGCAAGAACCTCACTTTAACTTCATTTCCTATAAAATTCTAAGAGATGAGTCTCCATGTAAAACAGATCATTTCTTCAGTCACTAAGTGTTTATCAGGTGTCTAATCTATAATGCATTGTATTAGGCATTGGACAGAAATACAAAGATGAATATATCACGGTCCCAACCCTCAAAAGGGCTTGTGTGACCTACAGGGGAAGGGTATGCCATGTACAAGAGTGTATAAACAAATTAGAGTGTGTTTCATGCTTTGTGTCAGCAGCTGGACACCCTTCTTCCCAGGGATGTCAGAATGAACTCAACTGGAACAATTCAGTTAATTGACTGTAACCCAAATGCCACCACAACCTTTATTAGTGATTTCTCCTCTCTTACCAGGGCTGTGCAGGCTTGGGCATTATGTTAGATTCTAGAAATGCAAGTGGCAGGTAGGCAGGACAAAGTTCTAGATCTAGGGTCACGATCTGAGTTCAAATTCCATTTCTGATACTAACTGTATGACCCTGGGCAAGGTCACTTTAACTTCTGTCTTCCTCAATTTCCTCAATAGTTTTCCTCAGGAAAAGTATAAACTGTGGTTAATAAGAGGAACTACCTCCCAGGGTAGAGGATCAAATAAAATATTTGTAAAGTGTTTTTAAAATTCTTAGTGTTATTTAAATGCTAATTATTATTAAAGAGAAAAACAAATGAAAACAATTTTTACTTACATGAGGTTAAATTCAAATGGAGGGAGAGAAGTAGATATATAATTATATAAAAGAAATAAAAAGTGGAAAAATAGAAATATAGCAATAAAAAAAGCAAAATGCAAGATAATTTGGGAGGGAAGGTGCTTGGAACTTGTGGGAATCAGAACAAGAGACATGCAGAATATAGCAACTGACTTTCATCTGAAAGGAAGGAACTCTATGAGATGGAGATAATTAAGGAGTACATTCCATGCAAGAACACAGACCAGTGCAAAGGGATTGAGAGGGGAGATGGAGTATTGTGTATACGGAACAGAGAGAAGACCACTTTAGGTGGCGGAATATAGCAGAAGAAGCAATGTTCAATAAATCTGAAAAGATAGGTCTGCACATTAAAAAAAAAAAAATCGCTTACAGGGTAGCTTGTACCAAGTTACTCCATCACCCTTTGCAATATCTAGGTCCGCTAAATTCCCTGGCAGAAATGCCAGTGCAACCAGTTCTTAATCACTCCAGTTTTTTGTGAAATTAGTATAGGAGGGGAAGTCTCATTGACTTCCTGGGGTTTCTTCCTAATTCCACATTGAAAAGAATTCCATTTTAGGTAAGATGGTCCCAATTTTGTAAAAGTAGGGAATGTTTTATGATATCAGATGATCACATTAATGGCTAGCACTTTAGGTAATAATCCCTGGATTCTATCTACCTTTTTTTTTTTGGCTGTACTATATATGTGTATCCTTATATGCATATGCATATATACATAATATATACAATATATGTAATATGCAAACTTATATGTATATATGCATGCAATATATGAGTATATATGCACATACACATGCGTATATGTATACATACATACATATGGGGAACTTTTCATATTAAAGAGGGAAATTATGTAAATTAAACAATAGACTCAATTCTAAACTATTCAATATGTCAAAGGCACTACATTCAAAGCTTTCTACTAAATGGTTAACTCCTTCCAGGCAATGATCTCATCTTATTTATCTTTCCATCTTCCTCAGTAACTAGCACACTTAATAGGCACTTATGAAAAGTTAGCTGAACTTTGGGTGAACAATCAATCTTTCTTTCTCATTTGGTTCCTGATTTCCAGATTATCTATCTATCTGTTTATCTATCTATCTATCTATCTGTCTATCTATCTATCTATCTATCTATCTATCTATCTATCTATCTATCTATCTATCATCTATCTATCTATCTATCTATCTATCTATCTATCTATCTATCTATCTAATATTGGGGTAGGGGGCCCCAAAATAATTTTTTAATGAGTTTCAACTTTTCTTTGGACTCCATATCAATATTAAAAGGGAAAAAATGTTCCATGTACATTTGTAATTGAAAGATAAAACAGAAACTATAAGGAAATTCCAGTGAAATAGATCATTATTTTCCATTGCTGGTTCTGTTCTGAAGATGAAAGAATAAATAAAAGATGTGATCATGCACATCAAGGACTATGCTTGAGTTTCTAGCAAAATCATTTTTATTCAAAAGCCAAACCAAGTCACTGTCTTCTTTTTTTCCTCTAGATCCAAGAGTTTTCATTCCAATTGAGACTCTGCCTTCCAGTCTTTTTCACATAACTATCTCTCAGACACTATCAATTAATTGCAATAGAAACTTTTGCAAAAAAAAAATGCTATTCTTCCTGTGATGCCAAAGTGAAATTGAAAATATTTTTTGTTTAAATGTGGATTGTAGACACTCCCCCCGAAAGATAGAGAGTGCATTATAAGAGAATAGTTTAGTTCCTAGTTGATGATCCATCCAACTATGGTTATGGTCTGTGATTGTACCTATGGATGAAGCTCTGCTTAATTTTTTTGTTGTTGTTGAATTATTTTTCAATTGTGTCTGACTTTTCATGATGCCATTTGGAATTTTCTTGGCAATGACACCAGAGTGGTTTGCCATTTCTTTTTCCAGCTCATTTTATAGATGAAAAACTGAGGAAATTGGGTGAAATGACTTGCCCAGGGTCAGGCATCTAGTGAGTGATGGAGGCTAGATTTGATCTGATGAACATGAATCTTCCAAGCCCAGTGCTCTCTCTATTCACTGTGCAACCTAGCTGCCCCTTGACTAATTTACCAGCAGGCAAATGTGGAAGTAGTATAAAACAGAAAGGCATATGACACGTGTTCAATAAATGTGGAAAGCAAAATATATACAATACATTATAAATAGTAGATACAATAAAATGTATACAAAGTTGAGAATGCTGGAAGGAACCTAAGAGAGACACTGAGACCAACTGTCTCATTTTAAAGATGAAAAAATAAAGTCCAAAAAAGTAAAATGACTTCCCCACAGTCACACAAGTGATTTTATTGAAGTTGGGTTTCTAACTCACATCCTTTTACTCCAAATCCAGCACTCTTTCAGGAACAGTATGATACCCATGTTTATTGAATGAATAACTGAATAATGCAAAAGCCCACTTTTCAGCTAACTTTTGTCTGGTTATCATCCTCATTCTCACATCCATGTCCTCATATCATGGCTATTGTAGAAACAATAACCATGTCACATAATAGCTTTTTCAAGTTGACTTGCCTTCCAAAACTTTTAGTAATATATGAGAGACTAGAGAGAGAGTTTCTGGATTTCTGAATTCTGGTATTAGGACAATGATAACTGGATGAATTGTGATCACTGTCAAGTATGTTTTTCCAACATGTCTCTTTCTTAAATATCCTTTTTTATATTTACTGAAACAGTGCTAGGAGTTCAGGCTGTGCGCTTCAGAACCCCATCCCCATACTTTCCCCATAAACCTGGGTCCCTGTTAGCTAATGTCTGCCTTTGTGTCACAGGTCTATAAGTATTGAAGTACTAGCATAGCCATATGCATTAAAATATTAGCATAGCCTTATGACAAAGAAAAATCCTACCATAAAATGGAAAGAGGCAGTGGGGGAAGTAGTACAACATTTTGATCTAAAAAATGAAAGATCAAAGAAGAAATTTGAATTCATGGGTTTATACACATGTATTTATATACAAACATATATACTTGTGTCTAATGGTAGCCATCTCTCTAGGGGTGAGGAGAGAAGAGAAGAAAAATAAATAAAATTTCATGAAAATTTTGAAAGGAATAGCACATTCTTCATAATAGATCTGCAGTTTCATATGCAATCCCCTTTTTTCTATTCTACAAATATTGAAATGCTTGTTTTATTTCTTCAGAACAAAATAGAACTAAAAAATAAATTATTCATATTATATATATATATATATATATATGTATGTATGTATGTATGTATGCTTCTTGTGCAGCAATTAAGTTATGATCCGATGTCACTTTCAAGATAATGGTAAATTCATGTGCCTGTAATTTAGCATTGGTTCAACAAAATGAGTAAGACTATCATGCATAAAGTCTTCCAAAGCTAGCAATATAAACAATAAAATCAATTGTAATCACTCCCAGATCTATATATCTATCTTCAGATTCTCAAGTTCTGGTGTCATGTCATCAATTTTCTTTTGGACATTTCAAACCAGCTTTCCAGTAGGGATCTCTAACTCAAATTAGAACTCATTACTTTTTATTCCAAATCCAGCATTCTTCCCAGCTCTCTCATTTTTATTGAAGGCATTACCATCCTTCCATTCACTCAAGTACACAACCACCATGTGATCTTTGACTCTTTATTGACACTTATCCCTCATTTTCAATCAGATGCCCAGTCTCCTAATCTCTTGCATATCTCTTCTCCACTCGTATAGGCACTGACATAGCTTCCTGAGTAGCCTTCTACCTCCATTCTCTCTCCATTCCAGTCCATCCTCCCTGCACACCTACCATAGTGATTTCCCTAAAGCACAAGGCTGACAATGTTTTCCCTCTACCCAAAGTAAAGGATTAAATGTAAGCTTCTCTGGTTGATGTTTAAAGCTCCGCTAAAGGTGTCATCCTATCTTCCTAACTTGATAACTCATTATTCTTTTCTATGCACTCTATGGTCCAGCCAAACTGTTCATGTTGCTCACATAGCATTCCACTTCCCATCTCAGTCCTTTTGTACTAACTGTCCTACTTGCCTGATGTTCTTCCTCCACCTAATTGTCTGAAACTGATGTTTCTCTTCAAGATTCAGCTTAAGTGTTATCTTCTTCAGGAGGCTTTTCCTGGTTCTTTCCAGTTGCAAGTGCCTGTCCTCCACCTCCACAAAACGATTCACTGTATTTGAGTGTATTTTGTAGATATGGGCAGGTTGTTTTCCCCATTAGAATGTCAATCAATAACTAAATATTAATTCAGCACTTCCTTTGTGCCAAGAACTACTTTAAGCACTGGGGATACAAATGTAATAGGGTTATGAGAACTGGATTGCATCCTGGAATGCAGTTCAGAGGAATATCTAGCCCTCTCTTAGGACTGAAGAGTATTTGGGACTATCATGATCTCTGAGCTTGAAGTGGGACTTGAATCAAAACCAGGAGCTCTTAAAAAGATACACATTGTCTGTGAAACACACTGAAAGGAAAGACTGGGTACTTCAAGAGCTGAGCAGAAGCAGAATTAGGCAGATAGGTTCCATAGCTCTGCCCAGGACTTAATGAGCTGAGCCAAAAGGAATTCACAGCCCAGGGGCAATAAGCAAAAGGAGATATGAAGAGGAGAAAGTGAAAGGGGGGTCATCAGCTCTCTACAGGGTTCTTGGAAAGAAGATTAAAGATAAAGCTACTGCTTATCCCCACATCTTCAAGAACTGAAAGAAAGTTTTTTAAAGATCTATTTTTTCTACAATTGCATCTACCTGATCTTATCTAATAACATACACTGAAATATAATCCATTTGCAATTTATACCTAAATATTTCTCATTTGCTGTTTTTTTGGTTTTAACATAAAGAGACTGGGGATTAGCTAGGGAAAAAATAAAAACAATACAAATTTAAATTAGTTTGGAGAATCAAACCTCTACCTATATGTTAGGAAACTGCTTCACAGGGGTTCTGAGCTATTGTGATAACTAACATTTCATCTGGTATAGAAACAACAGAGGGAAAGACAGCCTCAACCTGGGAAGTCATTAGATTGCCTATAGGCCTAGAAAAAAGAAAAAGATATTATAAAGAGAGATAATATTTGTTGCAGAGTACAGTTGATTAAATCTTCAGAGAGAAAGAGTGTGGGTAGGAGAAGGTGCTTTTGATTAATGGCCAACATTGCCCTTCCCCCTCAGTGATGATACCTATACTAACTGGTGTTTCAAAAGGCAAAAGCAAAAAAAAAAAATGTCCCTACCTTTTATGGCTTCACATTCTAATGAGAGAGAGAACACATGCACAAATTACATATACAAAAGAAATACAGACTAGCTGGAAGGTGACCTTAGCAAGAAAGACACTAATTGCTGGAGAAAATTGGACAGGACTACTGTTGGGTGAGGTGCTTGAGTTGAGTCTTAAGTATTCAACTTCCTCTTCTGTTAATCTGGGCAATTTGTATTTTTTAAAATAGTCATCCATCTCGTTTAGATTATCGAATTTGTGGGCATAAAGTTGGGCAAAGCAGTTTCTAATTATTGTTTTAATTTCCTCCTCATTGGAGGTGAGTTCACCCCTTTCATTTTTAATATTAGTAATTTGGTTTTATTCTTTCTTTTTTTAAATCAGATTGACCAAAGGTTTATCAATTTTATTAGTTTTTTCATAAAACCAACTATTGGTTTTATTTATTAATTCAATAGTTTTCTTAATTTCAATTTTATTAATCTCTCCTTTGGTTTTCAGTATTTCTAATTTGGTATTTACTTGGGGATTTTCAATTTGTTCTTTTTCTAGCTTTTTCAACTGCAAGCCTAAGTCATTGATCTCCTCTTTCTCTATTTTATTTATGTAAGCATTCAAAGATATAAAACTTCCCCTAATAACTGCTTTTGCAGTATCCCATAAGTTTTGGTATGTTGTCTCACTATTGTCATTCTCTTGAATGAAATTGTTGATTGTTTCTATGATTTCTTCTTTAACCCAACCCTTCTTTAGAATCAGATTATTTAGTTTCCAATTGATTTTTGGTTTCTCTTTCCATGGCCTTTTATTACATGTAATTTTTAATGCATTATGATCTGAAAAGGATGCATTGATTATCTCTACCTTTCTGCACTGGATTGTGAAATTTTTATGTCCTAGTACATGGTCAATTTTTGTAAATGTTCCATGTACCGCTGAGAAAAAGGTATATTCCTTTCTATTCCCATTTAATTTTCTCCAAAGATCTATCATATCTACCTTATCCAGAGTTTTAATTACCTCCTTAACCTCTTTCTTGTTTATTTTGAGGTTGGATTTATCGAGTTCAGAGAGGGGGAGATTGAGGTCCCCCACTAGTATAGTTTTGCTATCAATTTCTTCCTTCAACTCCCCCAACCTCTCCTCTAAGAATCTGGATGCTATACCACTTGGAGCATACATGTTTAGTAATGATATTGCTTCATTGTCTATGGTGCCTTTTAGCAGGATATAGTTTCCATCCTTATCCCTTTTTATTAGATCTATTTCTGCTTTTGCTTTGTCTGAGATTAGGATTGCTACTCCTGCCTTTCTTACATGAGCTGAAGCACAATATATTCTGCTCCATCCTTTGACCTTTATCCTATGTGTATCCCCCTGTTTCAAATGTGTTTCTTGTAAGCAGCGTATTGTTGGATTATGGCTTTTAATCCACTCTGCTATCCATCTCCGTTTTATGGGAGAGTTCATTCCATTCACATTCACAGTTATGATTACAATCTGTGTATTTCCCTCCAACCTCTTTCCCACCATTTGTGCTTTTAGCTCTCCCATCTCCCTTCCCCTCCTCAATAGTATTCACTTTTCTCCCCCTCCTCCTGCAGCCTTCCCCTCCTTCTTTTAGCCCCCCTCTCTTTTACTCCCCTTTACTCTTATTGCTTCTTTCCTCCCTTTTAGCCACCCTCCCCTTTCTTTCCCCTTCCCCTCCTACTACCTATAGAGCTAGTTAGGATTATCTACTTAAGATTATTGTTCCCTCCTTTGAACAAATCAGATGAGAGTACCTCTCAAACAATGCTCATCTCCCTCCCCTCCTTCCCTCTACTATAGTTTTGTACTTCTTCCTGTGATATAATTTGCCATTTTCTGCTTCCCCCTTTTCACACCTCCTATTACAATCCCTTCTCATACTTAAATCATATTTTTGACATGACATCATTTACTTTATGCCCATTCCCTCTACATATATCCCTTTTATCATAATAGCTGCACAGTTCTCAAGATTAACAGGTATCATCTTCCCTTATAGGGAGGTAAACAGTTTGCCCTAATTGAGTAGCACGTTTTTGTTTTTGTTTTTTCCCCTCTGTTTACCTTTTTATGATTCTCTGGAGACCTGCATTTGAAGATCAAATTGTCTATTGAGTTCTGGTGTTTTGGTCAGGAAGCTCTGGAAATCCCTTATTTCGTTGAATGACTTTCTCCTTGCCTAAAATGTTATGCTGAACTTTGCTGGGTAGTTGATCCTTGGTTGAAGTCCCAACTCCTTTGCCTTATGGAATATTGGGTTCCAATTCTTTCGATCTTTTAATGTAGAAGCTGCAAGGTCCTGTGTGATCCTGACTGTGTGTCCTTGATATTTGAATTGTTTCTTTCTGGCTGCTTGTAGTATTTTCTCCTTCACTTGATAGCTCTGGAATTTGGCAATGATATTTCTTGGGGTTTTGAGTTTGGGATCCCTTTCGGGAGGGGAAAGGTGGATTCTTTTGATGACTATTTTGCCCTCTGAGTCTAGTACTTCTGGGCAGTTTTCCTTGATGATTTCCTGGAAGATATTGTCCAGACTCTTTTCTTCATCATGGGTTTCTGGCAGGCCAATAATTCTTAAATTTTCTCTCCTGGATCTATTTTCCAGGTCAGTTGTTTTTCCAATTAAATATTTTACATTTTCTTCTATCTTTTCATTCTTTAGATTTTGTTTGACTGATTCTTGTTGCCTCATTGAGTCATTAGTTTCTACTTGCCCAATTCTAATCTTCATCGTATTGTTTTCTTCAGTTAGCTTTTGCATCTCCTTTTCTATCTGACCAATTTTTCCCTTTAAGGAGCTATTTTCTCCATTTAGTTTTTGTACTTCTTTTTCCATTCGACCAATTTTCCCAGTTAGGTTTTGGGTTTCCTTTTCCATCTGATCAATTTTCCCAATTAGGTTTTGGGTTTCCTTTTCCGTTTGATTAACTCTTCCTTTTAGGGAATTATTCTCTCCAGTTAATTTTGGAACTTCCTTTTCCATTTGTTCAATTTTCCTTTTCAGAGTGATGTTCTCATCAGTGAATTCTTTTTTTATAATTTTAAAATCATTGGCCAGTTTTTCTTTTATATCCTTCTTCAGATGTTCCAGGTAATCTAGCTGTGCTTGCGAGAAATTCATAGTCCCATCTGAGGTTTCAGATGGAAGTACAGTCTCAGCTCTGACCTCTTTGGTGTTTGTGTTTTGGTCCTTATCGCCATAGAAAGATTCTATGGTTTTTTCACTTTTCGTCTGCTTTTTCCGATTCATGATGTTGGCTGAGTGTTGTAGCTTCTGGTTCTTTCAGTCAGAAGGTATAGATCTTTAAGTTGAGCTGATGTAGGCTAAAAGCAGGCTTTTTTTTTTGTTTGTTTGTTTCCCAGATCAACCCTGGAGTTAGCTTGTTAGGTGTGTGGGAGGGGTGGTCTGGTCTCAGGAGATCTCCTCAGCTGACCTGAGGCAAAGGCAAGATCAGGGGATGGTGATCCCAGCTTCCCTGTTGTCTTCCCTTTTCCCCTGAAGGGCTGGGGCACGCCTAGAAGCTAATGCGTGTTCCCACCCCTCCTGGGGCTTGTCTCCCAGCTCTGAGGCTTGCCTGGGTCTCAGTGCGAATTTTCTCTGCCCTGGGTCATCTGTCCTTCCAGATCGCCTCTGCCACAGTAGGAAGAATCCCCCTTTGCTATTTTTCTAGCCTCTGGTGTTATGAGACTATTTGCCCCCTTCTGCTGTTCCCGCTGATCCAGGATTTATCTGGGGAAGAGTTTTATGGTTCTTTCATGGTCATCAGGGGGGAGGAGAGAGCATTTACTGATCACTCCGCCATCCTAGCTCCCGGGAATTCAAGTAGGTGACTTACCAAAGTTTAGTCTTCAGGCTGAAGGTTTCAAGGGCTGCTGTGCTGATATCGGGCACTCAGCGGCTCTCACCAGCTCGGTTTGGCTTGTCTCCTGCTCCGCTGGTTTCGCCCACCACTCTCGGGCTTCTCAGGTCCCTTCCACCCTGCTGCACTGACCACGCTGCGCTGTGCGCTGGGGGCTTACCCCCTCAGAACAGATCCTTCCCGTGCACCTTCCAGTCCAACCTGGGCTCCGAATCTGTCAAAGTCTGTCACCCACTGCATTCTACACCTCGAAAGTCTGGTCAGATTCTCCTTTCAGAGATATCCAGAGGAGTTTGTCCAGGAGCTTAGGTGAGTTGTTGCTTTCACTCCGCCATCTTGGCTCCACCCACTTGAGTTGAGTCTTAAAGAAAACCTGCATTTGGGGAACAGGAAAATTGGGAGGAAGCATGGGGAAAGCCATTACAAAGGTGTGGAGTTGAAATATCTTGTGTGTAGAATAGGGAGTAAGACTGTATATTTGAAATGCAAAATGAATATAGAGAAAATAGAAAGGGCCCAGATTGTGAAGTGACTTAAAGGTCAAATATTAGAGTTTTTGTCTGATCTTAGTGTTAATAAAAAACCATTAGAGTTTATTGAGTAGGGGGATGGCATGGTTAAAACTTCATTTTAGAAAAAGAAATCACTTTGGAGTTTTTTTTGAAGGATGAATTTATTGGGGAGATACTTGAGACAGGGAACTCAATCAAGAAACTATTATAAGGATCTAGGTATGACAGGTAATGAGTTCCTAAAGCAGAATAAAGGATGTGGAGCTATATCTATATCTATATGTGTGTCTATGTATCTATCTATCTGATATAGAGAAATAAATTAAGAGTTAAGGTGAGGGAATGACACAGAGGTTGCAGACTTGCAGACCTAGGTCACCATAAGGAAGATGACACACTTAGACAGCAGTAGGGAAGTTGGGAGTAAGGACAGGTTTGGGGAAAAGATATTGAGTTTATTTTTTTACATGTTAAATTTGAGATTTGTATAGTATATCCAATGTGAAATATTCAAGAGGAAGTTGATAACATTTAACAGGAACTCAGGAGAGAGATTAAGATTGGAAGAATAAATGATTTGCATAGAGATGATATTAAATACCAAGTTAGGGAGTATAGGGAAAAAAGAGAACAGGGGCCAGGAAAGGAGCTTGAGGGGAATCAGCAGTTATTGGACATGATGTAGTTGAAGACCCAGAAAAAAAGAAAGAGAGAGAGTATCAACCTGGTAAGAGGATAAGCAAAACAAGGAAGAGTCAGGAAAACTCAGAAACAAGAGAAGAGCTTGGAAGACTTTAAGTAATCAACATTGTTAAAGGTTACCAATAAGGCAAGAAAGATGATTGAGAAATATCCATTACATCTGAAAATTTAAAAAATCTTTGGTAAATTTAGAGAGAACATTTTCAGAAAGGTCTCCATGTTGATATTTTGTTAAATTTTGCATTAACGAGAAAGTCGGTGAATGAGTCAGTAGTTTTCGTATTATATCACCTTATCTTGTCAATGTAAAAATTATTTTTTTCCTGAACCTTTATCTTTCCTTCTTTTAAAATACTTGAAAAATTCATCCCTCAACCTTTTCATCTACAACATGCAGCCCTCAGTGTTTACATGACTTAATGCAGATATTATTTCTATTTTATTCTTTTTCTTAATGTTACCAGATAAGAAGTATTAGAGCTTTGCTGTCACTGATGATGAAAATAATTTTAAAAATCTGTAACAAAAGTGCTTCTTATTTATCTTTTAGTTTAATCCTTAAATGCCCTTAGGATGAATTTGATTACTTAGGATTAATTTGCTTCATTGGCTGTCATAGCAAACTTGTTTTGTTGGCTGGTATTCTTCTCTTTTATGAGGTGATACTACTCAGTCTTCCAAAATCTTCCTCTTTAAGTTCTTATGGTTATAAATGTTGCTGTTCTTTGGTTTTCACCTCCATTGCTAAGGAGATTGTTTTCTGACTTAGGTGATTTCTAGGATTCTAGGTCTCCTTTCTGTGTTGATTGATTCACATTGCTTAGACAATCTTGTACAATAGTAAGATCTGTGTCCGCATCTGTCCTTTTATCCATTTGTCATTTTTTTGTCATTTAATAGGATTTAAAAATAAGTCAAATTAGAATTCAACCAATGATATGCCATGATGTCATCTTATTCTTATTATTTCTCATGGTTTTAGATTGATTTTGATATTTGCTTTAATAAACCAATAGTCTGATTGTGTACATTTAGACATTTCTTGTCCATTAAATTATAACCAAATATATTTCAAATAATTGTATTATATGTCCATGATATGTATGTAGCACCCCCCTGAATCTCTTCTCAAAAAAGGTATTAATGATATGTAAGTGTGGGGTTCTATAAATTATTGATTTGTGTTTTGTTTCCTCTTTCTGAACTTCATTTTCTCTGTGTGGGTTTCTCACTGTTCTCCCTTATACCCGCCTACACATTGAAGTCATAGCATTGTGAAGCATATGCTGATTTAATTTGGTTTGTCTTATAAAGTTCTCCATATAATTTCTTTTTCTCCACATACTACTGTACAACAGATGAAGGTACATAAGCTACAGTTATTTTCATGGTGACATTTTTAGATGCTTATTGTGAACACTGAAATATAAGACAGCTAAATATCCTATGAAATGCTATACAATAAAACCACTCCAGCAATTTTTTTTTATTTGCCTATTTAAAGAAAAGTTTTTATGAGAGGGAATAAGTGAACCTTTCTTTCATCTAATTTGGATCCAGGAGGGAATAACATACACAATCAATTAAATGTGGAAATTTATCTTACACTATAGGAAAGCAGGGAGAAGGGGATAAGAGGGGATAATAGAAGGGATGGTAGATTAGGTGAAGGGGTAATCAGAAGCAAGCACTTTGGTAGAGGGTCAAAGGAGAGAACAGACTAAAAGGAGAGTGGGATAGAATAGAGGGAAATATAGTCTTTCACAACATGACTGTTATGGAAATGTTTTGCATGACTACACATGTATAACCTATACTGAATTTCTTGTTTTCTCAATGAAAGTGGATAAGGAGGGGGGAAGGGAAAGAATATGGAACTCAAGGCTTTAAAAATGAATGTTATAAATTGTTTTTACATGCAACTAGAAAGTAAGATATTTAGGCAACGAGATACAGAAATGTATCTTGCCCTACAGGAAAATAGAATGGAAAGGTATGGGGGGGGGGCGTGATAGAAGGGAGGGCAGATTGGAGGAAAGGATAATCAGAATACATGCTGGTGGGGATAGACAGGAGATGGGAAGAAAATCTGAAATTCAAAATTTTGTGGAAGTGAATGCTGAAAGCTGAAAATAAATAAATTTTAAAAAAAAGAAAAACATGACTCACATTTCTAGCTGTGTGACCCAGAGCAAGTCATTTAACTCTGATTGCCTGCCCCCCAAAAGATAAAACCAAAAACAAAGCATGAAAATAAAGGAAAAAAAGTTTTAAACCATATTTCCAAGTAAAACAAATTCTTTCCCCTCATCCTGGTTTCATTTACAATGAGAAAATTATGACTAATATAATTCAGTTACCTCTTATAGTATGACTTATTAGACAAAAGCCACAATAAATAGGCCATGACCATTAGGATTTTGTGTTATACTATAGATATAGGGGAAAGTTAGGTATGTTTCAGCTCTGTTATCATCCTTTTCCTACTTTTCTCAACTTTGTGGTCCTCTAAACACCTATTGCCACATAACAATCCTAAGAGTCCAAACTTGCTCACAGGCCCACCTTCCCTCACAGTTCCATGCCTCATACATATTGCCCCTACCTCCTGCCTCCACTTAGGTGTTTGTATTATTTGTGTCACAGACATTGGGACTGGATTTGCTGGGAAATGGGCCAACCCTTTTACCAGTATAATTATACTAACTCTACCATCTCTACCCTAGAAATGAATTTACCCCAGGCAAATATATTACAGTCTATGATTCTGTTGGTAAGGTACAATAAATCTAAGTGAGTTGGGAGGTTGAAAGTGGGGGAAGTAATGATTATATGATATGATGAAATAGAAACAAATGGTTAATTTTAACTTTTTAAAA
The DNA here is from genome assembly GCF_028372415.1 of Notamacropus eugenii. Lineage (NCBI taxonomy): Eukaryota > Metazoa > Chordata > Mammalia > Diprotodontia > Macropodidae > Notamacropus > Notamacropus eugenii. The sequence goes on along the minus strand of NC_092878.1, from coordinate 43,689,265 downwards.
AAAGAATCAGTATTTGTATTAAAAAATAAAAAGAAACAACTTTAAGCCAACTAAGTAGTCTAACCTAAATTTAAGTGTGACATTTTTTCAGACCTGTCTAGGAACTAAAATGTGTCATTTTTTTAAAAAAGTACCAATTTATAATATGCTTTTCAAAGTTCTTCAGTTCATCATTCACATTAGTGAAGAACATGTGTGGGGTAGATGGGGAAAGAATGGAAGAGAGAAGTGAAAGTCATTTCCATTACATAGAATCAAATCTTGAACATGGAGTTGGGAGAGATTATAGAGGTAATTTATTCTAACTCCCTTACCAAAGTAGGAATCCAATACAGAAAAAAGATTCCAGGTGGTATTTAATCACTAAGTAAAGAACAACTGTATAATGACAGGGGGCTTACTACACCAGTAACTAGGGCAGAACAATTGGGTCTTCTACCTAGGGGTACAGATTTAGAGGCCATTGAAATCACCTGCAGTCTTTCAACTCAGAAAAACGAAACAAAACAAAACACTTGGCTAGCATAAAGAATGAATTATAATAAAAAGCTGTCATGTATGGACTACTTCTCTCCCTTATACTTGTACCATTCCTATAAAGCAGATGACCTCCTTACTGGTCTGGCCAGTTCTCCCCTACACCAACACTATTTCTGAAGTTGTCTTGCAGAGTTGCTATTTTTTTTTTCTTTTCAATAAGGCTAGAGTTGAATTGAAGGAAAGCTTTATACTACTTGCCCTTTGTCTGATTTCTGCTGCCATAGGAGCAACGATTGTTAGTTATACCTCTGAGGCTCATGACTCTTTGATGTAACCTGGTCCCGGTTTCCTTTTTTCCCTAAATATAAGCAAATCTCTTCTACCTAGTTCCTTCTAGAATAATAAAATGAAATACATATTTAAGCATCCATACTGAAATTTCTCCTGGACATCATTCTTGAATGCTTTTTTTAAAAATATAGAGATCTTAATTCTCTCATTTAGTGCCTCTACTTATAAAATGTGCCCTTTTCCATTTTTGCTCATTAACAGCTGCCTTTGTGAGCTGCCCCTTTGTCCTTGGTGCTGACGCGTCACTTCCAAAATAATCTCCAACTCCTTTTCTCAGGGGAAGAGCCACTTTGTGTTTGCTTTCCCAACTGAACCTGTGTGTATACAGTGCATGACTAATAGAGGGTTTTTGGTTTTGTTTTTCTGTTTTGCAAAAGCAGCTGCTGGAAATATTTGAGCACATGCAATCCCAAATTTCCATCCACCAACACAACTGTACTGTTTTAAGGAAAAAATAAAAGACATTATAAATAAGAATAAAAATAAGAGATTTTTTCTTCAAATGTCAAAGGAAGTTAAAGGTGACACATTTCAATGTATTAGTCTCTGAATCTAAACATGGATCTCTCTGGGTCCATAAAAGGAGCACCCAAGGATAGCAAACAGCAGGGGATTAAGTAGTGAATCAGTTCACCACTGGCAATGGATGACCTGATCCCTTAATCCATCTGTCTTTTTATATGAGAATGCTATGCTAATTAGCCACGTAAATTGTTTCCCAATGACATTAATTTTGTGACTTTCCGTTATTCTTGGGTTTGACTTTCACTGTGATAAAAACAAACAACAGGAAATTTCCGATTTAGATGGTTCTGATCATGATAAACTCCAATGAGGCTGCAATGCGTGGGCAAATATACATAACCAGCAACCTTAATCAGTACTGGGGACAGGGGGAGGACTTTAGCTCGCTCTATAATCGTTCCCTTTAGCTTCTAAAACATTACATTAAAACACTTGAAATGTAGAAGCATAATTCACAGAGAACTTTTAGCAAATGTAATTTTCATTGCCCCATTTTCTTGGGAGAAAATCAAGACTTGAATATTAACATGGAGGAAGTAATGGAACAGATAGTCGTGATGGGAAATCTTATTAGTAAACAAGAGCTGCATCTGAAAAAATATTGTCATTAAAAGCTATGTAGTAGTTAATTGAGTTTGATATGAAATTTAGTGTTGGAAAGTTAATGACTAATACAGCTATTTCACAGAGCTTGGTTACTGCAGGCTCCATAATGATCTTCTTTTGCTTCATAGCAACAATGAAATTAACCTCTCTTTTGTCCTGCAGGTGTTGTGTTCTGATAATGCATATCCTTTACAAGTATGGGCACATTATTTGCTTTGCATACAAATTAAACAGAAAGTGGAATCAATATTAAAATAATGGAAATTGGGGGGATATTCTTGGGCTAAGAACACTCAGAATTACAGCAAAATAAGTCAAAATTCCCAAAACCAAGAAGTCTTAAAATAAGATTATCAACAGGGGGTGATGGTGAGGGATTTATGGATCATTTTGGATAGTTTTTCCAATTTTTCCATAAAGTATGAAAGAAACTAATTAAGAAGCCCTATATTTTGCTTCCTAGTATAAGATATCACAGAGTAATATCTACTATTTAAAAATCTCCTAAAAATCTTCAGCTAGAACTTTTGGGGATCTCTTAGGGAATGAAAAATTGATCACTAACCAGTTTTTTTCTCTCTTTTGTTAGCATCAAGAAAGGGCAAAAATGAGGAGGGTTTTGCTTTTCCCTCAAAAAATGAATTTATAAGGTTCTTTATGGAAAGTATGTAGTCCAACTACATAAATGTGTTACATTACAACTAAGAGAAAAAAGGGAAAAAAAACCTTCAATTTTTATTTGTATATATTTAGACTAATATTCATTATTCACTTTCAGTAAAAACCTTACTCTTCTTTTGTATCTCCACGATGTTTCTCTATTACATGGGGCTGTATTTGTTTCTCATTCTGAGCTTTCCTTTTAAATTATTGAATAAGCTGTTCTAATAAACTTCTCAATGAGGGAAACTTGTGGGAATAAAAGGAGGAAGATAAAACTTCCTAATTTTATTGAAAAAGATAAGTTTTACTCTATGGAAATAATATCCTCTAAGTTTAAAATGACTTCTATCAAGTAGTTTTTCCTGGTTTCAGGAAGGCTGATGCAGCATCACTCTTGGGTGCCTGGGTAGCACGGTGGCTCAGATGCTAGGCCTGGATTCAGGTAGGACCTCGGTTCAAATCCAGCCTAAGATACTTACTGACAGACAAATCACTTAGTCTCTATCTGCCTCAGTTTCCTTATTTGTGGATAAAAATACCCTTTGTGAGGGTAAAATGAGAAGATTTGTAAAGTACTTTACAAGCTTTAAAGTGCTATAAAAATGCTACCAATATCTTTAAAAGGCTGATGATATGCCCATGCATATAGGATGGAAGAAATCTCACATGTATGAATATAAGCCCCTTTCTCTTAGGATACATACTGTTCATTATGTTTATCAATGTTAAATGATTAATAAGACAATTGGAGAGATTTGGAATGAGTGAAAAGAGAATAAATGAAATTATGAGCATTTTGTCTAGAGATGAATTGGACCCTTAACATATACTTCTGCTGACTTTTAACCATTAGCAGAAATAGCTCTGCTCTTTATATTCCCAGGATATCCTTTATTCTCCTTCCATAAATGATAACATAGGGCATATATTTGATGGTCTTAGTTATTATCTACTGGGTTCCATGTTTGTTATTTGTTTCTAAAATCCAAAAGCATAGTGGAATTTGAAGTACAATAATCATCATTAATAATTTATAAAGTGCCCATTTCCAAAACAGAATCTGTGATGCTATAGACAATAATAAGCACAAATTAAACTAACTGGGCTCTGTGCCCAGAAAATCATCCAAATACACAATGGACAAAGAAATAGCATGCATGAGGGAGAGAAAAAAGTGAAAACTATGTATGAAAGACTTAGAAACAGAACATCCAGATAGAAAGTAGGGTTCCAAGTGACGAGTGGAAATAAAAATATTTTGAAGCTGTCCCTCTTGGCACCCTAATGATACCCTATCTGTCCTGTAATATTCAAAAGTTATAAATATTTTTCAGATAATTGTTCAGACAGTCTGAGAATTACAGGGGTCCATTTTACATATATGGCTCACCTATCAATGATAGTTCTGTAATACCTAGCAAGTCACAAGACTACCAGCCCTAGTCTTCCTCAGCCAGAGATTTCCTGTTCCTCTTTGCTTCATTTCTTTAACCACTTCTACTGCAGAGGGCTACCCACTTTATCCCACCTTTTCTTGGTTAATCAATAAGCAGCTGTAGGACTGGCAATGACGAAGGAAGCTTGTTCAGTCGCTTTTCAGCTTTTCATGAGCAAATTTGGGGTTTTCTTGGCAAAGATACTGGAGTGGTTTGCTGTTTCCTTCTCCAGATCATTTTACAGATGAGGAAACTGAGGCAACCATGGTTAAATGACTTGCCCACGGTCACAGTTGGCCAGATTTGAACTCATAAAGGTACTTGAGTATTCCTGACTTCAAGCCTGGCTTCTATCCACTAGGCCATCCAGTTGCCCTGAAGTAAGACAAAAGGGCTAATTCCTATTTCTGCTTTTCCCTAGCACTTTAACATTCCTCTACTGCACCTAGCTACTTCATTCTCAGCACTTTGTCTCCAACATTTTGTTCTTTATTTTATTGGGCCCACCTCTACACTAGCTTCTTTAAGGATATTCCCAGGACAGCCTGAACTTATTTTAGCACTTGAATGTGAATGAATTGTACTTCCAACCTTTGTGTTCAGAGACCTACTATTAGTATCTATTCTAGACTTTGTCTAACTGCAGGAACTAAGTGAAATGTTTGAAAAAAATATGCACTTACCCACAGAAATAAATGTATTAACTTCTGTAGGGGCTAGGGACTGAACCTATGGTTTCATTGGTAAAGGGAGCTCCCAGAGAAATAAACTCTATCTCCCAATGTAGTTTATCACTTCTCCAACTTAGAGTGTCAAAGAACCATGAGAAGTCACGTAACTTTTCCTCGGTCACACAATAAGGATTTCAGTTTTCTATCTGACTTTAAGACCAGTCATGTATTTCTTAATCCACTCTTTTTCCTAGGGTCATCAGCACTATTAATGGTGACTAGTAATGGGGTAAAATTATGGATTGAATAGCTTTTGGTAGGTCAACTTCAAAAACATCATTTAATATCAATTTTTTTTTCCTATGAGAAAAAATGACAACATTGTGAGTTACAAACATAAGGCACAGACAGAAATTTTAGGCTCAAGTCTCTAAGTTGGGAATTGCCTTTATTCCAAAGTCACCAAAGCTAGTAGACAAAAGAAATTATTTTCAGATTTTGAGAGCTACAATGGGGATAATCAGAGGTTATAAATTCCTTGTCACAATATCACCAATGCTGATACAATGCCTTGGTTAACAGAGTATGTGGGAAGGTATATGATTACCACAAGGGGGAACATGGAGTCCAATGCATATTTTCTCTTACCGCAGTAAAAACTCTTTTGAATTTTCAGGTCAGATGTCTTTTAGCAAAGTGGAACAGGGAAATGATGCTGTTAACTGGATAGACATTTTGCTGCTACAATCTGGCTGTGCAAACTTGCTTTCAGTAAGCCCTATCAAGGATTTAATTTGCATAGGTGTTAAAGAGTATTTGGCAGAACAGGTTTGGAGGTCATTAGGAAATTCAGTACCTTAAAAAAAAAATCACATCTCTTTTCTCTCATAGGGAAGAAAATGTAAAAAAAAAAAAATGTATCTTCATCAGACAGGAGATGACAGGAATCTACAGCCTTTATTATTATTATTATTATTTTGCCATCAAAGCCTGGATGTTCCAAATGCTGTCTCTTCATCTAAGTGACTGGCTCTTAACTCTGTTTTTTTGGTGGTGGTATAGGCCCCTTTAGTAGTCTGGAGAAACTTAAGAGGTACTTCCCAGAATATTGTTTTAAAAATTCATAAAATAGCACAAGTAGAATTTTAACAGATATGAATTATATTGAAATACACTTACAAATTACATATGCATATGTAATAGAGATATGTTATCTATAATAATTATAGATAACATATATATAATGCTTAGACATATATTAATGTTACTTTTTTATTTGAAAAAAGCATCCTAGTTAAGAATTCCTAATTAAGATGCCATTAGTTTTGCACTATCTTCAGAAGGTTATCAAAGTATGTCATCATAGAATCTTTGCAAATTGGTCAAGGTGAATGAGGAGAATGAATTTTTGACTTTATATTCAGGGTTAAATAATCCCTAGGGATATAAGATCCTAGCAATATACCTATACTTGATAACATAGAAAAGGTATTCATTTTGTACTAACAACTTACTCTAATATAAACGAGAGGGAAAAGCAGAAAACTTTCCTAAAAATGTTTTAAAATATTTGACATTGAATCTATATAAAATTATCAATGTGACAAAAATTAAAACACAGTATTCTGTATAGAGCATGTAGAACAGTCATCCAACCAGTAGGCATTCATTAACAAATGTCAATTAGATGATAACAAAGGTGATGATGATGGTGATGATTTTGTGCTGAATGAGGGCAATGAAACAGTGCTTAGGGAGATAAAATATTGTTTTCTATTGTACTCTTTAGTGAAGTGGGAAAAGTAATTTCCTGGTGATCTGATACTTAGGGATAGTTCATTGACATAGGATGATTTACAATCAGAAAATGTTTGTCTTCCTCTCCCCTCAACCCATTAAAATTAATCAGATTTAATTATCAGAAAATGATTGTCAAACCAGATCAAAAATGGGATCAACCCTGGGTCAATTTAACTATCATGTTAACAGACTTAAAATCTTCTCCAATGCAAATATTGCAAATTGAAGCTCTAGGGTCATTTGAGCAGAAGGTATCAAGAGAATATTAAGTTCTAGAAGGCGTATGTGTGTGTGTGTGTGTGTGTGTGTGTGTGTGTGTGTGTGTGTTTTTATATATGGATGTGCATGAATGTGAAATGTGTTTGTGTAAAAATTCACCACTAATATCTACCTACTCATTTTATGATATCTTAATCATTTCTTGTAGGTGGATATATTCCGCCCAAGTTGACATCTTGAAGGCAGTATGGCACCATGGAAAGACTATTAGATTAGGAATCAGGGAATCTGGGTTGCAATCATTTGACTTTGGACAAGCTACTTGACCTTTCAAGACTTTGACTTGCTCACTGCTAAAACATGCTAAAACCTTTTGTTGTTGTTCAGTTGTTTTAGTCATGTCCAACTCTTTGTCATCCCATTTGGGTTTTTCTTAGCAAAGATATTGAAGTGGTTGTCATTTTCTTCTCCAGCTCTTTAGATGAGAAAACTGAGGCAAACAGGGCTAAATGACTTGACCAGAGTCACCCAGCTAGCAGGCAAGATTTGAACTTGGGAAGGTGAGTCTTCCTGACACCAGGTCTGGCACTGTACCCATTGTGCCCCTTACCTGCCCTCATTTCAAGGTAAATGATTTCTTTTGTAATCCTATGGATTTTATTTTTTTGTGTTAAAAATCATTTCTGAAAAGGGGCTTATAGGCATCACTAGTCTGCCAAAGGTATCCTAGGTATAAAACAGTTATGAACCCCTAAACACAATGAAAGATTTCAACTTCCTCTTAAAATGTTTCCTCACAAAACAGATATGGTGGTGACAAGGAAACCTCTATACCAAAGCTGAGGCTGAGAGAGGCTTGTAAATAGCTTGCCCAGAGTCAAACAAGCAGTAAATGTCTAAAGCCAGATATGAACCGCAACGGCCACCTAACTGCCTTAGAGCCCATTTTGAACTCATGTAGAATAGTGGAAGAGATTTAGCAATTCTTCTTGTTTGTTTCTTTAAACAATTGTACTGACCCACTCTTTTTTTTTTTTTTGAGTGGTACTAGACATTCTTGAAATGAAATGCCCATCTGAAAGGATCTAAGTCTTGAGTAGAGGCATGAGGAGGAAACAAGAGTTTGTGCCATGTTTCAAAATCACACATCGTTTTCAGTAAGTAATTTTATAGCTGCATCCTATTATAAAATCACACCCACCATGCAGATAGATTCAATTATTTCTAGATGTACTAAATGGCAAGTCCAGCTCACTAATTAAACTTTCTGGATGGCTTTGAGCTCCATGGAAAAAATACATTAGAGAAATTCAAAATAAATAGCAATAACTAATAACTGCAAAGATGATCGTCATGACAATAAGAGCACCTTCCAATATGCTGACATGAAATGAGAAGTTGTATTGCAACTTACATACAAATTTGCATACTGATGTCTGGGGAAATCCACCAAATGCAGCAAATTTAAAAGACATTCAATGAACTTGCATGAAAAAATATTTACAAAGCATTTTGTTTCACACAGTCCTTACCTTCAGCACTAGACAAGAGGCACCAAACAAGCCACAGGATGGCTGCATATAAACCACAACACTCCTGAGTTAAATTGGAAACAGATTAAAATGTAATTGAGAAATATTTAACAAAATAAATGAACATACAGGAAAACACAGATAATATCACATTTAAAAACTAAATCAAAATACAGCCTATGGGGATTTTCAGGTATGGATTTATGGCCTCCAATTCTATTTGACTTTGATACTGTGGGGCTTACAAAATTCTTTTTCTCAAGAGAGACAAGTAAAGGAAATGACAGAGAGGACAGTGACACTAGATTAAGTTGAATCTCAGAACAAAACTTTTATCTAATACCTAATTATTTATTTAACACCTTTGAAAAATATGACAAAGAACTATGAAAAAGACTCAGTTAATATGCCATAGGAAAAAAAGGTTGTTTTTCTTTGAATATTATCTGGATATCACTCATCTATTTAAACACCTTTAGGTGATTCTCAGTGCCAGTCCAATAAAGTACGAACTGATCCCGACATTTAAGTCTTTCCACAAAAAAGCTCTAGTCTACCTATCTGTCATTTTATTTTGCTTCATCTATTCAAACTGTACTACTGTCTATCACCTCTCACCTCTTCATTCTACCATCTCTCTGTCTTTGCTCATGCCATGTCCAAAAGAATCTCCATTCCTTTCTGCCTATTTGTTTAAGTATATACATTCTTTCAAAGTCTAACTCTGGTGCAAGCCAGAATTGGAAAGCCATGTCCGTCACAAACGCTTCTCTGCTCCTGGATGATCATGTCATCCCCTGTGTAATAAACTTCAGTTTATTACTTATTTATTATTCTCTCTTGGAAAAAAAATTAAAATCCTCTATTGTGTTTGTAGTCTTTCATAGCCTGCTCCTTTCCTACCTTTCCAGATTTCTTATACTTTAATCCTCTCTAAATGTTCTGAAATCCAGTAGCACTATCCTCTTTGCTTTCCTCACACTAGACATTTCATCTCCCAACTTGAAGCATTTGCATTCACTGTCCCTCATGCCTGAAACAGTCATCTACTGCAGCTCCACATCCTGACTTCCCTGTTTTTCTTCAGGGCTCACTGAAATGCCAGTTGCTGCAAGAAGCTTTTCCCTTTTTCCCTTAATCTTAGTGTCTTCTCTCTGAAATTTTCCCAAATGTATCCTGTGTGTGTGTGTGTGAGTGTGTGTGTGTGTATTCATAGTTACTGGCATAGTGTTTCCTCATTAGACCATGAGGTCCTTGACAGTAAGATTTTTTTATCTTTCTTTGTATTCCTAGTGCATAATGCAGTGCCTGGCACATAATAGATGCTTATAAATGGTTACTGACTGACTTTCTACCTTAAAATTTCTATTCAACTTTTGCCTATATATATATATATTTAAATTATCTCACTTTCCCTTGTATAATAGTTATTCATACATCCCTCATTAGACTGTAACATCTTTGAAAGTAGAGCTTTTGCCTTATGTATCTTTGTGTTTCCAGGGCCTAAAAGAATGCCTTGAAAATAGTGAGCATTGAAGAAATATTTTTTAAATCGAACTGAAGCTTTTTAACTTCTATACTATTTTCTGCATGTATAACTTTCCTGGAAAATTCCTGAAAAAATGCAAGCAACTTCCAGATAAACAGAAGATAGGTCATATATGAAGGTATACAGAATCAAATTATAAGAAACTTCTGGATAAATATTACTAGAACACAAACAACCAGAAAAGTGAGGTGGATTTTAGGAGGAAGTGAGGTATTCTTTAATTTCATAAAAGACAATTGAAAAATCTGGCATTAGGATTTTATTCAAAGGAGCAATTTCTTGTGTGAACCATGTCCTATACCTTGTACAATTATAATTTTGTGGATTGACAACTGATATTCGTAAAAATGATGCTCAAAGAACATGAAGTAAATTCTCAATAGTCAAGAGGGATTTAAGTCTCTAGTCTTAATGCTAAATAGGTATTGCATTCTGATTCTTTGATGTTGGCTAACTCAAAGCTTTCATCTAGTCTATGATATACACTGGGACTTACATGCTCAGAGCTTATCCATCAGCAAATATTTCTTAGACAGTTGTGGAAAAATAGACATTGAGAGAGCTAAGATTGAAACAAAAGAAACTGAGCATGTTTTATTGCCCTTGGGAAGTTGCAAAGTTCTTTTAATTACCATAAGCTTTCCCCTTATCATTATTACCACCATCAATAAATAGTTATTGTTTATACTACATTTTACGTGGTACAGCTAGGTGGTAAAGTGGCTAGAGCTCTAGATCTGAAGTTTGGAAAGGCTAAATTCAAATCCAGCCTCAAACATCAGCTATGTGACCCTGGGCAAGTCACTTATTAACTCTGTTGGCCTCAGTTTCCTCCTCTGTAAAATGATCTAGAGAAATAAGTGACAAACCACTCCAACTTCTTTGCCAAGAAAACCACAAGCAGGGTCATGAAGAGTTGGACACAACTCTTAACAACAACAACATACTCTACCAGTGCCTTAAGGATATACAGAAAAGAAAAATTCCGTGCCTTCCATCAAGGAACTCACATTTTGTTGGGGGAGACAACATGCATATAACTGTGTACATACAAAATATCTCAGAGGAAAGGCATTAGCTGTATGTAAGGGGTAGAGAAGGGGCAGGACCAGAAAAGACTTCTTACAAAAAATTGGGAATTAAACTGAGTCTTTAAGGAGGTAAAGAGAGAGAACATTCTAGGCATTAGGAAAGACAGTACAAAGTCAAGGAGTAGGGTGAAGAATCTTGTGTGTGAAGAACAGGAAGTAGGCCAGATCATAGCTAGATCTGTAGCTAGATCTTAGAGTATTGTAGAGGGAAATAAAGTGTGAGAAGACTGGAAAGGCAGGAAGAAGAAAGATTGTGAAACATTTAATAGTCAGACCATTTTATATTTGATAACAGGGTTAATAGGAAACTATTGGAGTTTATTGAATAGGGGTCTAATGTGGTCAGAACAGAATTTCTTCACACAAAGGGTAATAATTTTAGCATTAAAATTCTTCTGGTAAATATATTGTCTGACTGCGGGTCTTAGAACACTACAGCCTCTGAAGAACTGAAGTTTAAGTTTCCCCAAAGGATACCAAAGAGGCATGTGGTATGGTGTGTTGAAACTCCACTCCTTGGACAAAAGTAATTATCAAGTACTGTAAAAAAAATCATCAAATAAATGTAAAATCAAAAAAGTTGATATTCTATATTGAGAGTTAAGGATTACCAATGCATAACTCATATCTCCTGCTACATTCAGAATATCAAAAGCATGCAAGGACAAGTCCCAAGATTTTGAGTCATCACCAACTGCAGTTATATGGGAAGTTGTGAAAGTGAGTGACACATAATGGACAGGTGTGGATTGGGAGCACTCTGTGTTCTTGAAGAGAATATTCATATCTGCAAAAACACAGATTCAATCAAACATCAGATCAAATCAGATAAACTCAAAAGTAAAAAAGAATATTTGCTTAACTGAGCCTATTTTTTCCAACAAATCTGGATTAATTGAGTTTAACGTATTTCAATCAATTACTTAATCACTTTGGATCTCAGTTCCCTCATTTATAAAATGAATGTTAGATGAGATGATCTTAACGGCCTTTTCAGCCTCCAAAGATCAATGTTTGATTTCATCACCATGACACACAAACTGCCTTTACAAGAATTTGTTAATTTGTTCAAATGTGACCAATAGTTTATTGAATAGATTCTATTAATCATATGATATGTTTCCTCAGAGGGAAAGTATAAAACAACAGACTAAACGATGGATTGAGTTATCACAAATTTATATGAGAGTTGCCTAACATTCTCATGAGTTTTTTACTTCTTACAGCACTGTCTGTTCTACAAAATGGGAACAACTATATTATGACCCAAACTTGCCAGTTTTCATTCCCTGGGGCACTAAGGCATGCAAAGTTTTCCATTGTTCCATTGTCTGTGTGTTCAATCTCAGTCCTGTCCAACTTTTTGTGACCCCATTCGGGATTTTCTTGGCAAAGATACTAGAGTGATTTCTCAATTCTTTCTCCAGTTCCTTTTACAGATGAGGAAACTGAGGCAAACAGAATTAAGTGACTTGCCTAGGATCACAGAAGTAATAAGTGAATAAGTCTGGATTTGAACTTAGCTCTTCCTGACTCCAGGCCATTGTTTGGATGGAAAGAATAATGACTTTTAATTGATGCAGTGGGGACTTGATAGAACAGTAAAATAATAAAAAAAGTGAACTCATTCATACATTATCCAAAACATGCTCAAATTTTCAGTGCTGCTTTAATAATCTGTTGTTTGTTTTTAATTTTTTTAAACTTTTTCATGAAATCTAGTTGTATTTCTCCATCTCGCCTGAAAGGTCTCTTAGATTCTAGATCATGCTCCTTGATTTCTTTACTGTTTGCTTACAAAGCTCTTAGGAGCAATAACAGATTTTAATGAATAACATTTTAGAATCAATACAATTGGAAAGAATTAAAAATGTGCCAAAGTGCTTCCCCAGTATAATTCAACCTAATTAATACTAATTCACCACCACAATAATTATTTATGGTTATTTTAAAAAATATATCAGTAAGACAATAGTGTAAAGCCTTTCCTTTCATCCTTCTTCCTGCAACATTTATATCTGACATAGTCTCTGCTGTTTCGAAGTCCAATGTCCTGCAGCAAGTGTTGCCAGCAATACCGAATACTTTCAATTAGTAGTTCTCTACTTCTCTGGTCGCTAAGCAACTGACCTGTGGTGAAGAATACATAATGATCTTCTGCATAGCCACCTTGAGTGGCAGAACATGCAGGTTTCAGAGGTTCCATTTGCTCTCTAGTATTGGTGGTCCTATTGCCTGTAAATTACACGACAGTGTTTAATATTGCTTTGATATAATAAACTTAGAGAGTAAAATGGACATTGCAAAATGTGGATATGCACATAAGACATAAAAACATCATTCTCTGTCTTTCATGTTCAACATCATATTGTTTTTCTAAAGAAGCAGTCAGCCTTATATGCTTAACATAATATAAAATTATATTACATAGAGTATATAGGTTAATCCTTAATGAAAACAGAATTCTGTGAAACAGTGGAGATGATATAAAGAATGAGGAAAAAGCAACTGAATGCTGCTTTGTATTAGGGAAAATAGTGGAAAAACATATAATGGAAAAATGCAAATGGAAAACTATGAAATGAGTTAAACTGAGAAATATGTTCATATTTATTCATGTGTCCCTAAAGGTCTAAAAGTCAAATATGTCAATGGGAGTTAGCAAGAAAATTGGCATTTTCCCCTTTGATACTTTTCACTCACCACGTTAAACAGATTTTTAAAATGAGATTTGATTCCATAGAATTCCAAGTACATAGACTCACAGTAAATGAGCTGAGTTGCCTAGGTGGATTTTATGTAGCTTGTATCAATATAGAGATGTTTCAAAGGGAGACTAAATTTTGCCATGCTTGCAGTTTGTCTGGATTACGTGTTTCATTGTCACATCCTCTTTAAAATGGAGATGTTGTCTCGCTTTATGTACCTACTCTGAATTTAAGTATAAGGTGAAAAGGGTTTTTTTCTTTTACAATTATTAAATGTAATCTACTTTATTATGCTGCATACTAGCTGCTAGCAGAAATGGTAATGCTACCATGAATAATAAATATAATGGTAAGGATAACATAAGTATGAAAGACTAGCATATTAACATTTACCAATAAAGGAAGAAATGAATAGTTAAAAAAATTTATCTAATGCTGTATAATGCACTTGAAATTTAAAATAGGAATCTCATTACTTTTGAATCTATCAATGCCCTACATATTTTAAGACATTTCATCTTGATGGCTAGAACCTAAACATTTAATTTCCCTTGTTAAACCACATACTGTGAAGACATCTGTGAGAAAGACCTTTACTACCTACCATAACTTTAATTATGTAGTAGCTTTGGTGTGACAAAGCCTTTTGTTTCAGGTTTTTTAAGAAAAAATACAAAGCTATTGTGTTTTGTAATGCATGAGATTTATCAAAGATGATAGAAATGGGATATTTAGGTGATGGTAGGTAAAGAAAATAATTGAAAGATAGCAGGAAGGAGGAGGATATATGAACGGGAGAGAAATGGAGAGAGAGACAAAGAGAGAGAGAGAGAGAGAGAGAGAGAGACAGAGAGAGAGAGAGAGAGAGAGAGAGAGAGAGAGAGAGAGAGAGGAGAGGATAGTAAGATGGAAGAAGAATACTAAGGTTTCATAAATTAGGATGCGTACAATACAATGTTTTGAAAATAGTCTCGTTAAATAAAGCTATCACTGAAGGGGATTGGAGTGAGAAGTCATTTAATAGGTTCAGCACTATATATAATTTTGCATACATTTTACAGTTAGTAAACTTGGAGAAACCATCTTTTGGGACTTTTTAATAATATCCCTGGAGCATTAAATGTATAACTAAAGGAATTCATGAAAGCATTGTGATAAAATATTGTCCACAGGGCAGAGGATCAGTCCTCTCTTTAGGCCAGAGTATTATAAGCGAGACTAAGAAATACATGGGAATGTCACTGACAGGCTCCATATTTGGAAATTCTTATCTGGTTAGGCCAACAGATGGATTTTCTAATATGAAAGGAGAACTAAAAAACAGGTGTTCTGTACTTATGTTCTCAGCTCTTCCTTTCCAATTCTGCTGGCTAGAATTTGTCCTTGTTGAACCTATTTTGGGTTACTTCTTGAGCTTATCCAAATCCATGTGAATTCAAATCACCTATCTTGGGAGGTATCATCTACTTCTACAACTCTATGTCATCTGTAAATTCAGTGAACTCTCTCTGCTTATTCCATCCTTCAAATCACTAATAAAAATGTTAAGAACTCATTACAGGGGTGAGTTTATGTAGTTTGAGTTTGTCATTGATTTAGTGATAACCATTTTCTGGTTGTCCCTCCAGGCAATTGTGCTAACATCTACTATTTGTATAGTCTAGAACTTGTTTTCCCCTCTTAAAAAAATAGAATATAAATAAATACAAGTATTACTATTACTTACAGTAGCATAAAAAACAACCTTGTAAAAGACAGGGTGAATTATTTTAATTGCCTCTCTTCTTTTCCATAGACTAACATTAGATGTGTTTGCTGGTTTTGTGCTTCTCAAAGTCTCTCCGACTTGTAAGTCACATCTTTAAAGAATGGTCATAACTGCTCAATGCTTTAAGTTTTGACTTTAAATCTTCATAAACATAAATAAACTCAGCTACCCACATAGTTCACCTTCTGCAACTTGCTACGCCTCAGGCACTTCCATCCCTTTTACCCCTCAGACATTCATTTCAAATATCTATTATCCTTGTGATAATTTGTATTTTCATTTAGACCAATGCATAGGTAGACAGGAGTGTTTAGAAAAAAGAACCTTGGGAGAGTAATGTATATTGGTTAACGTTAAAGAATTAAATAAGAAATAGTATAAACATAAAATAAATGAAAAATAGAATTAAAAAAACCCCACCTTTCTCTTATATAATGCAATTAAGCTAGAAGAGACAGTCGAAATACCCTTAATAAAAACAGATGGTGAATAATGCATTATGAATCTATCAGCAATAAAAGATTGCGACCTGAAGGCACAAATTCCTCAAGTACAGTGTGAAGATTTAGTCATGTGACTTCCACTGAGTCAGTAGAGTTATTTGGCTAAATCTTTGTGTGCTGCTTTGGAATTGGAGCCTAAAGACCGAGATCTACTATGGTACCCGTCCCTTCTTTCATTTTTATCTTTTGCTGTGACTTTTTAAATCCAAATCCAATCAATCTGTCTCTGAGAAGCTACTGCTATATTATACATACAACTGTTTAAGATGTCCTAAATATAGGTTGGATTTCAGCAAATCAGAAATGACATAAAAAGCTATGTGAGAAAGTGCTGTCTAATCATTTGTATTGTGTTAACTTTACAAAGGCATATTCCAAGGGTGTTATAGATTGGCTAGGCAATTTCTCTCTCTTCCAAGTTATGGAGAATATTTTCTAAGTGAGGGAAGTAGGATATGGATGTGTGAGAATAATGAGAATGATGAAAGTCTGGAGTTAAGGTGACATTTTCATTTGCATGAAACTGAACTTAGTGGTCTTCATTTCGTCACATCAGCATAATAGCTTTATAGCCATCTTATAACCTTTTGACACTCTTTCAGGAAGTATTATTTATTATTGAGATTTAAGGGGGATATTTTGTGCAAAACATCTCCATAAAAATCTATGTGCAGTAACTCCTGCACTCCTACCCCTAGTCTTTAGAACGAAAGCCCTGTATTTACTTCCACAAAAGTCAGTCTTTTTCATTTTAAGATTAAGTTAGCCCAATGTATTATTTCAGAGCCTCCAAACTTAGGGTGTCCCTCATACTTGGCAAATGAGGCTCTGCAGGATTCAAGGCACTAGATGGAGTCAGCATCTCAGATAGCATATACCTTTGTCTATCCTGCAGTGCTACATCTTATCTGAAAGCTGCTACTGTTCATCTTTCCTTTCCTCTCTTTTCTTACCTTTCTCTCCCTTCCTTTTTCCTTTCTAAGCCTTTCTATCCCTGCTTTCCTCTCTTTTTTAGGCTACTCTTAAAATAGTTTGTTCTAATTACATATAATAAACTTTTGTACCTGAATTTTAGGGTCTCTTCTTTTCTATCTGCTTTCTTATACAATCATTGCCATATAGTTCTAGGGCCCAGAGCCTTCAGTTGCCTTCACCTCTTATCAAACCTAGTTGTTTTGTTTTGCTTTTTTTTTTTTTTTGTCCCTATGTTTCTTCCAGCATCAGGTTCCCTAACAGACTAGCCTAATAATAAGTTCTACTCTGTTTCTGACTTTGTGCCCACTCCCACATCTGATAGCTCACCCCTTTCTTAATTTCCTTCTCATTGACTGGGGCTATAAGATAAAAAGAATCACTGGTTCTAAGTATTGGACACTTTTGCTTCTGTTTCCCTACTGGTTCTAATCATTTCATTGTCTACAGCATGTGGCATATGACTTATGCCCTCTTCTTTCCCATGTGACTATCTCTCTAAGTCCCAGACTTACAAGTAGGTATGTTTGGGTTTGACTGATCCAACTGGAAGTACAAACTTCATTCAGAAGCGTAGGCTCTGGCATCATATATGCATATAGGCATGTAATTTTGTATTTTTAAATCAAACCTGTAACTTCATCAGTATTGGGAGCTTCAGGTAAGAAATTTCCTCTACAATGCAGACCTTCACCCATTTGGCAACTTAAGAGTCTGAGAGAACTGCCTGAGGCACTAAAAAACTAAGTGACCTCAAATAGCCAGTATGTGTCTAAGGTGAGATGTGAATCCAGGCCTTCCTCATTCTTCATTCTGTAGACTGGACTGCCTCTCACAAATAAGCCTTACTTAAAATATATTAGAGGTTAGAAAAGAGATACAAATAAGATAAGGAAATAAAGTATGGAGGAGACAGAGACAGACAGATAGACAGGCAGACAGAGACAGAGAGAGAGGCAGAGAGATACACAGAAAGAGACAGAGACAAAGACAGAGACAGATAGACAGAGAGAAGGAGAGATAGAGACAGAAAAAGAGGAAAGAAAAAAGGAAAATATAATTGAGGAAATAAGAATACATCTGGACCTTGAAACAGAGGTAAAATTTCATTCTGTGGAATGTAGTGGGAAGGAAAATAGACCGATATAGGCAAAGACACAGATGAAGCCAAATTCAGGATGGAGTCAATAAATGGTGAAAAATCTGACTGTCAGAACACAGAGTATATAAAGAGGCATAACTGAAGATATTAATGGGAAAATAGACTGGGTTGGAATCTAGTAGACTTGGAAATCCATATCAAAGAGTTTTGACTTTTTTCATTGTATGATTAGGAGTCAATGAAGATTTTTGAGTGGGAGATTAACATGATCAAGAATTGTTCCAGGAAGGTTATTGGATTATCAGAATGTAGGATGCATTATGGGGGTGAGGGGTCAGAGTACATTTATAAGGCTATTAGAAAAGCTCAAGTAATATAATATTAATATAATAATAATATAGGCTCAAACTAGCAAAAATGCAAAGTACAGAATAGAAGTAAGAAACATTTTGGATATCTGTTTGATATGATCTAATGACTAAATGACTGAATGAGTTAAGAGAGAGTGGAAAATAGAAAATGACTTCTAGGTTTCTAGTTTGGTTGCTGCGAGAATGTTATTTCATGAAAGAAATAAGATATTCAGGATGAGGAGCTGGTTTGGGAGGAAAAATAATTTCAATTTTGCAAATGTTGAATTTGATATCCAGAAGAAGGAGTCAAGCACAGAATTGGAAATGTACTTATGCTCTTTAGGGAGGGAAAAGACATCAGGCATAGAGTTATAAATTTAAGAGTCATTGGCGTGGAGGTGATAGTCAAAGAATCAACAAGGGAAAGATTGCAAAGAAAGGAAAGAAGCGATAATAGAATCTTTAGGGGATTTTTGTGTAGTCGGTGTGTAGAGAGCAAGTCGTGAAATAATTCACTCTCAGAAACTAAGGACAAGGTTAGTTAAAAACAACAAAAAAGGTAAATGAAAGTAATATGAATAAGAGTTAACATTAAGTGAATGAATTAACTTAGTGCCAATTTGAATTAACAAATGGTTATTAAAGGCTTGTTACATGGAAGGTCTAGATAGTACTAGTAATGGAGAATACAAAGAGTAAAATGAAACATCTAAGGGCTTTCAAGAAGTTTACTTTCAAGGAGGGTAGGGCATGGTGGGGTGTAGTATCACACATGCACAGACAAATTAGAACTAACATAAATTGAGGAGTGTCACAGTGGTAGAGCCCTGGGCCTGGAGTCAGGAAGACCTGAAAGACATGAGTTCAAATCTGGCCTCAGACATTTAATAGCTATGTGACCCTGGGCAAATCGCTTAACCCTGTTCACTTTAGTTTCCTCATCTATCAAATGAGCTGGAGAAGGAAAAGGCAAACTATTCTCCTGTCTACCAAGAAAACCCCAAATGTGATCATGAAGTCATGACTTAAAAATCATTCAACAACAACCAAAAATCAAGGAAAAGAGCCACTAATAAGGTGTCAGGGAGATGGGAGCAAAGAGTGGAAATCCACATCTCCTTCCACAGAAATAGCAACCAAGTTTAGCTCTGAGGGGTGATTAGGATTGCATGATTCTGACTGGCAGATATGAGAAAGGAAAACCTTCCAGTCCAATGTGCATGCAAAGCAAAGGGCCAGAGTGGGTGGTGTTAAAGGAAAAGTTAGTAATTCACTCTTATGTCAAGTGTTTAAAGAGAAATTATAGGATATAATGTTGGAATTATGAAGGTCAGTGGGGCATAACTAACTTTCTGCAATCAGGGAAGTGATCTGTGCCTTGGAAAGATTATTTTGGTAGCTATATGAAGGTTGGATGGAAGAGAGGAGAGAATAAAACCAAGGAGACCACTTAGAACAATATTAGACAAGTTAAGGTGAGAGGTGATTAAGTCCTAGACTAGAGTATTTTCTCTGTAGGTAGAGAAAAGGGAAAGATACAAGAGATGTCGTAAAGACAATAACTGAAAAAAATGGGCATCTCGCTGGATATGGGACATGAAAATGAGGGAACAGAATGCATAAACAGACATGTCAACCAGGCAGTCAATAAATCAGTTTTGGAATTCAGGGAAGAGGAGAGAGAGATAGAAAGATAGACAGAGAGATAAACAGATAGATAGTTATAAATACAAATATAAATAGATAATATATAAATAGATATAGATGTGATCCCTGAGTAGCGATAATTGAACCAATGATAAGATCATAGAGATAGAAAATTAAAAAATAAAGTGATTCCGTTTCCTCATTAGTTTTCTTGCCTCAGGTCTCCCACTGCATTAATCCAAGCTCCACATAGATGTTAAAATCATTTTAATAAGGTTCAAGTCTGAATATGTCACTCTTCTCAACAACCTCCAGTGGCTCCTCATTACCTCTATAGTCAAATAGGAACTCCTCTCTTTGGCACTTGATATCCTTAATAATCTGTCCTTATCAATCTTCAGCCTTATCATATTTTACTCCCCTTAATTCACATTATAGTGTAGCCAAAATGCCTTCATACTGTTGCTCATACAGAGAATCATGTCTTCCATCCCCATGCCTTGCCACTGAATGTCTGCCATGTCAAGAATATGCTCTGTACTCATGAATACCTTTTAGAATCCATAGGTACTTGAAAGTCTGAGGTCAAGGACCACATTATACAAGAAAGAATTTTCTCATCCCCACAACTCTTATTATATATCCCTAATGATCTTGTATGTATTTTTATATACATATGCCTGTGTGTATATGCAGTTATAAATATTACCTTCTTCAGGTAAGCTCTAAATTCCTCAAGATCAAGAGCTGTTTCACTTTTGTCTTTGTATCACTAGGATCTAGAACAGTGTCTGACATTTAGTGCTTTCTTAATAAACACTTATTGATTGATCCAGAACAAGACTTTGCAGATATCAGTATGTAGGAACTAGGAGCTTTTTGATGATCCAGCAAAGGAGATAGAGAAGAAATCGTCATGCAGTAAAGAAAGCAGGAAATATTGTGGAAGCCAAATTTCAGGGAGATTAAAAAGGATAAGAATATAGAAAAGGCTACTGTATGTATCAGATAATCGCACATACATTAGTAAACTTGGACAGAGTAGTCTCAGGAAAGAGGTGATATCAGAAGCTAAGTTACAAGGCTTTTGAAAAGTAGAGAAGTAGAGGCAATGAGTGTCCATACTTATTTCTAAGAGTTTAGTAGAGGAGACCATATAGGGTCAAATGAAATCTTTTTAATTATGTGGATGGCCTACACATTCATTTTTTCAGTTTCGTACTGCTTGGTATCTATCTATGTATCTATGTATCTATGTATCTATCTGTCTGTCTGTCAGATTGTCTTTCTAACTAACTGTCTATAATCTACCTTTTTTTGTTTCCTTCTTTAGTTCTTTCTGTTTCCTTCATGCCTTCTGATGGGGTGCTTGGGCCCCAATTCTAAAATCACATTCTCTTTAAAAATCACATTTCTCTTTAAAAATTACATTTCTCTCTAGCCTCAAAATACTATCTCAGGCAGTTTCTCCCCCGCCCAAGGACACAGCCTGCCCCAGCGATGACTGTTATCTCCCCCCTTCCTGCTACAGCAGCCAGCTGCACCTCTGGAACTTATTAGTCTGAATCAACAATGTACTGACTGAACTGGCTGTGCACTGAGTTG
Organism: Notamacropus eugenii; assembly: GCF_028372415.1. NCBI lineage: Eukaryota > Metazoa > Chordata > Mammalia > Diprotodontia > Macropodidae > Notamacropus > Notamacropus eugenii. The sequence continues at coordinate 43,667,681 of NC_092878.1, read as the reverse complement.
TAACAACATATACTGCTCACTGACCAATCATACGTATCCTAGACTTAGACATATGTATACTCCCTTACATTTATGTTGTCTAACAAGACCTTGGCGAAAGCAACCTGGTATTTCTGAGTCAGCCCTGAATGCTAGTTGACTTCGTGATGTTGCAGGCCTAAAACCACACCTCCAGGTAACCCTCCCTTGGGCTATTTCCTGATGAACTTTGGGTAAAACACCTGAGCAGTAGATATCAAAACTGCATGTTCCTTTAAGAACTGACTGCTACTTAATCACTCCCTAATTTTACCCCAAAACACCTAGTTAGCATATTTGGCACATACTTTACTGTAGAATATCCTATATAAACTACCTATACCCCTCTAAGATTGCAAGTTTCCTAAGAACTCTTGCTCACTGAAAAGTGTAATAAATCTTTACTTTGACCTCAATAATGCTTCAATCTGTGAATTCCTTCCAAGTGGCCTGCCCCTGGTGCCCTGGTCTTTGTGGGTGTCTCATCACACCTCCCTTCCAGCCCTCCTCATTTTCTTCCTTCCTCCTTTCCTTCCTTTCTCTTCTATACAACACTTTCAAAACTGTCCTGCTTTTCTGCATTTTTCTGAATTTTCTTCATTTACCTTTTATGTATTCAGATATTTGTATGTATATACATACATATGTATATATATATATATATGTGCAGGCATATCTACATATATGTACACACACACATATATGTATATATATATAGCCCACTTTTTGGCATTATTTATTTCTAACTGTACTCTTAAGAACACATTGCTTTTCTAAAAATAAAACTTTCTAATAAATATATATAATTAAGCAAAACAAATCTACACAACGACATTTGCAAAAATGCATGTCTCTTTGAATTTTGCTTATCACGTCTCTGTCAGGATGTGGATATCCTATTTCATCATGAACCATCTGAAGAAATGGTAGGATACTGTATTGATAGTGGTTCTTCAGTTTTTTAAAAGGTGTTTTTCTCTACAATGTTTCTATCCTATATAAGAACACATTCTCTTGATTCTGATTCATTTCATTATCCTTCCACTTTTTAATACCCAGTTTATACCTTTCTGAAATCATTTCCTTCATCTTTGCTTATGGTGAAATGATATTCCATTGTATTCAAATGCCAGATTTGTTCAGCCATCCTCCAATTGTCTGATAGTTCACTAAAAGCACATATTTTTTCATTCTTTCCACCCAACACTGCCCCTCCCCTTTTAAGTCTTCCTACACTATCAAGAATCTTGTTTTACTTGAACCTAATCCCTCCCTGCTGTTATCCTCCCACAACTTGGCACTCCTATTCCATTCTCTTTTTAAAAAAATTTTTTCCCATCAAACTATGTATATGTCCATTCAATTTTCCTTTGTTCCTCTCAGAGTGAAGAGTACCATTTGATGACTAGTCTCACCATTCCTTCCTTCATTCCTATCCTCATTTACAAAAAATAGCAAGTTCAGTTTCCTTCCTCCTCTCCGCATTTGTACACTAGTATATGTATTCCTTCTACCTTCTTTTCTTGGTCTCCCTCTTGCCTTCCCACAAGGTTAAAGCCTAACCTTGACCTTCTAGTTGGTAAGAATTTTAAGCTTACCCCCTTGAATTAGGACCTATTCCTCTTTGCTTCCAAAAGTGTATTTCTTTGTAGATTTGTGGTTTAACTATTTTCTATTCTTTTCAGTTTTACCTCCTGTGAATTTGCGGGTGACTGAAGTGTTAGTTTTTTCTTCTTTGGGCTAGCTTCCATAGTCTCTAAGAGGGAATATAGTTTTCTTTTTTAATTTCATCTTTTTAAAAGGTGAATTTGTAAGACACTTGGCAAATATATTCTTATCAAAGTTTTTGATGTGCTCCATCTCTGACCAGAAATCTGTCAGTCCTTTATAGTAAGCTTTGATTCTGCAATCCAAATCTCATTTTCACATATCATCTCATTAGCCATCTGTTCACTTTCCAAATTAGTTTTTTCTCTTCTGTATTCTTTGCCCCCAATAGGCAAAAGTTAGGCACACCAATCTGTAACTTTATGATCATCAGTTTTTTTGCTGGAGACTTCATAATCTTTGGCCTTCTGGTAGTGGTGCCCATTTGAATTACCAGAAGTCAGGATTTCTCATCCATTTTGCTGAATTTGGGGTGATTTTCTGCTGTTTCTTTGTATGCAGGCCCTAGGAAGACAACACACCAGCTATCATGGAGGCAAATAGTTGCTTCATACCTTCCCCCAATCTTCTTTAGCCTACCTTGTTGTAAGTTCCATTCCCCAATCCTCTTTTATCCTCCATTTGTAACTTCCTTAATTGTCCTTGATGTTGCTTCTTTTATAACGCTCAAAAACAATCCATATGATTATTTTGCTTCCAATTTTATTCAATATCTTCTCAATTTGATTATGTAGTTTATCCTTGATTTCAACTACTGATATATTTAATTCATCTAAGTCTTATAAGTCACCTTTGGAAATTTCTTCTCCTCATTCATATCAGGTCTTCTCTTGCTTCTCCCAAAAGTTATTCCACAGAAGATAGAAGCTGGTATTTGTAAGGTTGCTATAGCCATTGAGAAGAAGACGATAGATGACTGATTAAGAAAGAAAACAAGGATTAACAGAGAGAAGTGAGGTATCTATTGAGATGATTTTATAAATCATCTCATGATGCTCTTATGGAGAAAAGGGAATTATATGGACTAGCCATTGTTCCTCAGTTGTGTCTGATTCCTTGTGACCCTGTGGTTTTCTTGGCAAAGATAATGGAGTGGTTTGCCAGTTCCTTTTCCAGTTTATTTTGCAGATGAAGAAGGTGAGTCAAACAGAGTTAAATGATTAATCCAGGGTCACATAGCTAGTTAGTATCTGAGGTCGAATATGAACACATAAAGATGAATCTTCCTGAGTCCAGCACTCTGTCTGCTGTGCCACCTAACTGCCCCAGACATGGACTATACAGTAATACAATTAGAGGGGTTTGGAACTAGTTGAATGGAAGGACTTAAGAAGTTGTTTTTTAAGTTCATTTTTAATACAGCAAGAGTTCTCCAGCATAGTGTCCCAAGGATTAGTCACTGAACCTGTGATGTTTTTCTTTTTCAGTAATGATTTTGTTACAAGGTATATAGAGAGAATCCTTATCAAATTTACAGATGAAACAAAACTGTGTAGCATAAATATCCAGGTGGTATAATGAATAGAGCACTGGGACTGGACTCAGGAAAACCAGTTTGGATCTGACCTCATAGCTACATAACTCGGGTTGAATTGCTTAACCTCTTTTTGCCTTACTTTGTTCTTTTGTAAAATCAGGATAAAAATAGTGCCTGCCTCTCAGGGTTGCTGTGAGGATAAAATGTGATAATATTTCCCAAGCACTTTACAAACCTTAAAGTGCTGTGAAAGTGATGCTTATCATAATCATTCATGTTGTTATTATAATTATTAATATATAACATAATGAAAATGTAGTCAAGTTACAACGTAAACTTGGCAGGCTAGAAGACTGAAGTGAATCTAATTAGATGAACTTCAATAAGGATCATAAAATCAGAAAAGTTTAGACTAGAAGCTCTGAGAACATATAATGAAAACATTTTATTTTATAGATGAGAAAACTGAAGTTCATAAACACAAAGACTTAAATTTGATTTAAAAAATCATATTCACAAATAGAGGTTGAGTAAGGAATGATTGCATAGTAGTTTGGAAAAGAGTGAAAGATTTTAGTGGATTGTATACTTAATGAGCCAGTGGTATTATATTTTAGACCCAAAATTTTATGTGGTGTTGGACTGCATTTAGAGGCACATGGTATTTAGGAATAAGGATGTGGTAATATCTCTATATTCTGATCTAGTCAGTCCAAACCTGGAGCTTTATCTTTAGTTATGGGTGTCACAGTTTAAAAAGAATATTGATAAGCTTGAGTGCATCTAGAGGAAGATACCCATGACAGTGAAAGAATCATGACATCAAAGGTCTAAAGCTAGAAGGGACTTCGCAAAGCATGTGATACAATCACTTCATTTTTCCCATGTGCATCAGAACAGGTATGAGGAAGTTTATCTACTTGCTCAACATCGCACACTTAAGCATCAGAAGGATTTGAATCTAATTTTTCTCCCTTAAGATTCAAGGTTCTTTCCCTTCTACTCCAACTGTGAGTTCAATGGCATATGAAATTTAATTGAAGAAAATAAGCATATTTAACCTACATAAAAGGCTGAGAATGTAATGGTTTTCTTTAAGTATTTGAAGAAATTATATAGGGAAGTAGGATTAGACTTGTTTTATTTGACTAAATCAGGAGCAATGAATAGAAGTGGTAATGGGGTAAATTTAGACTTGATGTTAGAGGAGAAATAAACAACGAACAAAACAAAACAAAAAAAAAACTATACAATAGTGGAAAAAATTTTTTCTGAAAGTTGAATATTTCTTGTCGTTAGAAGTCTTCAATCAGACACTAGATGACTACTTGTTCAACCCGTTAAGGTAAATAATATTTTAATTATAAACTGGACTAGATGACCAATGAGTTCCTATTCAGCTCTCATATTCTATGATTCCAATATTAAAGTGCATCAATTCATGGTGGATGAAAGCTTATTTCCTGTAGGATGGGAGCTGTAGTGGAGGAGATAGTTGTAAACAGCAGTGTTGCTCAGCAGATGGCTTATAATATACCACTGTTGGGAACATGGAGCTCATCAAATCAGTGAGAACATTTTTCTAAAGTCAGTCAAACAAAACATGGAATCACAAAATCAAATCCAACCCAAATCTGGTTATGTTCTTCAATGTAACCAATCAGTATCATTCAACCTTTGTTTAAAGATGTATAAGAGAGCCTCAGAGGCAGGCTATTCTGCTATTGGTTAACTCTCATTGTAAGGAATTTCCCCTTTCCTTTCTTCAAGCCCAAATTCGCCTTTCCATATCTTATGTTTAAGATTCAAGAGAGTAAAAATTTGGCAAAGTGCCTGTAGCATTGCACAAGGCTTTGATTACAGATGACTGATGCTAGTTTTTTGAGCCATAGTATTCTTAATATCTTGATAAGAAAATAAGGTGACTATTTGAAATATATTTCCCTTAAGAACAATCCTCCTCCCTCTATTCTAATACTCAGCAAGAAAAGCCCTGAGTTTTTGAAGTCTCCTCTGTGGACTTATTTACTGAGAGCTACTGCTTTATGTAATGGTTAAGTAGGAGTTTTCATGTCAGGAATATCTCTCATTGTAAATGAATAAATCCCTTTGCTGATTGATCATTTTTTTTTTTTTTGAGTCTAATTGGCATGAAGCAGTTCTCCAGTGCCTATTAAAATTCAGTAAAATCTAGTCTCTTACATTACAAAGTTTAGGATTACCTTCCCTCTCTATATCCTCATCCCTTCCCAGTTCCCAATATCAAAATACTGCCACCTTGAGAAATCCAGCTGAAGCTTCCAACTGGAGTACCTTTTCCCCTATCTTTTGACTACAGAAATGTACATATACATGCAAAGACTAGAAGAGGAAGAGGAGATAACAAAAAGGAAGAAAACTGCTGGAGTAGTAGAACAAAGCAACACCAAAACAAGGAAATATAAAGCTCCAAGAAGGAAAGGGTGCTCAACAAAGTCAAACACTGCAGAGATGCTGAGAAGGATGAGAACTGAGAAAAGACCATTGGATCCAGTGATTAATCATTACTGACCTTTTAGAAAGCAGTTTCATTAAAGCTGTGAGGTAAAGCTAGATTGTAAGAGTTTGAAGACTTAGTTAAGAAGTATAGATGGCAAGTACAGACTACTTTGTTGAGAAAAGAATGATCAAATTATAGCTTGAGGGAAGAGCAGCCAATAAACTATTTTTGTAAAATAATGGAAACAATGGGATACAGCAGAAACACATTGTCTAACCCAGAGGACTTGCATTCAAATTCTTACCTAAATAGCCTTTGGCAAATCACTTAACCTTTAGGTGCCTCATTCATCCATAAAAATGGCAGGGGAGGTTTGTTAGAACACTTCTGAAATCTCTTCTATCTCTAGAAATATGGACCTAATTAAAAATTTCATTAAAAATATTATAGACTTTAGAAAGTTTTAAGAACATAAAAGGAAGAATCAAAGTGAGGAGAGAGAGGCAGAGAGAGACAGAGATAAAAGAAGAATAGAGAAAGGAAACAACTGAAAGAGTAAGAGCTATAGAGAAGTTGAAGTGGGTAAGATCACAATTGGAGGATTGCTTGCTGAGTATACTATCAGAACTCTTAAGGGAAATTTACATCAAATTAAGCTACTTTGATTGGTTTCTTATCAACACTCCAGGAATATTTTCTGCCTAAATTACTGTTATCAGTCATCTAGAATCAGAGCCATCTATCCCCTGGAAAATGCTAGATACTCAATGCCAAATTCGTTCTTTTTCTTACTCATCCTGGGAGAGAGAATGGATGAATGAGAGAGAAAGAGACAGACAGGGACAGAGTCACAGAGAGAAAGAGAGAGAGAGAGATTGGAAGATACAGAAAGAGAAGGAGATAGAGAGAGCCACAGAGAGTTCCTGAAATAAAAGGGAAAGAGAGGATGAATACGTTTTTTTGGTTGTTTTTTGTTTTTTAGGTGGTAAGAAGGGAAGTTGAGAAAGAGCTCAATTAGGAGAATTGAGAAAAGTGGAAAAGTCTGAAGCAGCTGTTAGGGGAATTGCAAAAAGCAGTCAACTAGAAATTAATAAAAGGATTATTGAGCAATATTGAGATTCCCAATGAAATTAGATAGAATGAATTTGTAGAAGAACCAGTAAACAGTTATGTGACACTCTCCAGCAATGTTCATAAACTTAATAAAAGCTAAAACACATATCACGTGGAGGTTTGCAAAGCATGAAACATATATTATCTCATTTGCTCCTCCCATCAATCCTATGACATAGTTGCTATTATTTCCCCCATTTTACAGATGAGTAAACTGAAGTTGAAAGGGATTAAATGATTTCCCCAAGGTCACAAGATCAAAAAGGGTCTGAGATGATTCAAATCAGTTCATCTCATCTCCAACTCCAGTGATTTGTCCGTTACACCAACCTCTCTAACCTTGATATGGAAATTGAAATAATAGATTGATGATAAATATTCCTGAGGCTGAAGTTAGCAAGGCAGTATAGTGACAAAATGAGGAATGAGGGGTTCTAGGAGACTAATGTTAATACATTATATTTAAAATGGGAAGAGATTGTTCAGTGTTGCTTTTGGAAAAAATCTTTGGGTCATTATGGGTAAAAATTGGGAAGGGAATAAAATCAATCAAGAAAAGTGCAGCTATATGGCAAGAATAAGGATGTTCCACAGACACCTTATACTCAACATGAACACAACAGAGTTCATTGTTATTATTTTTCCCCACTAGCCTAGCTGTCTTCAGAACTTCTCTGTTGCTGTTGAGGGAACTACCATTCTCTTAGTAACCTAGTTTCTCAATCTTAGAGGTCCTCTTCCCTTCCCTACATGCCCTGCAAGTTGTCAATTTATCCATTTTGTCCTAACCAATATCTGCAACATCCATTTTCTTTTGCTCAACTCACACAGTTGCCATCTTAGTTCAAGTCCTGATTTGCTTTTAGTTTTACTGTTGCCATAGCCTCCTTAATGGTTTCCCTGATTCTCATTTTTCTTCTTTTTAATTCTTCCTTCACAACGCTGCCAAAGTGACATTTCCAAAGAACTAGGCTGATGATCATGTCACTTCCCTGCCCCCAAAGTTATAGTACCTCCCAATTACCTATCGAATGTAATATAAACTCTTCTGTTTGGAATTTAAAGCTATATCTAGAATAAGTTACTTTTCTAGTTCATTACACATTGTAATTTCCCTTCACTCACTCTGTGGTTGAACTGACCTTCTTGTTCATCATAAATAAAGTGACATCTCCTATTTCTGTGGTTTTTCATAGATTGTCCCTCATGCTAGAAAGGCAGTCTTTGAATCTCTACCTTTCTTCAAAGTTAAGCTCAGTTACTCTCCTCTCCTATGTAATACTTTTCCTGATCTCTTTGACTTAGGTTCCCCCCAACCCCCCACTTCCAAAATGACCCTGCTCAAACTTTGTGTTTATGTTGTATGCATTTAGATATTCAGATGTTATTTCCCCTAATATAACATAAACTCCCTGGGGTCAGGGACTGTTTCATTTCAGTCAATCTATTTCTAGCATATTAGTGTAGTTCTGGGAATATGTTATGATCTTAATAAATGAATGTTGATTAATCAATTGAGAGTTAAAAAAAAGAAAAAGATGAGATTCTATAGGAGTGATAAAGTAAGGAAACTAAAGGAGTTGGTAGTGTTTGGAGAGAAGAATTTAAGAATACTGAGAGGTACAGCTAGTTCCCTGGAAATTAGGAAATTCATGATATGACAGTACATATAGATGTCTGAAGAGGAGTGAAAACAATCTGAACTGCAATAACTGAAATGGAGGGAATGACTATAAATTAGGGAATGGGTGAACAAGCTGTGGTATATGACTGTGATGGAATATTATTGTGCCATAAGAAATGACAAGCAGAACGATTCAGAAAAAAACTTGAAAAAACTTACATGACACAAAATGAAGTGAGCATAACCAGGAGAACCTTGTACACAGTAACAGCAATATTGTAGGACGAAGAACTGTGAATGACTTATGCTTAGCATGCTGATAATCTGAGACAATTCCAAAGGATTCATGATATGCTGCCACTTCCTGAAAAGAAGGGATATTGTCTGAATACAGAATGAAACACACTATTTTAAACTTTGTTTTGTTTCTGTTTAAATTTTCTTGTGCAAAACAATGTATGGAAATGTTTTACATGATCGCACATGTATAACCTACAACAGATTACTTACCATCTTAGGGAAGGAGGGATAGAATTTGGAAATCAAAAATTTTAAAAACTGCTAAAAATTGTTTTAACATATATTTGATGGAAATATTATTAAAAAAAATAAGGGAGAAGGAATCAAGATGGCATAGAAAGCCAAGAAGCTGTCTGAGCTCTCCCCATTTTCCCTCAGAAACAGCATTAAATCAAGCTTCTAAAAGAATTCTGGAGCCACTAGATCCACAAAAAGACAGAATGAAATAATTTTCCAGCCCATGATAATGTAGAAGAACTTCAGGAAAGGTCTATTTCACTTGAGTACAAAGGGGTGGACTCCAGTGCAGACTGTGTCTGGACAAACCTGTGGGAGACTCTTAGCAACAGCCCTGAGGTCCTGGCTTAGCAGGTCAATGGTGCAGCAGGCTAGCTGTGAGACCTCTAGCCCAGTGCAGTAGGCAAACTGCCAATCCCACAATCCAGAACACAATAGGCATAACTAGGCCTAGTTCAGTGGGCAAGCCACCAGCCCCAGAGGCCCCAGTGCATAAGGGCAGACATCAATCCCTTGAGCCCCAGGGCAAAAAGCTACGAAAAGTGTCCCCTGTACCCTCAGGGCAGAACTCAACTTTTAAATGAATAAAAAAACAAAACAGAACCTTGACCACAGAAAACTACTAGGGTGACTGGGAAGATTCAAACACAAACTCAGAAGAGCACAATGTCAAAATGCCTACATTCCAAGACTCGAAGGGGAATATGAATTGGTATCAAGTCCAAAAAGTCCAACTCCATGAGTCATCAAGAATTAGTCAATCAAAATTAAAAGAATGAAAAAATAGAAGTGTAAAACACCTCACTGGAAAAACAACTGAACTAGAAAATATATCCAGGAGAGATAATTTAAGAATTAATGGACTACCTGAAGGCCATGATCAAGAAAATAAGAAGAGCCGTATAGCATCTTTCAAGAAATTATCAATGAAACTGCCGTAACGTCCTAGAAACAGAGGGCAAAATAGTAATTGAAAGAATTCACAGATCACCTTCTGAAAGAGATTCCAAAATGAAAACTCCAAGAAATACTGTAATCAAATTCCAGAACTATCAGGTCAAGGAGAAAATACTGCAAATAGTCAGAAAAAAAAATTGTTTTGAATATCATGGATCCATATCAGGATTGCACAGGATTTAGCAACTTTTACATTAAAAGGATCATATTGCTTGGGATATGATATTTTGGAAGGCAAAGGAGCTTGGATTACAACCAAGAATTAACTGTGCAGCAAAACTGATTATAATCTTTGGGGGAAAAGATGGGCATTCAATGAAATCGAGGACTTTTAAACTTTTCTGATGAAAAGACCAGAATTAAATAGAAAATTTGATCTTTAAATAAAGGCTCATGAGAAGCACAACTTGGGAAATAGCAAAGAAAAAGAAAACATGGCATTTAATAAGAGTAAACTGTTTACATCTCTACAAGGGAAAATGGTACTTGTTAACTCTTAAGAACTATATCTCTATTAGGGCACTTAGAAGGAGTATACTTAGACAGAAGGTGTGGGTATAAGTTGACTTTGATGTGATGATTAAAAAAGTAATTAAGGGGTTATAAAAAGGATTGCACTGAGAGAAGATGACAGGCAAAGGCAGAATGGGATAAATTATATCTTATGAAGAGGTATGAAAAACCTACTACAGTACATGGAAAGAAGGAGAGGAGTTTGAACTTTACTCTCGTTGAATTTGGCTCAAAGATGGAATAACATACACACTCACTGGGGTGAAAAAATCTATCTTACTCTATAGGGAAGTAGGACAGGAAAGGGAAAAAGAGGCAGGGTGATAGAAGGGAGGGCAGATTAATGCAAGCAGTGGGTCAGAAGCAACACAACAGTGAGGAGGGTCAGGGTAAAGGAGAGAGAAAGTATAAATGGGGGAAAAATACGATGGAGGGAAATACACCATTAGTAATCATAACTGTGAATGAGATGAATTCTCCCATAAAATAGAAGCAGATAGCAGAGTGGATTAGAAACTGCAATCCTACAACATATTGTTTACAAGACACACATTTGAAGGGCATAGCCAAGTTCTTGAACTCTCCCTCAAATATCTATAAAAATGGCTCTAAACAAATTCTAGAGCTGAAGAACCCACTAAATGAGAGACTGAAACTAATTTCCAGCCCAAGACAAAAAAGTCAAGGTCTGAAAAGTCAACAGCAAGGCTCTTTTGCCAGTCTGAGAGAGAAATGCCATCTGATGCAAAGCATGCCACCACAGACAGCCTCCTCCCCCAGCAAACCTGGGGCAGTCCTCAGGAGACTGAATCACCAGCAGCTGCGACAATTTCCAGACTTTTCAACCTACACACACTAAAGACAACTTTGAAGGTCAGTTGGAAAGGTCTGTTGGACCTGGATGAGAGAGAAACATGATCTGGCCCCAGCCCTGGGGTGGCAGTAGCAGCATTGGTAGTGGCAGAGGTTGCTTCCAGAGCTCTCGGCTAATAGTTGGTGTGGAGATTGAACAGCTAATCAGAGCAGGATGGCAGAGATCTCTTTATTGCCACTGAGGCAGGATTCTCTTGCTTTGCCCATGTTTTGATATGGGCCACAGTCCTAGAGGCCAGTCCTGGGGCAAGGAGGAGTGCTGGTGTGGCAGAGTTTGTGGCAACAGTGAGAAGGAATCTTCTTCATAGTTCCAAGGCTGAAAAATGTGTTTGTGGTCACCCACAGATCAGAGCATACATCAGGAGAGGAGTAAACACCTCTTCTTTGATTATATGGCCTTGGAAGAACTGAAAAACTTACAGGTCCTTAGAAGTATCTATGAAAACAGCTGCACAACACCCCTGAAGCAAATGACAGTATACTCTCCACAATGGAAGCAGAGTCCTACCTTAACAAAGAGTTAAAAAGTCAAGTAATTAGTTGGAAAAATAAACAAACAGCAAGAAAAACTCAGATTAACAAATCTTACTTTGGTGACAAAGAAAATCAATACATACAACAAGAAGAAGACAACAGAATCAAAGCTCCTATATCCAAAGCCTCCAAGAAAATATGAATTGGTCTCAGGGCATGGAGGAGCTCAATAAATCTGGCAGCAGGAAATAGAAAGAGACATTTCATTTAAAATAACTGTAGCCAAGATTAAGAAGATGGAAAGATGGTGGAGGAGAAGCAGAGACTTGCAAGAGCTCTACCCCCAAGTCCAGCCAAATACCTGTAAAAATGACTCTAAACAAATTCTGGAGTTTCAGAACCCACACAATGACTGAGTGAAGCAAGTTTTCAGCCCAAGACAGACTGGAAAGTCAACAGGAGGTATCTATTTCTCCATGTTGGGAAGAGAGCACAGTCCAGCATGAGCTGTGCAGGCACAGGGAGGATCTGAACAGGTCTCAGGGAATTGAATCTCTGGCACCTGTGAGAGTTTCCAGACTTCATGACCACAAAACACCACCAACAAATTGGAAGGTCAATGGAAAAAAAATTTCTAGGAACTGTGTGAGAGAGTAGAGTGGTCCAGCCCCAGACCCAGGGTGGTGGAGGGGGTGGAGGACCCTGTGGTAGCCACAGCAGGTGCAGAGGAAGCAGCTCTTTCTGGAGCTCTGGAACCAGAGATTATAGGATTATCAAGAGACTGACACCCCCCACGCACACACACACACACACACACACACACACACACACACACACACACACACTGGAAGCAGAGAATTACCTTGACAAAGAGCTCAAAAGTCAAGTAAATGGCTAGGGAAATGAGCAAAAACCAGAAAAAGAATCATACTATATAGTCTTACTTTAGTGACAAGGAAGACCAAAATATATAAATAGAAGAAGACAGCAGAGTCAAAGCTCCTACATCCAAAGCTTACAAAAAATATATGAATTAGTCTGAGGCCATGCAAGAGCTCAAAAAAGATTTTGAAAATCAAGTGAGAGAATTAGAGGAAAAATTGGAAAGAGAAATGAGCCTGGTGCAAGAAAATCATGAAAAACAAGTAATTTTAATGCTACAGGGGATCCAAAAATGCTGAAGACAAAAACACCTTAAAAAATTGACTAACCCAAATGGCAAAAGAGATCAAAAAAGCCAATGAGGAGAAGACTGCCTTCAAAAGCAGAATTGGCCAAATGGAAAAGGAGGTTCAAAAGCTCACTGAAGAAAATAATTTCTTAAAGATTAGAATGAAGCAGATGGAAGCTAATGACTTTATGAAAAATCAAGAAATTACAAAACAAAACCAAAGGAATGAAAAAATAGCAGACAATGTGAAATATCTCATGGGATAAACAGCTCATCTGGAAAATAGATCAAGGAGAGACAATTTAATAATTTTTAGACTGCCTGAAAGTCATGATCAAAGAAAGAGTCTAGATATCATCTTTCAAGAAATCATCAAGGAAAACTGCCCAATAGTCAAGAGCCAGAGGGTACAATAGATATTGAAAGAATCTACCAACTGCCTCCTGAAAGAGGTCCCAAAAGAAAAACTCCTAGGAATATTGTAGCTAAATTCTAAATCTCCCAGGTCAAGGAACAAACATTGCAAGCAGTCAGAAAGAAATGATTTGAGTATTGTGAAAACATAATCAGGATAACACAAGACCTAGCAGCTTCTACATTAATGTATTATAGGACTTGGCATGTGATATTCCAGAAGTCAACAGATCTAGAATTAAAACCACAAATCATCTACTCAGCAAAATGGAGCATAATATTTTAGGAGAAAAAATGAAACTTCAGTGAAATAAAGGACTTTAGAGCATTCTTGATGAAAAAAATCAGAAGTGAATAGAAAATTTGACTTTCAAACACAAGAATCAAGCATGAAAAGACAAACAGGAAAGAGATATCATAAGGGACTTACTAAAATTGAACTGTTTATATTTCTACATAGAGGGAGGGAGGGGGAAAATTTTGGAACTCAAAATTTTATTTTAAAAAATGTAATTGGAAAAATAAAATACTGTTTGAAAAAGACTATTCAAACAAGTAATTGGAGAAAAGGATGTCCTGGAGTTTCCTAGATATTGGTAATGAAGATGGGAGAAAGATATACAGTTTCATAGTCTTAACAAGGGAAGAGTCTGTTGATTAATTTGAGAATCATTCTTTGTCAGTAGAGAGGAATGAATGTGTTGGTCTCATCTCTTGTCCTTATGAGTTTGAGGAAGTAGAAAGAATATTTTATATTAGTGTCACTGGAGGAGATTATTCTTTTAGAGCTGGAAAGGACTTTAGAGGTCATCTAGTTGAACCTCTTAGTTTTATGGATGAAGATTGAGAAAAGTTTAATGATTTGCCCAGGGTCAATCAGTGAGTGGGTATCTGAGAGGATCTGAACACAGGTTTATCTTGACTTCAAATCCACTGATCTACCCACTATACCACAAAAGTATTTTTAATTATGTTTCATTTAAAGGCAGATGTTGGGAAGACATTTTCCAATACAAGGTAACATATAGTGGAGTGTATTCAAAAAATGAAAACTCCAAAGGACTCAGTGGAAGGGTCACTGAGTAGCAGAGCCAAAATAACACCATGAGCTCATAAATAGAATTGATTTGGGAAGGGTCAAGCCTAAGACATATAGGAAAAAAAATACTACTGAAGGAAATAGCAGGAAGAAATCTGTTCCTATGGTTTCAAGCAAAGATCAGTGGGATAAAAAAAGTAGAAACATGCTAACTACTGGGGTTGGGAAGTATAAAGCCATTAAAGACAAGTTTTGCAATTGTAGGAGTAGCTATAGAACTAACACAACTGCTAGCTTCCCATGAGAAAGTGAGGCCATAATGCCATCAAAATATCCATTACAGGTGCTATTCCTAATAGGAGATGCTTCTTTGCAAGGCTTATCACTGGGTTGTGAATGATTTAGTATATTTCAGTCTTGGCATAGCAAAATTAAAGTAGTAAATAGATTCATCTTACAATTCTGCTGGCATAGGGGACTCCCAGTTGAATTAATACCCATTGCCAACATCCAAGTTGTTTCTTATCAACAACTTATATTTTAAGTCAGTTACCTGGGATATTGGACACTGTGCCTTTCTCAGGGTTCCACAGCAGAAGCAAGTTTGTGGCAGAGGCAAGACTTATTTCCGGTTTTCCTGACTTCTAGGCTGCCTCTGTGTCTTCTAATACCTATATGGCATTTAAAGAGTGCTTTATATAAATGAATTTATTTGATCTTTATACCAAAGTGTGAAGATGGGTGTGGCAGGCATTATAATCATTATTATTGTACAAGTGAGAAAATGAAGGCTCTGAAAAGTTAGCTCTTGTGCCCTGCATTCCCTACTTAGTAAATGTAGGAAGTAAACTTTTAAGCTGACCCTCTCCTGACTCTAAGTCCAAGGCTTTCCAGGCTATACTCTGCTACCTATCTTTTAATGGAAAAAAAAAAACATTTTATAATAAAAACTATATTCCCTTTGAGTAGAATAACCTAATGATGAGCAAGCAACTATAAGAGGGCAACAGCAATCTGAAAGTAATTAGCAATAACCTTATAGGTGAACAGTCACACTGGTAGAAATAGATAAACTTTATAGTCTTTAGAATTTCAGAAATCATGGTTATTCAATTAAAATATGTTTTTTAGCAGCTAAGTGTGAAAAATAGCCATTGAAACAGAGTAGTGCTCCCTTCTCTTCTTTGCCTGTCATTAGCAATCACTATTTTTAATCCAAATCTGTACAGATTGACTTCCTCTAACATAATAAAAAACACTCATATAATATAATTTTAGGTGGAAGATATCATTCTCAGATGAATGTACTACATCTATTAGATATGTACCTTCATTTCTAACTTATACTTTCTCACTTGGTACTTTTCTTGCCTCTTTTAAACACATTTTCTTTATTATGAAATTAATCATTAAACATAAAAATTTTCATATGCAAAGAACAAGGGAATTATAAAAGAAACTGTAGACCTGTGTTACACGCAGCCTCTTTGTTTTACAAGTGTGTGTATATGTATGTATATATCTATATACACACACATACACATATGTATATGTATACATATTATACGCATATATATGTGAGTATATAGAATATATAGATATGTTTATATATATATAGGTATGTGTATGTTGCACTTAATAAGAACTCAATCGTAACAAAGTTATTTTGTTTGCTAATGTCTTCTGCCCTTTTTTGTTTTACTACATACTTTTATACGTCCTTTGTGCTACTAGCTGTGTCTAGTCAGTTGTCCTAAGATGCTAAATGAGTTTTTCCTTTCTAACATTAATTTTTAATTCCTTCTATAATAACTTGATACACACACACACTCACACACACACACACACACACACACATATATATATATATGTTATATGTGCTACATGAACTCTTTGAGGGCAAGAAGTATGTCATTTAGTTTCCCTTCAATACTGGCACTTAGCAAAATACTGTGAGTGCTTATTGCTTGCTGAATGAATAAATTCATTCAAAGAATATCTTCCTAAAAAGTTGTTGATAATCTTATTTTAAACATCTTGGGGAAATACTGCACAGAAGAATCCTACAGTAACATCTTGGGTAACTCACATTATCCTTATCTAATTGTTTTTTCGCATGATTCTGAACTTTGTCATGTTTAGTTTGCTCAGTAATTATTTCTTTGTACCTGTTTCTTGCTCCAAACAACCAATGTGGAAAAAAAAAAAAAAACATCCTGTGATTTCTGGTTTATGAATTCAAGCCGTTAGTTTTTGGTCTTAATTCTTTGGAAATCAGAGCCTTTTGCATTCAGATAATTAATTCAATTTGATGCTTCCTCTTCCTTTTTGGACAGTCTGTGATTACTTGAAAAGCACAAAAAAAACCTAAAGAAACAAAACGTAAGTAAATTATACACAATAACATGAAGAAATATCATCTCCGAGTAACGTGGAGTGTTCTATTTATTTGAGGATCTACAAGAAAGAAATATTGAATTCCTTCCAGGACATGTTGCACTTAATGTTTAAAACTATGAATCAAAATCCTGTTTTGAGTTCTTACTAGATGTGTAACCCCAGGCAAATCAACTACAAAAATGAAGATAATAATTACGACCTTCCTCCCAGGGTTGTTGTTAGAATCAAATTAACTAAAATTTGTAAAGAGCTTAGCATACTGCCTAGCACATAGTAAGTACTATATGAATATTAGGTGTTTAGAGTTATTGTTATTTTTATTACTAGAGTAGGATTTTTTTCGCTGCTCTGTCCATGCTTATATCAGTATAGTATAAACTCACTATGCAACTGAACAGAAGAAATGCTCATTCCTTATTCTTTTACTTCTAGATATTCAAATTTTACTGCATCAGACAAGAGCATTTTACTTACCTTGAATATATGGCACAGGAAATATCTTGACATGATAACAAATTCACCCAAACACCGGAAAAAAGAAAACTCATTAAAAACAAAACAAAAAACAAAAACACACAGTGGCATTTGAAAAAATTGTCTTCCTTTTGATTGACCCATTAACTGCATTTTTCTTAAACCTTTTCAGAAAGACTATGTAATTAAGTTTCCTCCCTGTATAAGGTATATGACTGTGGCTGTGGTCACTTCCATGGGAGATGACAATGTGTTTTCAAAATTAAGAGAAACACTCATACTAAGGCATGTACCTTGTGTATTTGTCTGATGCATCTGTGCTTGTTGGATTTTCCTTTTTATGGTGGATGTGCAATAAATGTTAAATAAGTCTCACCATCATTGACGCTTGGAGATTTAGGATTAGGGTAAGAAGGCCAGCTCAGGGCAGCATTGATGGCAATGCATTTTTTCCACCTGAGTATTGCGCAAACTAGAGATTTGACATGTGCTAATACATCATTTGCAGTTTGCTCCCATGCCTCTAAGGCAATGGCAACAGGGCTGTCCTTCCCTGACATAGATCTTGTTAGCAGCACTCTCCCATGCAGCCTGGTATGCACAGGGGGCACATTGACACCACTCTTTAGGGCTCGAGACCCTGTTTCCTTGAATTCTTATTGCCTCTTCAGTCACACCAAAGACATGGAGGCCATCAGCTGAACAAGAAAAAGGGCAAAACCCAGGAGATGGCACAGCAGGAGTTAGTTGCACTACTGACAGAGAAATGTGTGTAGCCTTGTCCTGACGACATAACTGATGCTGATGACAATTAACTAGATAGTGTTTTAAATAGGCTTGAAAAGTATATGGATTTCTATAAAAGAAAGGAGACTCCCCTTCCTTTTTTCACTCCCCTTTTAAAGTCCTTAGCTAAGTTGCTGATTCCACAAAACCTGTGTTTTAAACCTTAGAAATTAGATTTTAGGCTTTAAACTTTCCTCCATTCAGACATAATGGAATGAGTTTAGAGCAGCTTGGGCTCTATGGTCTAAGACCTGTGAACTTGTGAAGAAAAATGACAGAAGATTGGGAATCCAAAGGGTAGAAAGGGTAAACCTAACTTTACTAGCCTTTAATTCCAAATGTTATCCAAAGTATCAGTAGCATTCAAGATCCTGACAGAAAGACTATAAGGGGCCGGAATGGGGTGAACCTTCAGACGCATCTGGGGACCAAACCTTTGAGAAATACTGTAAACTATTAGTTGTTGAGTGTCAACGAATGAAATATAGCCACTAATTTAATTTCTTTCTTTCTTTCTTGTGCGTTTACCACCAAAAAAAAAATCAATAGAAAATAATCTCCTCTTTTTTTGAGTTTAAAAAAAGGGATTCAGGAGAGGTAGAGACCTAAGTTAGCTTTAAGAAGCATCCTAAACCTCATGAAACTATTTGAAAGCATAATACCATGGAGAGAAAGAAGTCTTTCAGCCTTACTTACAATGCCCCTGTACCTTGGTTCTTTATTTCTAAAGACAATTGCATAGAAATAGGATTTAAGCTATTTAGGAATTTATCTCCCTTTGCTTCTTATCCCCCATGCCAAAATAAAATCCTCCTTAACAACATAATCTTTGCTCTCAGTCTTAAGAAAATGTCCTCTGAGGATTGACTAAAGACATTAGTACATCATAAACTCACTGCATGCATGTCAATGTCGGCATAGGGCAATATCAAAAACAGTCATGGTGATTTATTACTCTTCAAGAAGAAGATATAGGGGGAGGACAGTAATAACATGATGGTAAGGAGATGGCTGGGTTAGACAAATGATTGGGATATGAAGCATGATTTGGGATCAAAGGTTTGCTAAAAAGTAGTCACCCAACATATTTATTTGTTTTTCCTAACTCGCCAAGCTATATGGAATGTCTATAGGGTACTACTTGCTAAACTGAGTGGGATTATCTCTCTGGGCATGTTTTCAAGAGGCCTCAAAGGTGCAGAAAGAGCATCAGCAGGGTAGATTATGTGGAGATGGTCAGGGTAGGTGTTTGGAAATTAAGTGAACTAGGTAAAATGTGAAAGATATAATTACTATTTAACAGAAAGTTGAAATTTTGATGTTATATTTTCAAAGTTCAGAATATGATATTCTAGCATGGTATTTTTGTTTTTATCTTAGTAACATCTGCCAACCACATCTGGATTGTTTTCCGACTCTCAACCTCTTAATGGTTCTAAGACTCACTATATTATCTTGTAGTGGGAGCAACAATAATGGCAGGTATAATATTGGTCAAATCTTCCCCACCCATTAATGGGCCTGGGAAGATTTGTAGGAAGGCCCATACCTTTTGTTAATGAGTTACTAGTTCTGAAGGGTTGTGATGCCCTCTGGCTCTAAAAAATGTTTAAGGACTCTGAAGTGAGGCTTTATTTTGGGCTTAGTTTTTGTAAGAAGCTTTGTGTGCCAGATGAGACTCTGGGAAGCTGCTATGGAGCCCCCTGGCTCTGAAAATCCAGATGTTGTGGCTTCCCTCTCTGGTAACAATATATGTATGTAATGGTTGCTGAATCTGTTGAATCTGTCTGTTCAACTGTGATGCATGTATAGTTTATGTCAGTATGTCTGTTGATTTTGATTTCTCTGTATTTTGTCTGAACTTCAGGGTCCTGACTTTTCCCCCTGAACTAAATGAATGATGCATGTGCTTGATTAAAGTGATGGTGTGTGTTCATCCTTCATTGCCAAAGAAGACCATGCCATCAGAGAAATAATGACATGACTTGCACTTGACTTTGTTTTGAGTGAGGGAGGGCTGTGCAGGTCACCAGCCTCACTTCTTCTCCAGAGCCGTCTGAATCTAGTGATCAGATATTTATCAGGATGACTGGAGATGACCCAGGATAAGGCAATTGGGGTTAAGTGACTTGTCCAAGGTCACACAACTAATGAGTGTCCAGTGTCTGAGGTAAGATTTGAACTCAGGTCCTCTTGACCCTAGGGCTGGTGCTCTATCTACTGCACCACCTCGCTACTCCCATACAACCAGTATGTGTCAAAGGAAGGACTCAGATTATATTTTGTTAATGATATTTTTAAACCAAACTATTAAGGGGGTATCTTATAGTGAGGTATAAGACACTGTTCAAGGGAAGAACTGGGTTTCAGAAAAATTAGTTGTCTGAATCTGACTTTGTGATCAAGGGACAAGCACCGTTAACAATATAAACTATGCCCCTATGAGATATATCACCTGGACTCCCAACAAGAGTCAGATATAAAGCTCTATGTCCTTAATATTCAGGGCTATATGAGAAAAATGCCAATTCTAATCCTGAGCTTGCAAAAATCCCCACTACTCCCCTAGATTATTATAGTACCACTCCTATGACACAACATATGCTGTCTTGTATTAGACAGATTTTTTTCTTGTACCTTAGCTCCCTCAGATGAATTCTGAATTCCAGGAGGACAATCTACCCCAGCACCTAAGATAATTTGTTGCAGATATCTGGTAGTCTAAATACTTGTTAAATGATTATTAACCCCTCAAAAGTTGTCTTTTCCTTTATAAATACAGTCCTAAGAACCTGTGATAGCAGCTCCCCTGTCTATATTGGGGTGCTTACTGTTACATTATGGTGACAGGGAGGGGATGTGCATAAACGAAAAAGAAAAGTATGGGGTTATTTGGGACTGGGATAATTGTCTGTTGTTTCCCAGTTGTGGTGGCTATTATTCTATGGAGTCATAGAAGGTGGAAATGGCCAGAGTCAGGGTTAGTCCAGTCCCTGACTGCGCCAGAGGAGTTGAAGGCTCTGAAAGTGTATGCTATTCCGAAACCAGACAAGAGCAGTGAGAGCTTAGAATGGAGCTTTGGACCAGGAGCGGAAAACTGCCTTCGTATTGCCCATGCAGATGCAGGCAGAAGCTGGGAACAGATAGCTCCTGCTGGAGGAGGAGGAACCCAGGAACTTAGAGTTCAGCCCTAGGGCAGGATGGGAACTGTACAGCAAGGCACTGAGTGTGCTTTTTTGCAGTGTTCTCCTGAGACTGTTTGGGACCCAAGTGGTAGAGTTGCCTATGGTGGGTGGGCAGAAGTGCCTCGTACCCCCAAGGACTTCACCCTGATGGCTTTATTGCCTGGCCATCCCTCAGACTTGGAAGCAGGGTCTGGAGCATTGTTAAGACTGGAACTTGGCTCAATAGAGCCTACGCCTGAGAGTGCCTGCAATGGCAGGGCAAGGAGGACTTTGCTTAGACATTTTTGTTTGGGACTGAGGAAGGAGGAGCTGGTTGCTCTCTCCTCAAAGAATATTATGTTATGCATATCCCTTTGTGTTTGTTTAAATCCATTTGGCCACCCTGGTAATGAGTTGTTATGTTATGTATTCTGCAAATGTGAACTATGTTGTATTTACTTAAGAAATGTTAAAAGTTGCCTATGAAATGTTTGTGAAAGATCTTGGGGTTTTATGTATTGGTAATGCATTTTGACTTGCAATTAATATAATTTTGCTTCTTAATGGGAAGATCTCCCCCTACCCATTAATGGTCCTGGGAAGATTTGTAGGAAGGCCCACACCTTTTGTTAACAAAACTCTAAAACATATTTAAGTACTTTGAGGTGAGGCTTTACTTTGAGGCTTAGTTTTTATAAGAAGTCTTGTGTACCAGATAAGGCTCTGGGAGCCCCCCTGACTTTGAAAACTCTAATGTTGATGCTTCACTCTCTGGTAGCTACATATGAATATAATGGTTAGACAGTTGGATCTGTCTATTGAACTATAATGTATGTATTTTCTATGTCAGACAATTGGAATCATGTCTGTTGATTTTTATTTCTTTGTATTTTCTCTGAAGTTCAGGGTGCTGACTTTTCCCCCTGAACTAAGAAAATGATACTTGTGATTGATTAAAGTGACTGTTAAGCCCTAAAAAGTTGACTTTCCTTTTATAAATGCAGATCTTAGAACCTGTGATAGCAGAGCTCCCTGTATATGTCGGGGTGCTTACTGTTACAGCCAGCTCCAGAAACAATGGGTGGAAGCTTCAAGTAGGTATATTTAGGGGTATGGTATCTAAGGGAAAACAAACAAACAAAATCTTCCTAAAATTTTAAATATACAAAAGTGAAATGAACAGCTTTTAAAAGTGAGGGATTTCATCTCATTGAATGTTTCAATCAGAGTCTGGATCGCAATTTGACATTTTTCCTTTTTCCTATTCCTCACGTCTTACACAGGGTGAGGGTGGGTAGAATTGAACTCTCTTTGTTGTCATAACATTGTAGAATTAGAGTAGTTGCAGGTTATGTTAACACAGAGTGCATCAATGTAATGTCAATGCAATATCCAAAGCAGCTGCTATGGATAGATATGCATGTGTATTTCCAGGGTAAATTTGCAAAATATAAACTCTTTTCCTCAAATATGAAACCAAAATATTTATTTATATACCAGAAAGTCAAATCCATCAGAGTAACAAAGAGATCTCTACAAATTATCAATGCAGCAAGCATGACCGTTCCCAAGCCTTCTCCCCATCAGGCCAACTCACAAAGTCCCTTAAGCAAAATCACTCCCTCTCTCACTCACACTAGCTACTCCACTCTACCTGCTCTCTCTCCCAGCTTTTCCTCATTCTCTCTCAGTTGCACTCCTCTTGCTCCACTCATTCAGCAAGCTCCTCCCACCATCCACTCCATATGACTCAAGCTATGGGCTGGGCCAAAGCTCAAAGAAGGCCACATGGGCCAATTAAGGGGCAGGAAAAGATTTCAAATACCCTTACCATTACATTTGGCCCTAGGATCTTTCAGGCCCATTAACAGGTCAATGGGAGTTTAGGGGTAACTGGTATTGACATAACTTCTCAATAATATAACAGGAATAACACAAAATAAACACATAAAACAGTATCTTAGGGTGGGGGCTTGATCACAAGCACCCCATCATTTCCCCCTCAAATGAATGAGACCCTAAATCCCTTAGGGTAAGGAGCCAAGGTTCTCTTCTTCTTTAACTGCTTCCTGCTGAGATTGGACATAGAGGTATCCCTGCCTCATGAAGTCCCATTCAAGGGATCATTTCTTTAACTGGTATCTGTAGCTTGGTCACTGCCACATTCAGGGGTGACTCATCATAATCTTTGACAGAGGGCAGCATCTGGAATGTACAGTCAGTCATCTACAAGTGGAGGGCACAAATCCTGAAGGAAATAAATCTACGAAACAGGTTAAACACACAAATAAAGGTCAAAAAGAATAAGGAGACAATGACCAGAAGCAGGGTAAATGTAGCATTAGCCATGCTTCTGGAGTCCATAAATCCACTGGAACCACATTAATTCCTATCTTCCTTATTTCAGAGTTTCCCTATATAAGAGAGGCCCACTCCAGTATCTATCAATGCCCTCAGTACAGTAGTTGATCCATTTTTCCAGTATATGGTTAAACAGATATGGAGTCTGTGTACTTCTTTATTCTGAGCTGGGGCTTGGTCAATTTCCTATACTTACAGAAGATATGACAAACTTGGATTCAGGAGATCAATGGGGCAGTTCTAACTTCCCTATTCCTCCCAATATCAAATCCCTTTACTTGGTATATTTTTATGTAATTCTTAACTAGAATGCCATCTATTCTTCCAATGCAGTAAACAATTCTTTTCTTGTTAATCCATTCTGACTTTGAATCCTTTGGCTATTTGCTCCACTCTCTTGAGGAAATTTATCTTTTCCCTATTCCCCTAAATCATCTAAAATCTTACCCAGCACCTCCAAAAGAGGGTGCCCAATTTCTCTACTTATTAAAGTTAGCATTAGGTGCTTATAAGCAGGAGGAGAAGTCCTCACTGTTATATTTCTATGAAGAACCGCTAAGGGAGTGCTCTGATAGGCATCGGCATCTCTGACCATAAGTGATATTTTATAATAACAATTTAAATGGAAAGATCTTTCTCATTCATTAATAGGCCTATGTGACCTGCTTAAATCACCTGGAAGCCTAAGTCACATGTGGTTGGAGGAGCTTGCTAAACGAGTGGAACAGGAAGGATAGAGCAGAACTGAGAGGAAGTTAGTGAAAGCAGTTGGGACAGAAAAGAGAGGATGCAGGCAGACCAGCTGGCACAGCAAGGCTCCTTAGTGTTTGCTTGTGAGAAGGTGCTGGCAAGGTGAGGGAGGTTTGAGAAGGTTTTTGTTCCCAGTAGTGCTAATGTGTATTGACTTCTTGGTCACTATAATGAATTTTGCTTTCTGGTTCTGAGATTTGACTTTCTGCTGTCTGAATAAATATTTTTCTTTAGCCCTCTATATGAAGACTCTTATATTTTGTGATTGAGAACTGCTGTGAATATTGTCTTGTCAAACATGTTTTCATTACTTCTTCTTTCAACTTTTTCATATAGTCTCTAAGAGAATACCAGGATCTATCTCCACTAGGCCACATACAGTCAGTGGGATACTGCTTACTGCATCCCTTGGCAGTAAAAGCTAACAGATTAGTTCCATTGTTACCTCTTTGAATATGGTAATCCCTAAAAGCTTGTAGTACAGGATTCTGACTAAAGCCTATGAATTTCAAGCCATCTATGTTTTCTATCTATACTCTTCTGACCCCTTTGTCACTGATTCTCACCATCCAAGATAGCAATGATTCTCCCATTTTTTGGGCAAATCAACTTAAAATATCAGTGATCTCCAGCTGAATAAAATTCTCTGTTACTTCCTTAAACACTGTGTGGCTTCCTGGTTCTCCTTCCTTCCTGGTATTGGACATGCATCCACATTTCTAGAAGCCTCTTCATCTGAATTTGTTTCATTTTCCTCCCACTCATCTTTCTCTCAGGTGTCTGGGCCCCAATCAGGCTGGGAGATGCAAGGGTTGCATGAACCTTCCATTTGTTTCTGTTTTTTTTTTTTTTTTTTTTCTGAGCTAAAGTCACAGGTACCTTTTTGGTTACCACCTGATACCTTTTAGCTTGCTCTACTTTTTTCTTAATTAATTATTTTTAAGTTTTCCACATTTATTTCTAAAAGATTTTGAGTTCCAAATTTTCTTGCCATCTCTCCCCTCTTTCCCAATCTGATATTGCATGCATTCTGATTACCTTTTCCACCAGTCTGCCCTTCATTTTATCTGCCTCCTTTTATCCCCTTCCCCCTTATTTTTTATAGGGCAAAATGCATTCCTATACCCCATTGCCTATATATCTTATTTCCCAGTTGCATGTTAAAGCAATTTAATAACATTTGCTTTTGAAACTTTGAGTTCCAAATCCTCTTCCTTCTTCTCTCCCCACTCACCCTCATTGAGAAGGCAAGCAATTCAATATAGGTTATATATGTGTAATTATGCAAAACATTTCCATAACAGTCATATTTTGAAAGATAAACTTTATATCTCTCCATCCTATCCTGCCCCCCATTTATTCTATTTTCAACTTTGACCACTTCCCTTTACCAAAGAGTTTGCTTCTGAATACTCCCTTCCTCAATCTGCCCTCCCTTCTGTCATTTCCCCCCTCCTATATCCTCTTCCCTCTTACCTTCCTGGGTTAAGAATACCTAATTGAGTGTGTATGTTAATCCCTTCTTAAGCCAAATCCTATGAGAGTAAGGTTCACTCATTCCCTCTCAATCCACACTGCTTCCCCTCCATTGAAAAGGCATTTTTCTTGCTTCTTTTATGTGAGAAAACTCATCCCATTCTATCTCTCCCTTTCTCCTTCTCCCAATACATTCCTCTTTTGTCCTTTAATTTTGTTTCAAAAATACCGTTCCTTCACATTCAGTTCACCCTGTGCCATCTCTATCTCTCTATCTATCTGTCTGTCTGTCTATCTCTCCATTTTTTCTATGAGTTACAAATACCATCTTTTCATATAGAAATGGAAACAGTCCAATTTTAATAAGGCTCTTATGATTTCTCTTTCCTGTTTACCTTTACATGTTTCTCTTGATTCTTTTATCTGAAAGTCAAATTTTCTATTCAGCTCTAGTCTTTTCAGGAAGAATGCTTGAAAGTCCTCTATTTCAATGAATTCTATTTTCCCCCTAAAAGATTACACTCAGTTTTGCTGGGTAGGTGATTCTTGGTTTTAACCTAGCTCCTCTACCCTTTGGAATATCATATTCCAAACTCTATGATCTCTTAATGTAGAATTTGCTAGATCTTGTGTTATCCTGATCCTATTTTCACAATATTTGAATTGTTTCTTTCTGGCAGCCTGTAACATTTTCTCCTTGACCTGGAAAATCTGGAATTCAGCTACAATATTCCTAGGAGTTTTCCTTTTGGGACTCTTTCAGGAGATGATTGGTGGATTCTTTCCATTTCTATCTTACCCTCTGGTTCTAGAATATAAAGGCAGTTTTCCTGGATAATTTTTTGAAAGATTATGACTAGGCTCTTTTTTTGATCATGGTTTTCAGATAGCCTAATAATCTTAAATTATCTCTATTGGATCTATTTTCCAGGTCAATGGTTTTTCCAATGGGATATTTCACAGTCTTGTATTTTTTTAAGAATTCTTTTGGTTTTGTTCTATAATTTCTTGATTTCTCATAAAGTCATTAACTCCCATTTCTTCCATTCTAATTCTGAAGGAATTATTTTCTTCAGTGAGGTTTTGGATTTCCTTTCTCATTTGATCAATCCTACTTTTTAAGGCATTCTTCTCCTCAGTGACTTTTTGGACCTATTTTGCCATTTGGGTTAGTCTGTTTTGTAAGATGTTATTCTCTTCTGTATTTTTTGGGTCTCATTTTTTATGACTTTTGGATCATTCCCATTTCACTTCTCAATTTTTCCTCTACTTCTCTTACTTGATTTTCAGATCTTTTTTGAGCTCTTTCATGACCTGAGACCAATTTATATTTTTCTGGAAGTCTTTTGCTATAGAAGATTTGGCTTTGTATTCCTATGGATGTATGTTTAAATCTTCTTCATCACCAAAGCAAGATTTTATAGTCTAGAATTTTTTATGCTGTCTGCTCATGTTCTCAGCCAAATACTTGAGTTTTTAATTCTTAGTCAAGGTAGAATTCTATTTCCAGTGGGGGTGGGAGTGAAGTCCCAGGCTTCAAGGGTTTTGTTTCAGCTGCTCAATCCCCCACCACCTGTGGGCCCAGAGTCCAGAAGCTGGAGCATTTGCTGCTGCTGCTTCCTAATCTGCCCCTGGGGTGGGGGTCAGACCCTACCTGGACCATGCCCCTCCCCCACTCAGGTCTGAGAGTATTCCCACTGAAATTCTATGCTGTCTGTGGTGTTTGTGGGTTGAGAAGTCTAGATACTCACAGTGATTCAGTACCCTGAAGCTTGCTCTGGCCCATCTGTGCTGGCATGGCCTATGTTAGACTGTGGTCCACTTATTCCCAGACCAGTGCAATAAACACTTCCCATAGACCTTCCAGACTGTCTTGGGATGGGAATTTGCCTCACTCCATCATTTTGTGAGTTCTGCATCTCCAGAATTTTTTTAGAGTCATTTTTTGCAGGAGTTTGGGGGGAGAGTTCAAACAAATCTTTACTTTTTTTCTTTCATCTTGGTTCTGCCTCCCAATGTTAGCTTGCTCTTCTAAAGGAAAGTTCAGATGCTGTATCATAGAAAGTTTCTTGTGAAAATCATCTCACTCTTTTTTCCTTTCAGAATCTCTTTGAGGAGATGATTGGTGGATTCTTTCATTTCTATTTTACCCTCTGGTTCTAGAATATCAGGGCAATTTTTCTTGATAATTTCTTGAAAGATGATGCCTAGGCTCTTTTTTGGATCATGGTTTTCATGTAGTCCAATAATTTTTAAACTATCTCTGCTAGATTTATTTTTAGATCAGTTGTTTTTCCAATGAGATACTTCACATTGTCTTCTATCTTGTCATTCCTTTGGTTTTGTTTTATAATTTCTTAATTTCTCATAAAGTTATTAGCTTCCATTTGCTCCTTTCAAGTATTGAAGGAATTATTTTCTTCAGTGAGCTTTTGGACCTCTTTTTCTTTTATCTCTATTTGCTTGTTTTCCTAGCAAATTATTTGACTTTTGAGGTCTTTGTTAAGTAGAGTACTCCAGAAGTAGCCTGTGCTTCAGCAATGACTGCTACCACCTGGAACTGGCCCTGGGGTTGAACCATGATCCCCTCTCAGACAGATAAGGGACTTTTCCCACTGATCTTAGAAGGTGTCTTTGGCATTTGTGGGTTATGAAGTCTCGAATGTAGCAGTCACCAATGATTCAGTCTCTTAAGGCCTGTTCCAGCTCTGTCACACCCAACTGTGCTTTCCTTCCAGTCCGGTGGGATAGACCCCTCCTGTCAACCTTCCATATTGTCTTGGGCTGGAAATTTGCTTCAGTCTGTCATTTTGTTGCTTCTGCTTTAGAATCAGCTTACAGTAATTTATGCATGATTTTTGAGGAGTTTGGGGGGAGAACTCTAGCATGTCTCTGCTTCTACTCTGCCATCTTGTCTCCATCCCCTCTATAGTAATTTTGTACAGATTTTTGGAGGGGAGTGGGAGAGAGTTCAGCTGAGTTTTCTGCCTTTACTCTGCCATCTTGGCTCCACTCTTCTTATTCTTTCTTCTTTAAATCAAATTAATGAATGATGTATCTATTTACTATGTTTTTCCTGCAACCAGCTTCTATTCTGATTAATTAATTCATTGTTTTTCTTAATTATAACTTTATTAATCTCTTCTTTGACTTTTAGGATTTTAAATTTAGTTTTTAATTGGGCATTTTAATTAATTTTTCTGATTTCTTTTAGTTGCATGCTGAATTCATTGTTCTGATCTTTATTTTTTCATGTAAACATTTAGAGTTATAAAGTTTCCCTTAAGTATTATTTTGACTTCATTCCCTTAAATTTTGATTTCTGTCTCATTATTGTCATTCTCTTCTAACTTTTAAGAAATCATTTTCATCGTTGAACTTCTGCCCATTCTTTTTCATTTGGCCCATTTTACTTTTTAAGGAACTTTCTTCAGTGAGTTTTTGTACCATTTTTTCATTTGTCCAATTCTGCTTTTTAAGGAGTTCATCACTTCAGTGGATTTCGGTTTCACTTTTAGAATTTAACCTATTCTGTTTTTAAGGTGTCATTTTCTTCAGTATTTTTTGTGGCTCTTTTAATAGACTGTTGACTCTCTTTTCATAATTTTCTTCCACTACTCTTATTTCTTCTCCCAATTTTTCTTCCACCTCTCTTATTTGATTTTGAAAATCCTCTTTGAGCTCTTACAGGAATTTTTTGTGGCTTTGCATCTAATTTACATTGTTCTTTGAGAATTTTCATGAGGCTATTTTGATTTTGTTTTCTTCTCATTTTGTGTTTTGATCTTCCTTGTCTCTACAGTTAATTTCTATAGTTAGATTCTTTTTTATTTTTTGCTTATTTTCCAGTCCATTTCTTGACTTTAAACTTTATGTTAAAGCTGAACTCTGCTTGTGAGATATAAGGGACAATATCCCAAACTTCAAGTTTTTTGTGTTGTTGTATTTAGAACTACTTCTGGACCTTTTTAGTTCTTCCAAAGGGTTATGATCTAAGGAAAACTGTGGTCACTCTTCTCTAGTCCTGTGCTCTGGTGTGTGAGTGACTACAGATAGTATCTTCCACCCTGGAATTGTGAGTGTGATCCCTGCTCCCCTGGGCTGCTACTCTGCCATAAAACTGCAATTTGGAACTATGGATGAGCAATGCAATGGGATCCTGCTCCTAGTGCCAGCAAAAGGTTCCCTGCAATCTCCTTTTGATCAAATGTTCAACTCATTCACCATTTTTGTCTGAGAATTCCCAAAGCCAATGCTGCTGCTGCTGTTGTAGCCACCTCTAAGTCTTGCTGCTGCTTCCAGTGACACAGCCTGTGCTGAACTGCACTCGGAAACTGACCACCACTCTGGTGACACAGACCCTTCTTACAGTCTTCCTAAGCTGTATTTGGCTGAAAAAGTTATTTCACTTCAACTTTTCTTGGTTCTGCTGCTCCAGTATTGGATTTAAGGAATTATTTTAAAGTTTTTTTGGAGGGAATTTTGGAGTGTTCTGCTGAGTTCCTCCCTTTTTCAGCCATCATGACTTCTCCCTCCCTTAATAATCAACCTTATTACCTCTTGAAGAAACTCACTTAATTCTTTTACAGGATAATCTGTAAATGTAGAGGTACCATTAATTATTAAGAGTTTTCTTTCTATCCAGCCAAATTCTGTCCCTTGGAAGTTGCTTCCCCATTGTTCCCAGCTCTTCTCCTTGGAGCAATGCAAAATATTTCAAATCACTATACTATATAACAGTCCTTCTCATTCTATCTTAGTAATAATATACATTAACTTAAATGGAGTTCTCCCAGCTGGGTGCCGGATGTTCTAATTTAAAAAATACTCTCATTGCTTTCCAAAATAAGTCTGACAATTACAAGATTATAAGGGTCAAAAGATCCAGAAAGGTCATTTAATCAATTCCCCTGCCTTCAAAAGATACTGATTATGAATGATTACAAAAGATGAGCTATCTAATCATAAAAAATAAAAATCCAAAGACAATGGAATTTCTTTTGTTAATATATTACACAGGCTTCCAACATTAACAGTCAATATGCTCCACCTAATATCTTAACATAATTTTTCCAGTCATAATTTAAGGCTATTCCCTATTGTTTTTTTTTCAATGGACACAGGGAATAGCTGCTCACTATTTAACATTCCCTCTCATACCTGAGAAATGTTATACCATTAAGGTGATTTGTAAATGTGGTAATTTACCAAAATAAAAAAAGAATCATTTATCTTTCTGAATGAAAATATTATTTCACCATTAGTAAATATCAACAATTAATGTTTTTTTAAAAAATATTTCTATTTAAATATTCATCAATATATTTACATTGACTATATTTCTAAATCTATGTCTTTCTTCTAATCAGTGAGTTATCACTTTTAACAAAGATGAAGAAAAGAAAGCTGGAAAAAGAGCAGTTCAGACAATTTGATCAATAAATGGAACAATTCTGACACTGCATGCAATATTCCATACAGGAAAAGTATGCAAAGAAGGGGGGAGGTGCATTTTTTTAACTCATTCCTCAGGTGAAGATTTCTGTTAATTTTAATCACATGGCATCCATATATATTTTTTGTTGTTTATTTTTAGTGTCCCTATGCATTTCCCAGTATCATAGAGCTAATGTGGCTCAAAGGTAGGACTTGAACACAGGTCTTTTCTGACATTGGGGTTGATGCTTTTTCCACTACATATACTTGTATCTTTAGTGTGTATATTGTTATTTTGGCTCTTTAAAATTTTTTTGTGTGTTATTTCATACATATATCTACATATTCTTCTAAAAATTTACATATCCATTGGGACTTAACAATATAATAACTGCCTAATATATATCATAATTTGGTCAACCATTCTCCAGTTATTGAGTACATTTTTGTTCCCCCCTTTTTCATTTCATGAAAGGAGCTGCTACGAACATTTCTATACATGAGTCTTTTCTTGGTGCTAATAACCTCATTTGATATTAACTTAGCGATGGAATCTCTGGGTCAAAAGATATGAACAACTTGGTAACTTTTTTGTACAATTCTAAATTATTTTCCAAAACTATTGAGCTAATTTATGGCTCAACTAGTAGGGAATTAGTATAACCATCTTTCCATGGCCTTTTAGTAAATGAGCTTTCATCATCTCTTCTAATTTAATAAGTGTGAGCTAACAGTTCTAGCAATAGCAATCTTAAATGGTCAATGGGAAGAAGTTTCCACTTTTCTTGGTTTTCTTTCAAATGTCTAATGATCTTTGCAACCAGGATACCCTTTCCAAAATTTGAACTGAAACTATTAGGTCATTCACTTTTCTTTATATCCCCAACGATTAGCACAGTGCTTAAAACATAATATGTACTTACTAAATGGATGATGACTACTTTAAGAACTTTCTTATTATTCTTCCCTCCTTTTAAAAACTGGCAAAATTTTTTCCCCAAAATGAATAATGCTTTTAGATGTTTTGAACCTAATATTACTTGTAATGATCTCATCCCACTCTAAAAAAAAAAGATTTAAAAAAGTACCTCACTATCACAATTTTATTCATTAATTCTTTTTACTTATCTATCATTTACCTGCTTACCCACCTATACATCTTATCTATTTATTTGTTCCTACCTACTTCTGGGAACCATATGACTGGAAAATAAATAATATTTCCTCTTTATTTTCTCAACATAAAATATTACTTTTTCTAGATGAGTAAATGAGCAAATACTTAAACATATGTAAAGTGGAAAAATTCATTTAATTGAGGACATTCACATGTGCTGATTGCAAGTTCTGGGGGAAGTGTAAGAGGGGAAGGACTGCAATGTGTATTGATCAACTAATATCTTCATTTGGTTCTTACACAATCTGGCCATATAGCCTTGGGGAAATAATTGGACCTTGGGGGAACTAAGATTTCTAATCTTTAACTTAAGTAGGTAGCTTCATATTAGAAAGATGACAAAATATGGAGGGTTTGAGAGAAGAAAGAAACACTAATGCTTTGCTGGTAGAGATGTGAATCAGTTCAGACATTCTGGACAAGTTTTGAATTACTCAAATAAAGTGACAAAACTGTTTATATTATCTGAACCAATGATTCCTCTAGTAGGTTTAAACTTCAAACAGGCCACTGAGGGAAGTCTCGATACGCACCAAAATATCTGTAGTAGCACTTTTTGTGATGGCTGAGAATTGATGGGAAAAGTATATTCTCATAAATTAGTGAATGACTATACAAATTGACTACACAAATTGTGATAAAAGAACATAATGAAATACTATTGTATAGTAAGAAATAATAAATATGATAAATCTTGAGAAACATGGAAAGATCCATATTAAGTGATATATAGTGAAGTGAGCAGGATCAAAAAGCATTCAAGATTACAACAATGCAAATGGAAAGAACAATGACAAAAAAATAAAAATGAATGTTGGAACATTTTAAAGGACAAGCATAATTGAAATAATATAAAAAAAAAATGTTCGCCTATCCTATCTGTTTGTTCAGGTGGGAGTGCCCCAAGGGTGGTATATGGCACATTTTTTTGTTTTAATCAATAATAATTTTCTCCTATTCCTTTTTTTAAATTACAGTGTATTATATAGCATTACTCTCTGGGAGAAGGAGGAAAAGGAAGACTGGAAGAAACTATGGTGATATTAAAAGAACCCAAAAGAAATCAATACAATATTTTTAAAGAATTCCAAAAAGGAAAAAAAAAATTAAGGGATATACTGGATGTGCAACATGTTTTCTCACCTCTAATACACTAGGAATCTTCTGATTGTCTGACTAGGACCTCACATGGTAACTAGATTAACTACAGGTATTGATAGGGAGATTCAGTTATAAAAAGATAATGAACAGTAACACTTAACATCTCTCTGTTTTAGTTTTCACATTGTGGGTGGTTTGAGTTGTTTTGCACAAAAGAAGCAGACAACAGATTTTGTTGATATTAAGTCCTTCACTCTTGCAAAAATATTTATTGTGTCCGATATATGAAAGAAACTAAGAGAGTGATTCATTATGGTTGGGCTGGAGCCCTTCCCCTCAAAGTAAGAGAGTGGGATTGGGCAGGTAGATAAAAACAGCTATAATTAAAGATTCCTCCAGAACTTTAGCCACTGACTCAACGGCACTGAACCAACTCCTATTTATGTCCTTATGCAGCTTACTTAATTTCAAACATTCAAAGGTGGCTACGATTTGTTTTTTCCTAAAATTGGTACATTTATAAAAGATTGCACCTTTCTTTGACAACCTCAGAATAAAACCACACAGATACTACCTTTCTCAGAGAGCTCACTATGATATAATCAATAATTATGGATAAAGCAGATTTCCTTTTCCATGCTTAAGTGGACCTTTTCATTTTCCATAACTAAAACACTTCTGGGACTAAAGAATGAGTCTGAAGAAGAGAGAGGTGTCTCTTAGTATTGTGTGTGTGTGTGTGTGTGTGTGTGTGTGTGTGCATGCGTGTAACCTCTTGCCTCCATTTTCTCATATACAAAATGGGGATGATAATAGTAGCTACCTATCAAGTTGGTGAGATTACAATATTAATTGTAAAGAATTTAGCACAGTATCTGGCTTACAGCGAGCACTATGTAAATAGCATCAGTCCCATCATCATTATATAAACTGTGTTTATATAGGTCAGATCTATGAGTAGTATGAGTGGTTCTCTTCTTTGAGAGCTACAAAAGTCCTTGTATGGCATACATAGGCAAATGAGATGTAATCTTTATTCTCTGAAAACTTAAAATACAGCAAAGGATATAAGCCAAGTACCAAAACAATTATGACACAAAGAAAAATAAAATGGTGTAGAAGAGCTAAAGTGTCCTGTGGGAGTTTGGAGTGGGGGGCAGAGAGAGAGAGAGAGAGAGAGAGAGAGAGAGAGAGAGAGAAACAGACAGACAGACAGACAGACACAGAGACAGAGACAGACAGACAGAGACAGAGACAGAGAGACAGAGAGGGAGAGAGAGAGACAGAGGCAGAGAGAAAGAGAGAGACAGAGAGAGAGAGAGAGAGAGAGATTTAATGGGAGAATCAGAAGCTGCATCATGAAGGAGAAAGTATTTGAACTAGGCTTTGAAGGATGATCAGTTCTGAAGACAAAAATGGAAAGGGAGGGCCTGGTATAGAAGGGGGG
Organism: Notamacropus eugenii; assembly: GCF_028372415.1. NCBI lineage: Eukaryota > Metazoa > Chordata > Mammalia > Diprotodontia > Macropodidae > Notamacropus > Notamacropus eugenii. The sequence continues at coordinate 43,632,752 of NC_092878.1, read as the reverse complement.
CAACATGAGTAAAGGTATAGAGGTAGGGATTTAGACTTTTGTTTGTGCCTGCAAGCTGGAGTTCTGAAAAGAAAACAGTAAGTTGTAGAATTGGTGCAGAAGAGTGTTTTGTAGGTAATGGTGTTCAGAGATAAGCAAATATTAAGTTTTAGAGAGTGGTACAAAACAAGAACCAAATCTAGGTCTTAGAATATGGATGGCTTTGAATAACAGCTTAAGGTGTTTGGATTTAAATCATCATAGAATGTATAACCTCTACATAGTCTTGAACAGGGAAGAAGCATTGGTTGATCTGTGCAGAAGGAACATTAACCTGGCTATGTCATATATAATTATATGGGGTCGAGGTAAGGAGACAGTTGTTAAAAAGTAGAATTGGAGAGGGAAGTTAGGAGACTTAGTACAATAGTCTATGTAAGTGGTAATGGCAGTCTTACTTGAGATGGAGCTTGTAGGAATGAAATAGAGTGCTTTGAAGCATTTTGACAATTAATTTGCATTCATAATTTAACTTAAACTTTGTAACAATTCCACTCATTGAGGCAGTTGTTTTTATGCTTATTTTACATATGAGGAAAAGGAAGTTCAAAAAGTTTTAAGTGATGACAAAAGTAAAAAGGATAGTAAGTGCCAGTGTACCAGACATTTCTGGAGTGGATCCTCAGTTTTCTGATTTGTCAGCACTCTTTGTATAACATTATGCTTAACTGAAAACTGTTACATAAGCAAGAAATATCAAAAAAGTGAAATAAAGGCAATGAATGAAGTAACGCTTTTGACCCCGCAGCCACCTATGAATTAAAAAAAAAAAGTGCTTGGGTTTATGTCTCTGAGTTTTTAATGGCAGCTTATCTTTCCTTTAAAAATCATCCTTTGAAATTCTAGATTTTGTCAGTCACTAGAAAATATTGGCTGGGATACTATGCATTTTGTGAATATTTATATGCATTATTATGGATTCAAAATACAAAGATTAGATGAACTAGTAAGGTAAAAAGGCTTTATTCCTTTCCTCCTCTTTCCTTCCATTGCCTTCTCTTCTCCCTCCCTCCCTCTTTCTTTCCTTCCTCTCTCTCTCTTTTATCTTTCTGTCTTTTTCCTTCCTCCTTCCTTCTTTTCTTCCCCTTCTCTCTTTCCTTTCTTCCTTTCTCTCTTCTTTCCTTCCCCTTCCTCTTTCCTTCCTTCTTTCCTTCCTCTCTTCCTTCTTTTCCTTTCTTTTCTTCATGTCTCCTTAATTTTTGTCTGTTCCACTTTCAAACTACAAGAAGAGATTCTGAATACTAATGCAAAAATAGCAAATACAATTCTAAATGTCATATTTACTTAATGATGAATAACTCTTTCTTACCTTTTGGGAGGATTTAGCCAATTCTGCTTAGCCAGTTGCTTTAGGCTACTCAAGAAGTTAGGTATAGTATTTTAATACCCATTTCTCTTCTTTAGTTGCTAGCTATCATTAATCCCTAATGCCTGGAAAGACATAAATTTCTGCTCACAAAGGAAACCCACAGGTCTTTTTTTATTAGGTGCATTTTTTTTTCTCACTTGCCCCATGATATATTCAGCTATGTATTACCTAGTCTGAATGCAAAACTGTTTTATATGCAGATTTAAGGTAATGAGCATTCAAGTTTAAAAAATGGCTCTGGTATCCTGTAGCTTCTCAATAATAATATACTCTTACATTCCAACAGAGAAGGATGGATTATGGGTTTTTCAATTTGCATCAGGCATATTAATTGCAGAGTAGGGCTTCCACATAAAATATCAATGTACTGGAACAAACTGTTAATGTACCAGAATATGAACACTTGCATTCATTTCTTGAGATTTAAAAGGAATCATCCTTTTTCTGTACCTCTAGAGATGGTACAGCTTTTTAGCCAGTTACTGAGAACTCCATAACCACCGTTCCCACTTACCCCCACCGAAAAACAAAACAAAACAAAAAACCACACAACAAGAAAACCAAAAAACAAAATAAACTCACCACAACAAACTTAATTAGTTTAAGTGTTAATAGAGCTTTTCTAGTCACTGTGCTGGCAAACTACACAACAATCCATTAGGGAAAAAGAATAATTTAGAGGGTCTGGTAGAAACTTTTTTCCCTCAGACTTGCTTTTAAGAAACATGACATGGAAGATCAACTTTATGTGGCAGTAGGAGGCAGAGAAGTACCACACTCAACTTTTATTTCTATTATATTTCTCAACTGTGAAGCAAGATTCCTAAACTAGTAAAAGTGTAATTGGAGGTGTTAGAAGTAATTTTCAGCTGGGACTCTGCACTGCAGGTTTAATTGTAGAGAACTGCAATTTATGTGGCTTTATTTCTGGGGAACTACTTAAATTATGTATTCTCTTCTAGACAGAAAATTGTGAGCTTTCTTATTAAAAAGAAGAATTGTAAAGCACAAATCATTGTATTTTTTTTAAGAATGCTTTTCATGACTAGTATTAATAATGGATACTTTAGGCAGAAATAGATAAAGATTACAGAATGGAATTTTTCAGTATTCTCTAGCCTTAATCCATACTTTGTTTAAAATACACACACAAATCATAAACTAAGATATCCTCCTAGGTAGGAAAAAAAATGAAACAGCACAGTGAACTACCATTTATTTGAGATTTTGATTAGCTGTATAAGGAGCCTGCCCACTGCTTTAAGTTCTACATATAGGAGGAAGTATATAAGTTCTTTCTGAACATTCAGTGAATGAAATAGTTGTCTACTATTCCATAAGCATTTACTTTGTTACCCCAAGATTTCTACAGCCCAATTCTCCCTCCATTATTCATGGGAGTTTTAACCCCCCCATCTCAAACAACAACAAAATATAGGACCCTCTTTTAAAATCCAAACATAAAAAGAAAATATTTGAGTTTGCATGCCACAGCTGCAGGCAGTGAATTATCTCACCAGGGAAGAGGAGAAATACTACCCCCATAATCCAACAGGAGACCTGCTTCATTTTGTGTCTGGAGCAATTGCTGCAGTCTTACAAAGCTGAAATGAGTTTCCTTTTCAATCTTCAGGAAAGGAAAAAAGTGAGAATGTCATGCTTTCTTGGTTCAAAGTAACCCCCTCTTCCCCTCCTTTTTTTACATTATTATTCCTTATTTTCCAACGATAGCTTTGACCTTGCAGGATGTTGTAAGATGGAGTGTGAAATGGGTTAGAAATAAGGGCCAGACAGGTTCTCCCAGCTTGAAAAATACAGTTGAACCGATAAGTAAGAGAATTTTGATTTTCTGTTTTAAAAAAGTCCATAAAAAACTATGTACGTGTTCACTAAGCATACTTGACAGGAAAAAGGTGTGATTTGCTTTCACTTAAAAGAACGGTGTACAGCATTGGAACTATAAATTGTTTGGTTTTGCATGTTGAATGCGAACATTTTGAGAAAATGCTGAAAGTATGGTATTCTAGGTCTGTATTACATTCACTGGGTAGATCTCAGTTGTAGAAAATTTGATTTTTTTCCCTGAAGAAAAGACAAATAGAGTATTCCAAATGTTTTAGTTTCAGACAATTCCTCCATTTTGAACACCTAACCCCCTCCCAACCCTACTCCTCCATTTCTACCCAGATGATATCTACCACCAAATGTACATAGGATTTGTAAAGCAAAATTCCTATGTCCTAATGACTTACCCCTACTTTTGTTAATAACAAGAAAGAAATGGGAGAAGAAAGAAAGAAGAAAGAAAGAAGAAAGAAAAGAAAGAAAGAAAGAAAGAAAGAAAGAAAGAAAGAAAGAAAGAAAGAAAGAAAGAAAGAAAGGAAGGAAAGAAGGAAGGAAGAAGGAAGGAAGGAAGGAAGAAGGAAGGAAGGAAGGAAGGAAGGAAGGAAGGAAGGAAGAAGAAGAAAGAAAGAAAGAAGAAAGAAAGAAAGAAAGAAAGAAAGAAAGAAAGAAAGAAAGGAAGGAAGGAAGGAAGGAAGGAAGGAAGGAAGGAAGAAAGGAAGGAAGGAAGAAAGGAAGGAAGGAAGAAAGAAAAAGAAAGAAAGAAGAAAAGAAGGAAGGAAAGAAAGAAAAAGAAAGAAAGAAGAAAAGAAAGAAAGAAAGAAGGAAAGAAACAAGAAAGGAAGCAAGGAAGGAAAGAACGAAGAAAGGAAGGAAGGAAGAAAGTAAGGAAGGAAGGAAGAAAGAAAGAAAGAAAGAAAGAAAGAAAGAAAGAGAGAAAGAAAGAAAGGAAGAGAAGAAAGAAGGAAAGAAAGAAAGTGAAAGAAAAAGTTGGAAGTTGGATCCAGTGCCTTCTTTGGAAGATCTTAACTTGCTTTCAGAACCAGCAATAACATGCCAAAACCTCTTGGGCATGTGCTTTTCTGGGTAAATGTTGCTGACAAAGTGTGATGGTCATGATCAGGCCTACCATAATGTAGGGGTCAAAACATCCTATGGGTTCTCTCTCTATGAAGGCAAGCTATATTTAATAGGGAAAATATGTGTTCTTAAGGCCTGCTCTGAGATGAGAGTTAGCACGTTCTTCCCCTTCCCCCAAAAGTCATTTGCTTTCTGTGCATTCTGATACGCACTTCAAAGTGACTATCAGAGGCAATTAGGCTCTGGCCTCATCAGGCTTTGCCTGATCATACAAATATATTCATTTTTTTAAGGCATCTTGGGCCAGGGCCATGATATTTATTCTCGATAAACTTTGACAGTGAATTACACTGATGAACGCGACTAAAAAGGAAGCCTAAGTGAAAAGAAACCTATGTGCAAGGGAAGGGGGAGCGAGGTGGGGGGGATAACTGCTCTGAGAGCTTTTACATGGTTCCCGTTGCCAGGGAAACCACTTCTTTGTCTGTACGTGTTTGGAATGGCTTCCTCATTAGAACTCAGGCTCTCAGTCACTTGGTAGTGCAGAATAAAATGAAAGGGATGAACCCATTTTAGCTGCTTAACCTCAGATTAAGAAAAATAACTTATTAAAAAGGTCAATAAAAAACTTAAAACAGAAGTTTCTCCAGATTCCAGTTCTTGAGGAGGGGGCAATGGTAAGGTAGCTGCTCACATCAATTGGGCCTGATCATCTCTTTGTGTGAATTATTCTGGAAGGTAGAGTAATGAATAATTTTCCTTCTCTTTCTCTCTCTCTCTCTCTCTCTCTCTCTCTCTCTCTCTCTCTCTCTCTCTCTCTCTCTCACATACATACATATATACATACATAAACACACACACATACATCTATTAGGGAATAAGCAAAGAAAAAAATATATTTTCATGCCATCAAATGAAGAATGCATGAAAAAGACCCAGAATCCACAAAATATAGGCAGCTACCTTTCTCGTTAATGTCATTGCCCCCTTTAAGTCAATGCCTTTGGCATTGCTACATTATTATCATCAGTAATTTAATTTATTGACTTAGGGGCATAGCAAGGTATTGAAAACCTATGTAAGGGTAGTTAGTGCTTTCACTGAAGAAAAAAATGCAGTAAAGCAGCTAGTGTGTGTAGGAATCATTTTTAATAACAAGGAAAGTAATTTAATATTAACTATCTACCACAAACTGAGAGATAAAACAGAAGGTTTGAAAACTTTTGAAGTTCAAGAGAGGTCTAGCTACTCTTTAAATAATTGACCTAGTTGTTCATATGAATCAATTCAATCCTAAACCAAATTTCCCCAAGATATTTATTTCTGTTGGAGATTTTTGTCCATTCACAGTCCATGAGTATCATCAAGGGAACAAAGATCTTAGATATAATCATATCATTCTTTTTTTTCCTGAGTCATCATTACATAGAGAGAGACACACAGAGGAAAACATGCAAAATTCAAAGGGGACTAGTCATTATCTAAGTTGTTCCTTTTCCACATGGTTAAACTAGGCTAACAAATCTCACTATTGGACATTTGATATTTACAAATCAGACCAACTGAAATGAAGATGAGAAATGCACACTGGCATTCTGAGAGCTTACATGCATAGATAAAGGAGGACATAGAAAATAGAAAATGTCCATATTAACTAAACACAGTATAATAGAATATATAGGTACATGTATGCATAAATGCATATACATATAGACACATAAATGTCTATACATTTATCTATACACATGCATACACATATACACGAATGTGTGTGTATAAAGGAGTATGCATGCTCATGCCCAGATCACCCAAGACGTGGAGGGACTCAGTTTGCAGATTCCCCTTACCATGTGGATGGGGGTAGTTTTCTGTAATTGGATGTATAGATGGAATTGGGATGTATGGATGTTAAAGGAGAACTAGTATTTCTTAGGTTGAGAGATTGCCAAGCACTTTTCAGGTCTGTTCATCAAACTTTCATGTCCACTTGGCACTCATCTCTCACCTGTGGCTCCAAAAGCTGTAGCATACATAACACCTATACCAAAATAAACCATCTCAGTAGATAGGCTAAACTAGATTGAGGGTAACTGAAGGCCCATAACCCCACTGCTGAGTTAAGGGCTTTTCTATTCCTAGCATGTGAAGACTTACCCTGGGGAATGGGCAGATGAGAAAAATGGGTTCCAGTGGTCATGAAGGCAACTGAAGCAGGTAGCATTATGGAATGCTTAGAGCATGGTTGGACATCAAAGATGCCAAGGTCATGCAGTATATCTTGGGCCATCCCCAGTTGTCCTGAATTTTGACTTGCCTCTGGACTTTGCTGACTCTGAAAGAGAGAATAAGGATGATGGCTTTGTGCAACTCTCCCTCACTTATATTCAATTCATGCACAAGTCAAGACATCTCTATGATATCAATGGTCTTCTTAAAAAAGCTGTCTCTTTAAAATTGGCCAGATTGAGACAGTCAATTTCTTTCCAGATTACTCTTTCCTGCTATGCCCAGAGGGTGAACATACACAGGTGACACACAGTGTAGGCCCTATGAACTGAATTAGAAGAGGGAGTCATTCTTCTCATCTCCCTTTTACCTTGACTCTAAAAATTGGCCTAAAGTGTTTAAATTTCTCTTCCGTGTCATTTTTCTTCCTTATGTTCTTGGCAACCTAGCTTCCCCAGGCTTCTCTGCCAGGCTAGCTGGCTGCAGCATTCCAACTGCAATCCCAACTCCAAGGTCACTGTGACTAAAACTTCCAGGTTCAATGTTAATGCTGGCACCTGAAACTGACAAAGATAAACAACACAGAACAGAAATTGAAATACCCTGGGCCAATTTATTGGAACTAGCATGAAAGAGAAGGGAGAAAAATGTATCATGACACCTGTACTAAAGGTGAACTTTGTTTGATCTTCACTCTCTGAGTATAGCAGGAAAAAAAAGAATCAGGAAAGAGAGGGACTGTCTGGGCAGTTTTAAAGATGCAATTTGTTCTGCTGCATAGCCAAGCAAAGGAGATTAACCTTATCCAGTTGGAAGGGAGAATAGGAAAATAGGGTAGCATATGTTAAGCCATTTGTAGCACCAATGTTATAAGCACAGTGCCTACAGCGGCCATGAATATCCCAGCACAATTCTGAATCACAAAATACAACACACTCTCCACTTAGAAGACAGAACCAAAATATTTATTGAGACACCAGAAAGCCAGATCCATCACAGCAACAAAAATCTATATACAATAACAATGTAGAGGACAACACTAATCCCAGGCCTTTTCCAAACTAGGGTTACCACATGTGACTCAAACTTCCATGTGACCCAGACAGGTCACCTGGGTCTAATAATGAATGGGAAAGATTTTCCCATTTAAATTATCATTATGGGGTAACAGAAAAATAAGGTAGCATATGTTAGGCCATCTGGGCATGCTCAAGCAAGTCTCCTCACACATGTGTATATGCATATGTATTATTATACGTACATGTACATGTATATGCATATAAATCAGATTGCTACCTGTCCTCAAAGGGCACCTAGTAGACAGACTGTAAAACAAACAAAAGTCCAATAATTAAATGCTAAACTGGGGAGTAAAACAATAAGTGCAAAAATAATTCTGAAGGTGAACAATATTGCATTTGAGTCATTAAAGTCTTCTGGAAAAATAAAACTTAAATTGGTATTATTAGGGGTAATGTTAAGATAGTCACAAAAGAAGATGGGTATTCCAGGAAGTAGCTGAATATAGTATATGCAGAGGCCAATGAGATGAAAGAGCTGACAAGCTTATCGAACTGGTGTTGGGGAATAGTTACAAAAGGGAAAAAATCATTGTATGGTTCTGGGTAGTTTGCTGAACCTTGAAATAGAAATAATGAAGTTGAAATATAATGTAGGAACTCATAGAGAGGTAGGATAAATTTTGAGCAAGAGAGTGAAATGGAAAAAGCATTGCTACAGGAAGACTATCAACAGGTTGCAAGATAGATGGGAAGAGGAAGAAAGTAGAGATTCAAAAATCAGCTGAAAGGCTGCTGCATATTTGAAGTTGGAGATTTTGGTCCAGAATTGGTGGTTGGCCATTTTAATAGAAAAGAAGGGGAAACAAGGTTCTTACAGAAAGGCATTTTGAAAGAGCAAAAATGAACCTGAAGATCAATTGGTTGCCTTTAGAAATGAAGAAGCAAAGGGAGACTCATTATTTCTGGACTGAAAAAATGATGGGTAAACAAGAGTGTGCTGGTAAATATTTAACAATAGGTTTTATTTTTCTAGAAAAGTATTCATTAAACACTTTCAAGCTTAATCTTCATTATTAACATTTTCTCCATTACTTTCTTAAGTCTAGACAATCAATAGAATAGTAAACCTGATTTGCAGTGTTTACTGATTTCCAGGTGTAGAGGTATGAATGCTCACAATGAATATTTAACAACTGTCTCTCCTGAACCATTATGGGCTGGTTTCTGTACACTACTGGTGGTGCAACTTATAAGACTAGGAGAATGATTTCAAAAGGTAGGGAAAGTTGTGAGTTTTTCTGAAAACAACGGATTTAAGGTAAAGGGAAAAACATTAATAAGAGATTTCCTGTTGGCGTTTCGAAACGTTACTGGAACACAGGTAGTATTGGAAATGCGTATTTAAGATTCATCCCCATTGAGGTCACAGATGAAGTCAAGAAACATAAAAATAGCAATATCATTCTATTATTAAAGAAGTGATCATGGAAAAGGAAGAGCAAAAAGAAAGAGTAAAGGACAATATAAGGACAATGTAAAAGTATGGGAGAAGAAAAAATAACTGGCAAGGTAGACAAAGATAGATGAAGAAGTGGAGAGAACTGTGAAAAGGCAGTGCCATAGAACCCAACTGAGGATAAAATCTGATAAAGTAAGGCAGTCAAGAGTACCAATAATACCAATCATTATAAAGTTTAGATAGTTTGAGGTGTTATCTAGGAGCATATAGTTAGGGTTGAATAAAGGTGTATCACTGTAAATATATTAGCAGAATTGTGTAGAGGCAACATAGTATGGTGAATTGAGAGCCTACCCTAGAGTCAGAAAGAGCTGTATTCCAGTCAGGCCTCTGACATGTACTAGCTGTGCAAGTCCGAGCAAGGTTATTTAACTTCTCTATGTTAGCATGTGACTCTTTAAGATTATACATTACTGAGCAGTATGGATAAAAGGAGCTTCCTCCTCAGGATTTTCCTATATAAATGAAATGACATCTATGATCTAAAAATGTAGTCACATTAATTTAATATCATTTAGTCCCTTTCTCATAAGAAACACAAAATACTTTGAATGTAATATCTTTCTGGTGCCCTGAGAGGAAGACCTTTCCAGGTTATGTATGTGCATTTGAATATATAGGTGTGTATACAATACACAGAATTCCTGATAAAGGAATCAACCCTCCGTGAGGTGCTTCTGAACATCAAAATTGGTAAGGACAACTCTCATTATTTTCCAACTATATCTGAAAGAGAAAATTCAATTTGTTCAGCAGTCAGAATGTTCATTTTCAAGAATCAACCTGAATAGATTCTGTGTCTCTGTCTGTCTGTCTGTCTGTCTCTCTCTCTCTCTCTCCCTCTGATCTGTCTCTCTCTTCCTCTGCTTCCTCTGTATCTCATAGTTTTCCTCTGTTATTAGGTATTCACTTGACTAAACTGAAATTCTGAAAATGAAATCCTTTCTGAAGCTACTGCATGTAGCAATTCCAAATTCAACATTACAACAGGGAAGATACACTGAGAGGGAGAGAGTTATTAGAAACTTCTTAAAGGGGCTTGCTCCAGACCTCATATATGAAACCTCTATGCTTGACTAATTGTTTTGTGTCTTTAGCATAGCAGCACATCCTGACTAGCCATGGCCATGTGTAGAACTAGCACATCCTTTCTTTTCTTGTAGGAAGGCATGCATGTGATCCAGGTTGCCTATGGAGATTATCTAATTCACTAGTGGGATGTAGTAGGCACTTTAGTCCCTATGTATGGATAATATAGTTCACTTGGCCTGGCTTAGACTTTCAGAGATCTGCAACAAGAGGAAATATAGGGAGACAATGTATAAACTTATACATGATTTCAAAACACCAAAAACATGTGATTTTCATAAAGGAACATATTATAGTACAGCTGTTTTCCTGATATACCAGAAAGAATGAGTTCAAATAAGAGACTATAATCAATTCCGCTTTACTACAATAAAATAGACCATTCACCCTGAATATATACTGTTAAATTAAACTGGATGTGATTCATGCTATAAAATATGGGGAAAAAACTTTCTAAAAAAGAAAAATAACATTTTTACAAATGTCTTTGATGTTTAAATTCCTCATGAAAGGTACTTTTTAAAAGTGTTTTATATTTAATATGGTCATTTTAAGAGAACTTTTTACATAATTAATGTTTACCGAGATTAAATTTCTTCCTGTAATCCAATTTCTAAATATTCATAGAATCACAAATGTGCTTTTCTTCATTCAAAGGAATTCTATTTAAGAAAAAATAGGCAGTTTCTTCTGTTCATTATTGCTTACAGAGGGTTATGCACATTTTAAAAGAACAATTTTACTTTTGTAAAATGTATATAATTTTCATGTGGTAATTTCAATACAAGTATAGATAATACTCTTGATACTTTGAAAAGATTTATGATTTTATCAATGTAATACTTCCTCTACCAATAAAAATTTCTATTCTACATTCCTTCTCATGAACAAGAGTTCATATTTTTCCATATATCTTCCATAGAAGTATAGAAGTCAAAGAAGTAATATACGTAAATAGTGAGAAGCACGATTCTAGTTTGTAGGATGGGTAGTCACCATATTTAACCATAATAACTATAGGTAATATATGCCATAGTAACAGTATAGTTACATGTTTTAGCAAAACCCAGGCTGGGGTCATGTTTGCCTATACTGATGTGTGAAGAAGATACATATTTGTACCAAAATGAGTGAATAAATTCTTATCCATGAAAGTTAGATTTAAAAAAAAAATATTTCTCTTAATTTAAAGCAGTTTTTTAAATTTAAAAAATGTTTTGAGTTCCAAAAACTATCCTTCTCCTCGCTTTCCCAAGATAGTAAGCAATCCAATATAGATTACACATGTGTAACACCAATGTGATACCCATAGCAACCTCTATGTCTTTTTCTAGGGTAAATTTGCAAGATACAATAAACGCTTTTTCTCAAAGGCAAAACCTAAAAGTTTATTTGGGACATCATTAGAATAATAGTAGGTAAGATTTAACAAGGTACTTATTACTAATCCAGCGAGCACCCAACATCTTCAAACTTTTCTGTCAGGCTTCCCTACAAGTTCCCCTAGACAAATTCCTCCCTGTACCCACTCACAGCTGGCTTCTCTCTCTCTCTCTCTCTCTCTCTCTCTCTCTCTCTCTCTCTCTCTCTCTCTCTCTCTCTCTCTCTCTCTCTCTCTCTCTCTCTCCTCCCTCCTTGGACAAGCTACACCAAGTCTGAACTCCATGTTCCCACAGGCTCCATGTGTTAGACCTATTAATGGATGGGGAAGATATTCTATTAAGATTACATGTGCAACCATCTAAAACATTTCCACAATAGTCATTTTGTGAAAGAAGACTTGAATAAAAGAAAAAGAAAGAATGAAAGTGAAAAATAGCATGCTTTAGTCTGTCTTCAAACAATGTTAGTTCTTTCTCTAGATATTGTGCTTCATTATTAGTTCTTTGGGATTGTCTTGGATCATTGTATTGCTGAGAATGGCTAAGTCATTCACAGCTCTTCAGCAAACAATGTTGCTATTAATATGTACAATGTTCTCTGGTTCTGTTAATTTCACTTTTCATCAGTTCACGTAAATCTAAACCTCTATGAGGTTATTTAGTTCAACCTTCTCATTTTGTAGAGATGTACAGTTCACTTACCCAGGTCACAAAAGTTGAGGGTAAGGTCAGGACTAAAACCCAGGACCATTTAACTCCCATGCCAATGTTTAATTCACTACACTATCATAACTTTTTTAATAAATAGAACTAAAATAAAATTTGGATTTGTGATTTTGCATTACCATAACTCTGCTAACAATAGATATTATGTCTTCAAACTATTAATCTAACAATCAGATATTATGTCTTCAAATGTAATATATATAATATATCACTCCCTCCTTCCACAGGCAGAATGTTGTGGTCATGATAGTGAAATTGTTAAATAGTGATATGCACATTCATAGGAAGGATGAGTAGTAGTCCTTTCCACAAAGGACTTTACTTAATATTAGTGGTAGGTAAAGTTTCTAGCCATTTATAATTGTTTCTTCTATTCCCCATGAAGTTCTAGCTAAAATTATTTAATGTCATACATTTGCATAAACTGTTGAATCACAAAATAATTAGCTTCCGAGATTTAACATTACTTTGGCCCTACTTCCCTGTGATGACCTTCCCCAGTTTACTAGGAAGAAGAGCTTAAGAACAGTATGATCATTAACGTAGGGCATGACAAATATTAGCAATCATGATCAGGTGTTGTGTGTTCCCTTTCAAATTCCAGTGTGATACTGGAAAGTAGGAATGGGTGGGGATGTAGAATGAAAGAATAAGCAGACTGAAGATTGAGATTTGTGGAAAATTTGTTACTAAAGTAGAGGTAAGATTTAGAGAGACTTTGGATCCTAAGTAGCCATTAAAAGGAAAAACAATCATCAACAATCATAGGGTTATAGAAACCTCAGAGATTATCTGGACCCAACCCCGCATTTTAGAAATGTAGAACCTGAAGCCAAGGGAGATTCAATATCTTTCTGAACTTCACACAGTTATTGAGTATCATAGGCAGGATTAGAATCCAAGTCCTTTAACTCCTAATCAAACAGTCTTTTCATTGTGCCAGGTTGGTTTAATTTATCAGATTGTTGGAATGCCAAGAGATATAGAATTTGAAGGGGCATGCTTTCTAACTTCTCAAAGATAAGTAGCTATTGAAATCCTCTTCTGGCCTCTAGTTTTTATCACCTCTTCTCAAAATCTGTAAATATGTTTGTAAGTGCAAATTATAAGCAAAAGAAAGGTTTTCTAATGCCTCCAATAGGTTCAGGGCAAGGAAGGACCAACTCTGCTGCCTGTCATTTGCTGAACAGTCCAAGATTTAAAAAAATACACTTTATGTATGTTTTTTTAATCTTATGTTTTATGGGCTAGGATAGTGGCATTCACCTGCCAGCTCATACCACAATGACCCAATTTAATTGAGGGGGAAAAAAAAAACATTTGGCTCCCTTTTCTTAATTAAGGGATTACTTAATGCACATTATTTGATCAAAAAAAACTCCTGCTAATATTTTGACTGTAAAAGGATTCAAACCACCCTTTCTTTTTGTGTCATTGATTATGAAACAGTATATTTTATTTGCTGATTTTCAGCAAAAGTACATTTAACAATGGGTTTGAATGAAACTCTAACAGAAGAGCACATTGTTATTGCAGAGAATATAACAACCTCTCCCAATTGACCTTCAGTTCAGTGGGGAGGCTCTTCACTGGAGAAAATCCTTTTATGTTGAAACTTTCATGCTAGATAACTCTTTGCTCATGTAAGCCAGTGAAGTGTGTGCATAGCATTACATCTGTTCTGAGAAGTTATAAAAAAAAAACCCTGCAAAGCTATGCAGTTGAGTTCTCCTGTTAGATTCTTCTTGCATGGAACTGAGTTGGGCATAAGCAAAGATGACCACCCAAGTCAAAAAGAGCTGGTTTCACCAACAATCATTTCTCCAAACCAGAAGTCCCACAAAGATTCCACCCCACCCACAAAATTGTCATCAATTGTAGAGAGTTCTTCTGTTCTAACTGCTATTGTCTCCTTGTCTCTGTATGAAGTAACTAACACGTAACTGGCAGAAAAGAAGTAATGATAATACTAGTATAACAGCATTAATTAAAGTGTATCAAAGTGATATTGGGATAGCATCTCATTTGATCCTCACAACAATCAGTTGCTGTTAACACCTCCATTTTAATGGAGTATGAGGAAACTAAGCATCAGAGAGGATAAGTAACTTGCCGAGAGGCAGAAGGGCAGCTAGATGGTACAGGGGATAGTGTTTGGGGCTTGGAGTCAAAAAGACTCCTCTTCCTAGCTTACTAGCTGTGTGACCCTGGACAAGTAACTTAACCCTGTTTTCCTCGGTTTTGTAATCTATAAAATAAGCTAGAGGAGGAAATGGTAAAGTACTCCAGTATCATTGCCAAGAAAACCCCAAATAGAGGTATTCAAGATCAGCTCTTCCTGACTCCAAGCCCAGTCCTCCCTGCACATTACCATTTACCTCCCTGCAAGTAGTAGACGCTTAATAAATAATTGGTGATTGATTGAGTCTCCAGACATATGCCTTGACTAAATAAAGATCAGATATGTTCATATAGCAACAAACTCATCTTTGGTCAAGAAAACACATGATAGAATAAATTGAGGACACCGTCAGTCTTCATTATTTAAGACAAGTTTCACTAATTTCTTTGTCTTTGTTTACAAAATTGAATTATTTGTATTTTTGCCATCTTTATAGTTTTTTTTAATTTTCCCCAGACAAAAGCTTTTTAACAGCTAACTGTACGTATATACAAGTTTGTATGTATATGCGAGTTATATAAAATGCATATCTATACACATGCATATTTTATATATATATATATATGTGTGTGTGTGTATGTGTGTGTGTGTGTGTGTGTGTGTGTGTGTGTGTGTGTGTGTGTGTGTGTGTGTACATATATAGATGAAGTTTCCTGGGATTCACAGACCAAAGACTCATTTTGGCCATCCCTTGTAGTTTTCAGAAGTCTGAAGAAACTTCTCAGATCTAGTGTTTGAGACTCTTTACCTCATGATGGGCAAACCTAAAATCCCTTCATAAACCATTATCTCTAGGAAAAGCAGACACAGATTAGGGATGGAGGTGAGACATTTTTAGATAGGCTTGCAACTCTACTTTGTAAAGGCCCACTTTGACTTATGCAATTGCTAAACAAGAGGATCTGTGTTTATTTTCATGGCTGAATTAGTGTGAAGCATTTAGGGAGTTTTCACCTTTTCCTTGCTTATGTGAATTCATTTACAAGAACCTTTAGGGAAGTAATATCATCCAAATAAAGTGCTGAAAATGTCCCAAAGAGTATTAAGGCTCATAGAGAATCAGGCAAGCAAGATTACCTGCTAGTTTCTAGTCCATGATCCACATAAAGGGTAATGGTGACACTTTAGGGCTCCTAAGTCTATCCACTTGCTTGTGTAATAAAACTAGTCCTGAAAGTGACTTTGTCCAGAGTAAATGATTCTGTATTATAGAATGGAATATTCTAGGGCAGATGCATTTGATTACAAAAAAGTAAAAGAAAAATGACCTTTTAAGTTCTTAATAAAAAGCCTCTTATTCATTCAGGTATCTTTAAAAAGTATGCAGTTTGGGAAACCACTGCTAACTCAATTCCTCTGCGTTTGCAAAACTGTATTTCAATTTTAAAGGTATAGTCTAAACACTATAATGCTCATTAAGTGGGAATGGGAATGCTTAGGTAATGTCTAATTAGGTAGTACTTTGTTTTACATTGGGGAAATAGGTCAGGATCATATATCAAAACAGCAAAGGAGAGTTCGAATGTAGCAAACAAAAAATGTAATTGAGAGATTATTTATTGCAAAATTAAAAAATAAAATGAAGATTCATATGGGTCCTCTGATCTTTCTCTGATATTTCAGAGATAAATGATATGAAAAAATGTAGTTAATTAGATTTGCCTGGAAATATAGTGTAGCAGCAAGGATGCACTTTAACTGTACTCTCATTACAGTGTAGAAAATAATAGGTAGACCTTTTTTACCCAGACATCGCTACTAATTCTATACTCCAAAGAAATCAAAAGAAGAGAAAAACAACCAAGGGCCAATATGTACAAAAATATTTTTAGCAACTCTTTAATGGTGGCAAAGAACTAGAAACTCAAGCCGTTTCTATAAATTGGGAAATGTTATATGAATGTAATAGAATACTATTTTATTACAAGAAATGGATGTTATAAGATATTATAAGAAGTGAATGGTTTCAGAGAAACCTGAGAAGAGTTATATGTACTGATGTGAAGTGGACAGAACCATAAGAACAGCTTATGCAATAACAAAGACAAAATAAAGACAAACAACTTCTAAAGACTTAAGAACTCTGCTCAACAAAATGCACACCACAATTTCAAATGATCCATTATGAAACATGATGCTCACCTCCTTTACAAAGGTAGAGAACTCATGGTGCATATTCATATATAGATATCTTATCTATCTATCTATCTATCTATCTATCTATCTATCTATCTATCTTTCTTTCTATCTATCTCTTTGAATGACATCTATTTCTATAGATATATTGATAAATATACCAATATTAATAACTATATATTTTCTACATATCTACGTAGCTATTTATGTATTTCTCTATCCACCTATCATCTGTCTTTAGAGGTAGCCAATATGGGAATTTATTTTGATTCACTATGCCTTTAGCTACAGTGTCTTTATTTTTCTTAAGGAGAGTTAAACAGAGAGAAAATGGATTGTTTTTAATTGAAATAATATAATTAGTTGTAGAAAAAGTAATGGATTAGTCAGCCTGAGTCAGAAAGACAGGTTCAAATTCTGTCTCAGATACAAGCTGACTACCTGACCTTGGATAAACCACTTACCCTGTCAGACACTTAGACAATTCTGAGACTACAAACTGTACAACTGGTTCTGGTCTTCATTCATATAGCTTCCTCACTGGAAATTTCCTACAGCAATGAAATCATATTACAGCATGTTTCTTTGGTATAGGCATGATCTTTAATAAAAGAACAGCAATACCACTGAACATTTTTATAGGGCTGCATACTTTTCAAAGCACTGTCCCATCTAATAATGTATTGGAGCTTATGTACATTGACTTTTGGGTAGAAAGCTATATATTAATTAGACATTTCTAAAGTCTGATATACCTATATTATATTGTGCATGAAATAGTCACAACTTTTTTATTGGTGACTCTAAACACAGAAAATTAAATAGAACCTGAAAATAAAACAGTAAATACCCTCAAGAGTAAAGGAACAAAATGAGCAAACAGTTGAAAGAATTACAATAGAAACTGCCTTATTTCCCTCCTGAAATCTTTTGTTTTGACTCTATTGTCCAGTGATATGAATGAAAACTTTATGTACCTGATGGTCTGATTTCAGTGGCTGCTTCTTTTTAATGCAAGTTATGTGGCAAGGTAGGGTGGTATAAATCACTCTGAGGAATAAAAAATGCGTTTAGAAAGAGATAGAAACAAAGATGATAATAATTATTTATACATCTGGCAAGATATCAGAAATGTATGTGTGTGTATTCTTGGAGATAGCTAGATAACTACATGAATTAATAGATGAATGGTCAATAGATAGATGTAGATATACAGATATATTAATAGTTTTATTTTCTACGAAACATGCTCTGATTCTTCCTAAATTAATCAAAGCATTAAAGCAGGTCATTTTTGGACTTGTGGTATGGTAGTCTTGCAAAAGAGTGCAAAGAATGCCTGTCCCAATTTAACTCGCTCACAATCTACTCAGAAGGAGGAAAACTGAGTAGAACTGCTCTTCTTCCACACCTTACTTAGAACCACCGCCTTTAATATTTATTGTGACAGTATTGTATGTCATTATCAAAGCAAAGGAGGATAACAAAACACAATTGGATGGGACCTTAGAGGTCATTTAGTTCAACTACTCACACTACATCCCTAACAGATGGTCATTCATTCTCTGTTTGAGAGTAACTAGTGAAAAGAGCTGAGTACCTACTAGAAGAACGGGGCCAATTTTTAGACAATTATGTTTTAAATTAAACTCTCTCTTATATTGAGTCAAAATCTTGTAACTTTGTTCCGTCATTTGCAATTTGGTCTTCTGGAGAAACAAATTCCACTTTCCCATAATGACCTAGTGAATATTTGATGACACACAGATTCTCTCTCTCTCCTCAGTTTTCTTCTCTCTGATGAGATTTTCAGACTTGCTCTGAGAAGGTCTTTTCTCAGGTCTTCTTGGATCCTTATTGTCTTCCTCTAGACACTTCATAAATTGCTAATGCCCTTCTTAAGATATGTCAAGAATTGAACAATTCTTCCAAGTGTGGTTTGACGTGCATAAAATATAATGAAGTTATAGCATTTGATAATACGTGGAGCACCAGGTTTGGAGGATCAGAAAGTGCTTTGTTCAAATCCTGCCCCTAGAACATACGTGCTATTTGATGATGGACAAGTCCCTTAATCTCTCAATACTCCAAGAAACTAAAACAATAAATTCTAGTTGGGTTACCTATCTGAACTGATGGAGGGGAATTCCTCATGTGAATTGAATTATAGCTCTAACAGAAGAACAGATTACACTAGCTCTTTTTCTCTTTGACAACATTACCGTGTAAACATATGTGTAGCTCATCTCTGACTAGTATTCATTTTTTTTCCAGGTCAATTCTCCTCTATCCTAGACATGGACAGTTGATTTTCTATTTAACATAAATGTAAGACTTGACCTTTATCCCTATGAAATTTCTTGCTTTCTGTTTTGTTTCTTCACTGCATCCCTCTGAAGTAATTCTAAAACTTGATTTTATCATTTTTGATATTATCTATCTCTCTAATGTTTGTATTATGCTCAAATTTCAAAGACACTTATTGAAGTCTTTGTCTTGGCAATTGATAGTGTATGGGTAGGGTTGATTGAATAAAACATTCCAATTAGTTCAGCCCACATAAAGTTAAGTGATAAAATGCTATATCCTGAGTAGGATTTCATCTCAATTGAATCAAATTAATCAATGACATTCCAATTAAGTATGAAAAAGCCTCAATCAATTAGATGTCTGTTAGAGTTATTGGAGGAATGGGAGTGACATTGGATAGAACAAAGAATAGATTGATCAGGAACCTTGGTCATACCCTTTGTGAATTCTGTAAAATAGGAGACCATGCAAAATTTGGTTATAAAAGTTCTCATAAACAGCAAATGAGGAGAGAACATTCATACTAACTCCCTTGTAGAGTCATTGGGATGCAGAGGAAGGTACTTTGGCCACTTCAACTCCATTTCCCCCCATCTCTGCCATTGAACTGAGGAGAGATTCATGAGCTTAGACAGTCTATAAGACTTCTCATCTTCTCATTGGCATCTTAGCAGCATCCCTGGAATTGCTGGTAATTGTGTGTTTATCAGAAGTCAAGGACATACTGAGTATAGATTCACAAATCTAAAAAGCAGCCCCATCAAGAAGTTACTCCATGCTCAGTGTAAAGTTCTCAACCACCTCAAAAAGGCAATATAAAGAACTTCTAGTAACCAGGAACTGTGAGTTTTGTCACATATGCCCCCAAAATTTGAACTCACTCTCACCTGGATTCTACATGTCCTGCTGGGAGAAAGCATCATGGACTTTTACAAAATATATACAAACTTCTTACTACACCATTTTAGTAAACACCCCTTTCTAAAAGCTGTTTGTGTGGCTGACTAAAGGATTTTAACTAATAATCATGGTAAAAAGCCCTATCAGTGGCTTATGAGGTATAACATTAGAAAAGGCACTCCCCCTTTCCCCCCAATCATTCAGGAATATTCCTCCTTGAGGAGAAACAGCTAACCTTTACTTTTTTTCCCTTTTATATACTATCTTAAGAAAGAAGTGAGCAGAGTCAAATAAAATAATTTCAAATCCAATTGTGAACCAAGCAAAGATTATCTGAATGTGAAAGGGAAACAAAAGAAAATAAAATGATATCTCCCTACTCTTTTCCATTTTCTATCCCAGAATAGAACTTGAATTCTATTACTAAGCTGGTGAGTCCATACCCCCAAACAGAGAATATAATCATAGAACCACAAAATATCTTTGAAGGCTGAGACTATTTGGTTCTTACTTTGAATCCTTAGCACATAACTCAGTGCCTAGTGAATTTTGGGCAAGTAATAAAATGTTGGATGATTGATGTCAGAGTTGGAAGCATCCATCTAGTCAAACCCACATCTAAACCAAAATCCAATCTACAAAATATCTGAGAATAGGTCATTCAATCTTTTCCTGGAGACCCCCAATGAGGGGTTGTGGGGGAAATCATACTGCTTCCAAAGAAGACTCTTCTACTTTTCGATAGCTTTTTCTTTAAATCAAGCTACACTGTTACTTCCATCCTCTTGCATCTGCACTATGGGAGTAGGCAATACAAGTCTACTTCCTCAATTAATTAGTATTTCTTAAGTTGTATTATATGCCAAGCATTTTCTTAGGCACTGGGGAAACATACAAAGAATGAAATGATGCTGTTTGTAATGAGTTTTCACTTTAAGGGAGGAGACAATAGCTATATCTGTGTGTGTGTGTGTGTGTGTGTGTGTGTGTGTGTGTAATAAACATAAAGTTAATATATATGAGGAAGTTAAATATAAAGTAGTTTGGGAAAGAGGTCACTAGGGATTAGGCCTATCAATAAACGTTTCATGTAGAAGACAATACTTGAGTTGCATTTTATAGGAAGAGATGGATTGTTTGATTCAGAGATAAGGACAGAAAGCATTCAAAGTATGAAGATGGCAAGTGTTGAGGTAAAGAGATGGAAGATGTAGTGCCATGTGAGAAAAGCAAAGAGAAGGCCAGTTTAGCTAGATGGTAGCATCAAAGGAAGGGAATAATATTCAACAAGGCTGGAAATGGAGGTTAGAGATGGGATTTATAGGAATGCAAAAGTTAAAAAGAGATGTTTGCGTTTTACCCAATATGAATCCTAGGTTCTAGAGATCCTAGAAGTCTTCTAGCCTCTGGAGTTGATTGAATAAGTGAGTCACATGGTCAGAACTGTTCTTAAAACTGTGCTTTACAGAAAATTACTTTGGCTGCAGTGCGTAGGATGGACTGTATGTAGTACTGAGGCATGCTGCATGGACAACAATTATAAGGCTCCTCTAGATGAAATGCAATGAGAGCTTTTACTAAAGTGACAGATATGTGGGTTAAGAGAAGGGAGTGGGATCCAATTGTGATTTTTGGCAACTGATTGTAAATGAGGGGTGATGGAGAGAAAGTAGTCGAGGAAAATATTGAGTCTAGGACAAACACCTGAGAAGGAGTGGTCATATAGGCAGGATGTGATCCAGAAGAAAAGTAATGCCATAGAAACCTAAAAGACCTAGATCCATAGTCTTTTCACTCTTGTCTTCACAAAAAGCACACACCTTGATTCTGCTCCTATGTCTCTAGTTATGTCTTCTTCATCTCATTTCCTAGTCTCTCATCTCCCCAACCTCAAGGTTCGATTTCCATGATTTCTATCTCTGATGTCACTTCTGAACTCCAAATAGTCCTCTTTAACTGCTTGTAGGATATACCTACTGAGATGTGCTACTGGAACCACAAACTCGACGTGTACAATGCCAAATTTATCATCTTTCCCACTAAACCTGATCTTCCTGACTTTATTATTCTTAAAAATCAAAGCCATTGTCATTTACATTCTCCTGTTTTTGAAACATTAATATCACCTATAATTTGCTTCTCTCTCTTCCATCTTCTATCCAATCAGTTACTTAGTCCTTTTCATCCAGTGCCCTCAGAATTGCTTTCTTCTGCTTCTTCCTTTCTATTTCCACCCCTACTACCCTTTTTATTGGATTTCATTATCTGAACTTTTACCATAGTCATTTAACAGGTCTTTCAATCTTCATGTTCTTCCATCTAACATACATCTTTGATATCAACTATCACAATAATAATCCATTTTAATAAATCTGGTCGCATGTTCTTCTATTTCATAATATTTAATGGCTCCTCTATTTCCATTCTTTAAGGCCCAACTTAAATGATCAACTCCTTTCAAACCCTGTTTTAATCTCTTCTGTTAGCCATAATATTTCATGCCTCAGGCTTCACTGAGCACTTTATTTTACATTTCTCTAATTCACTTATTAAATACCAATGTACATTATGGCTTTACATATATGTGTATGATACATCTATAAGACTTTAAGCTACATGAACATATTATTAAGTGTTAACTGCATGCCAAGGGCTATGAACTAGGCTACAAAAAACAAAAACAAATAAAATGGTATCTGTTCCAAAGGAGCTTTGCATGCCAATGGAGAAAATTGTGTGTGTGCATATATATACATATATATGTATATATATACACACATACACATATATGTATATATGCATATATGCATAATCATTAGTTCTCTTATTTCACTATGATACAGTCATTATTCTACCTTCAAAAAGTTTTTTTTTTCTTTTTGTTAGGGAATGAAAATACAAGGCAATGAAACAAAAAAGAGAAAAGAAAAAAGCTAATAGTTTTGACATTTTTGATTGTGTGCTTATCCAAATCTATAAAACCTCTTCTGGAATTAAAGTGCAAGTGGAGGACCTTTTGGAAATCAATATCATAGCTTCCTTTGACGTTATTTAGGCAACTCTTCTGATTTTACCAATGAGGAAACAGATTGAGAGAAACTAAATGATTTTTCCCAGGGCCATCCAGGTAATATTTGGCTGAGATATAATTTGAAAGAGGCCTTCTGGATTCCCAGTCTAGTACCCTATCCCCCAAGCCAAGCTATGTCTCATTCATCACACATTCACTATATGCCAGGCACTGTCCTAGGTGCTGTGAAGACAATGACAAAAAAAAAAAAAACCCAAACATTCCTTGCCCTGTAGGAGCTTATAATTCTAATCAGATGAGTCAACATAAACAGAAATTAAATATAAACACAATAAATGCAAGGTAATTTCATGAAGAGGATAAGTAGCTAGCAGGACTAGGAAAGGGTTCATGTAGGAGGTGAACTTAGAGGAAAACTAAAAATTTTAAACTAAGCGGGTGAAGAAGAAATGCATTCTAATTATAAAAGGCAATTTGTGCAAAAGCTCTGAAATGCACAGAGGAATATCATTTGTAAGGAGCACTAAGAAGGGCAAGTTGACTTGATAGAGAATATGTAAATGGGAATAAATTGTAATAAGCCTGGAAGGGTACGTTGGAGACAGATGGCTATGCGTTTTTAATGCCAAACAGAAGAGTTTGGAATAATATCTGGCAGATATTAGAATTTTTCCAACATATCAATGGTATTGTAAAACTTGTGCTTTGGAGGAAAAATATGACACCCACACTACTTTGACAGCCCCATTGAGGACAGAGGAAGAGAAACATTTGTAGTTGCAGATCAGTTAAAAGACTATTGCAATTTTTCCAATAATATAGATGATGAGGCTCTGAACTAAGGTAGTGACTATGTGAGTGGAGCAAATGGAATGAACCTGACAGACATTTTTCAAGGAGAATTAATAGGACTGGGTAATTTAGTGTAAATGTGGAGTGATAGAGAGGAGTTGAGGAGGACGTTGAAGTTTTGAACCAGGGTGGCTAGAAGGATGGCATTATACTGTACAGAAATTGCAACATTTATGACAGATTGTTTGACGTCAAATAAATGAGGACTTGAATTCAAATATATTTTGCCTTTCCAGACATGACTGTTAGCTTTCTGCATGACTCATGCCATTTTAACTGTCAAAAGAGAAAATGTTTAAGTTACTGAATAGACTCAATTTTTTCTTTCTTTTCTTTTTAAAATATTTTTGATATGTTTAATAACATATCAAAAGGTCTGCACTGAGTAACCAAAGAATTTATATTCAACAGATACATCATTAGAAACAAGCTTTCTGCTTAATAACCACCCCCCTTGCATATGTGTTCACTGCCCTTCTTCCATTCTTACAGATTGCATTTTCCATCATCAGTTTTGCTTCATGAGCACTAGACTGTGTCATTAGTTATGACTCATCAGTTGTGGCATAATCATATCAATTCCTGCCCAATGTCTTCTGTCCTCATTTAAATACAAATTCCTCTTCTATTGCCAAGCTATCAAATATGTTTTATTCACTGAGTCTTCTAATAAAAGGTGAAACCGCCCATCCTGCACGACTCAGAAGGAGAAACATACATGCTCACACAGATGTACACTCACAAACACACACACACACACACATGCACATACAGAAAGAAAGCATAGAGAGATAGGTACAGCGAAAAAGAGACAGAGAAAAAGAAGCAATTTTTTTCGCAATTCTTTTAGTTTTTATTTTATTCTTTAATTCTCTTTGAAGAGGCAGCTGATTGTGATCTAATATACAAACATTGCAATTAGGAGTGTGAGCTAGTGCACATGATGAAGTCAACGTTGGGAAGACATCAACCAAACAAAAAACTGTTGTTCTCTATCAGTCTTCAGTGAAAGGTACCTTCCATCACTTCTTCACTAGTAATGGATAAATGTGCAACCTAAAAAAATAACTAAATGATAACACAGTTTTGCTGGGAACTTCTTTCTTCTGTGCCTGGAGAGGAACTAAGACCATACATACACACATATATATATATATATATATATATATATATATATATATATATATATATATATATATATATATATATATATATATACACACATGCATATATACATACAAACATACATATATACATACATATGTGCATGTGCCTAAATACTATTTATACCTATAAAATACATAGACATAGGCATATTTATTTGTGTATACATATATGCATACATATAAACACACATATGTACATATGTACACATATATACATACATATATACACATATCTACATGTGTCTACATACTTATAATATACAGACACATAGGCATATACATATGTATACATATATACATACACACCTATCTATGTATCTATATCTGTCTATCTGTCTATATCTATCCATCTATATCTATATCTATCCATATATGATCAGGAAAAGGCAAAGGCTTTCTCTAAAATTCCTATTTATTCTCCAATGAGGAAGTAGGAAACACAGAAAACGTGTCCTGACAATTTCCCTTAGTGTTATTCCAGCTGTTTTCAGCACGTAAAACACTAACCTCCTTTGCACCTGCAGGCGCTCATGTTGACAGCTTAGGAGAATGTCTTTGTGAACACTTCATAATCACCATCCATACCCATTGCCACACAAATTTGGGTATATGATAGAGAATATATGCATAAAAGAAGTGCCACCCTCATCCCACCTATCCCTCCACTGGAAGATTATTGGGCACTTAATTGTCTGATCTTATATTAGAAAAATTACTAATGTCCTTGCATGTAGTAGTGTCAGTAAGTTTTCTGTTGGTTTTATATTTTTAGAGAGGACAGAAGGTCAAAGAATTTATCATGTGTGCTGCACTGCATCTAAGTACAGCAACAGGTACAAGACAAAATTTACATAAATATTGGATGATGGTAATCATGATTTTAATAAGACTGGGAGTAATTTAAATTGATCGGATTCCTGCAAGAGCCTAATGTTCATGTTATTGTGGTTATTATGCATTTTTGAAGTTCACTAAGGGCTTTATGAACTTCATTTCAATGATCCTCTAAGTAGAGATAAAATGGGGAGGAGCCAATATTGCTTTTATTTTTTTTACAAGTCCAAAAATTAGGATAAACAAATGGTTTCTACAGGTCATGCAAGTTAGTGAAAACCAGCAGAATAAGTTAGGAATATTATTTCCCTTCTCCCAAAGTATGGTATTAGTTCAAATATATAAAAAATAATGCCATTTTATTAATGTGAAGCACTATCAGTAAGATAGTAAATAAATGTGAATTTAGTATATTTTATGTGCCAGGCACTGTGGTAAGCATGGGAAATACAGAAAAAATAAAATGATATCTTTGGTCCTGAGCTCACAGCTTAAATGGGGAGACAACGTAGGGAAAACAAGCAAATAAACAATTCTATCCAAAGGATGACTTGGAAGCAATGAACAGAGGGAAGAATTAAAGGGGATCAAGGAAGAATTCCAATGGAAGATAAGATTTTAGCTGAGACTAGGAGGAAGCCAAGGAAATGCAGATGAAGAAAGATGGCGTTCCAGGCATGGAGGATAGCTAATGAAAAATGCTCAGAACAGGTGGATGGAATGTCTTGTTTGATAAGTGGTAGCTTGCTGGAGATTTTCAAGATACATGCTGTTTTGAGGACTCACATTCAGCTTATGGGTCTGGTTTCATTACAATAATTATAATGGTCTATACATCAAATGTTAAAAATCTAGAAGAAAATAATAGTTGCAAAAATGAGGAGAGTGGTCAAATTCAAGAGCTATTGCAGAGGATAAATCTGAAGAATTTAGTGATTGATTAAATCCCCGAGATAGAGAGGTGAGGGTAAAAGAACCAAATAAAACATATATGGATCAATATTTAGTTTTGATTATAAAGTTCAAGAAAAATGGCGGATTCACATCACAATGGGGAAATTTGCACTGATTTTCTCTTTCTCCCTGTCAATTTGCGTGTGTGTGCATGTGTGTATATGCATGTGTATGTGTATTGTGATGTGCTGTGTTTATTTGGAGAATGGGAAACTGAATACTAGGAAACCTAACTAATTTGGAGTACAGATGAAATTCCTGGTTCCTAAGGTATGACTATAGTACCTAAATCAGAGAAAGAGAAACCAGTAAAGAAGATTAGAAAAAATAAATAGGAAAGAATAAAATGAAACAAATGAGTATAATGCAATGGGGGACACTGGAAGGATTTCAAGAAGGAGACCAAATGGCATATAAAGGAAAGAATACTGACAGTCACAAGATGGAATCTTGCGACTTTCTTCTAGGGTTAGTGTCCACTATTTACTACATGTGTAATGTGGGTACATCATGCAAGCTTTCTGATTTTTAGCTTCTTAATCTACAATATTAAGATGATAGTAACAGCAACTAATGTAATGCTTTAAACTTTATAAACCTCTCTACATGTTATCTCATTTGATCCTCACAACTCAGGAGGTAGATATTAGTAGTAGTAGTAGTAGTTATCAGTAGCAGTAGTATATACATTTTACGGATAAAGAAACTGACACTGATAGAATTTAAATGACTTAGTCAGGGTCACATATATAGGAATTCTCTGACAATATTTAAACTTAGATCTTTTTGACTCCAGGACAAGCACTATTTATTACCCACTGTGACAACTAGGTGTCAATGGGTGCCTTACCTGTTTCTCAAAGTTGTTAGGAAAATCAGATGAGATAATGGAAATGTAAACCCTTTGCAAAACATGGAGTGCTGTACAAATGTATCATCATCACCATCATTAATACCATAGAGTACATAAAAAACAAAATAAATGAGACTGTGTGAAGATGTGGCCATTCAGAACCCTATTCTCCTAATTCCTAGCCCAATTTTGTTTCTAGCAGTTTATGTTGACTATTTCTTCCCCATTTCCTCTTTCTACCAGCTCCTCTGGCACATTCTTGATGATGTTTGAACATGCTTTTTGTTACTACAGAAGTGGTTTCATACTTTCCAAAGTATTCAAAGTCTCTTGTTATGTATGGATTGTAAACCATCTTAGGAAGACTTGACAATTAGCTTATAATAAATAGACAGGGCAATAGAGAGTCAAGGAAAATAATTTATTATTAGAAATTTGATACAGGGATTATGACCATTGCATCAGTGCTAAGGATTTCACAGACAATGCGAGGAAAAAAAAAACATTACTGGTATCAGGAAGAGGTGCATAGGATTTAGATATGGGGAAAATTGGCATTAGACATCATCTAATATAGTTTCCTCATGTTTGAGACCTAGAGAATAGTGGTTTTTCTTAAAGATTACCCAGTTAGTAAATATCAAAGCCAGAATCTGAATCAGTATTTTCACTCTAAATCCAGCATGTCTGTCACTATAGCATTTAAGTTCAGTCAAATAGGAAAACATTAGAAATTGAATGTATAGGGATAGCTAGGTGGTACAGTGAATAGAGCACCAGCCATGGCATCAGACTAGCAGGGTGACCCTGGACAAGTCACTTAGCCCCAATTTCCTAAAAAAAAAAAAAGAACAAAAAAAAAAAAAAGGAAATTAAATGTATGGATCATAGAGTACAATTGGAAATACCATGAAGATTAAAAAAAATCCAGAAAGTAATACACACACATGTGTATACACATACACACATTATACATATATATTTATACATATATACATATGTGTGTGTGGTTTGGGCTTGTAGATAATGTCTAAGAATGACCATATGAAGAACAGATAACACTATCTGCATTCAGAACAGAGGTAAAATTAAATGAGTCAAAATGACTTGGAAGAGTTAAAAAAGAGAAAAAATTGAATATTGTACTTAAAATCAACTAAATAACCTTTCTTCACCTTATTAGTATATAAGGTTTCACACAGCTCTACATGAATTGAGTAAATTGGCATGTGCTAATGTACAGACCAGCATCAACTCAAATCTATGCAAAGATGACATAATAAAATACAGTGCTTTCAAATTTAATGATAGACATATTCTTTGAAATTTTCACAATATGAATAATCAGGTATAATTTCCTAGTGCCTAACAGGAAAGAGTACTTTTGTATCCACTTAATTATCATGACCATTGCACAACTTTCACAGAGCAGGGAGGTTGAGTTTGCATAGCCTGAAGCAAAACAGTGGAAGGTATTAAAAAAGAAATTGCATAAAGATAACTAGTGGATACAAAATAAAAGGCAAATTTCTGTGTATTTTCATGCTTTCGAAAAGCAGAACAGTGATAAAGGTGATCTAAAATTTCTAAATAGATAAAATTGAAAAATTATAAGCAACCAAGTTAGTGAGAGGAAAGCAGGAATCCTAAAGCTACGGGAATGACCAAATACCCCAAATTGAAAATTAGTTTCAGGAAAAGATTACTTCTTTTACAATGATCAAAAATGAAATATATTATTATTTGAAAAACACTGTATTGTCCAGTCTTCTGGGTCTTTCTTCATTAAGGAAATCCTTTTTGTGTAAAGAATAGCTATTTTAGAATTATGTTACGTCCTTCCTTCTAATTTAGAATTATGTAAAGTCCCTGTTTCTAATATAACTTTCAATATTCAGATGCCTGCCCTGTAGTAAAATTTCACCAGGCAGGGTACCCATCAATTTGCTAGACTTAAATGAAGTATCTCTTTTATGCATCTGTGAATACGGAATAATAGTTATAATTATACTAATAAACTAACATTTTTCAGGTTGCAAAACACCTTTACAAATTTTTTTCATTTGCTCTAACAACCCTAAGTATTATTATTTTCTTCATTTTGCACATAAAGAAACTGAGTCAGACAGAGATTAAGTAACCTCCCTATACTCACACAACTAGTAAGCATGAGTCCCATTTTTCTGCAGATCTTTTTGACTGCATGCTCAATGTTCTATCTATTGAACATCTAGCCGCTTAACTGATAACTGCTTGGATCACATCTTTTTGACTTCCGTAGCAATACAAAACTTTAAGTACATTCTTGACGTTTTCTTCTCCGGGTCTTCCTTCCTGGGAATATTTAAGGAAGAACAGGTACAACCATTTCCTTTCATGTTGATCCTTTGATTTATCTTTCTCTTTTCTCTGGTAGGTCACAGCTAGTTTATCTCTACTTCCTTTTCCCTACCTTCATTTCTCCATACTGTTGGGCAGGGATGTTATGAGGCTCAAAAGAGATAAATACTTGGCGAATTTTAATGTGCTCTCCAAATATATATCATCATCATCATATCATCCTTCTCCACAACCTACATTTATCACCTTTATTCTGACAATGACTTCATTTTCTACTCCTCTTGAAGTACTCCTGCTGATCTCAAGTAATGTTTATAGAGCAACAGAGGAATGTGCTAGCAAGTGTTTAACAACTGTGATCTCCCTCTCCACAATCTAAAAAAGGATTCACACGTTTTTAAATTTAATCTGCAGGATTAATATTATTAATTATTATAATTAAGTTGAAACAATCAACAAAACTGTAAATCAATTTGGGATTGATTGTAGTGACTGCCAATTTCTGAGGTATAAATGCTCAAGGAATATTTAAAAATAGTTTTCCTAAGCCTATTAAATCTTGCTTTGGCACACCCATGTCAACTGAGGGAAAACAATTACCTTCACTCGTATAGAGAGAGTGAGATCTATTTACAGCTCTTTTTGTCTTGAGAGAACAGATAAACAGGATCTGCCCTTAGAAAAAACAAACAGATGCCCAGTGACTCTAACCATGTGAATGGAAGATAAGGGGGCCAAATTCTGAGTTACTCAAAAACCAATAAAAGTCTAAGACAAGACACAGTGAAATATATCATCCTATTCACAGTAGAAAGGTTGGTTATTACTAGGGCAGACCGTTATACACACGTATGTGTGTATAATATATACATTACATATGGTCATTGTATCAAATATTTCTACTTCTTTTCCTTTAGCACACAGGAAGATTCAGTCTTCAGGGGTATCATATGGGAGTTGGAAAAGGTTCAGGAGTAACATACACATGCAAAAGATAGAAAGAGAATATATTTTAAAAGAAAAAAATCAGATTTTTAAATTAAATTATCATGAATACAATTTTATATAAAACAACATGTATTTTCATAGAAATTAGGTTGGATCTGGTCAGTATGGTTTTTTTTAGGATTTGCATTGCTATTTTATACAGGTTGAGGCTTGTGACTGGAGTAGCAGGTACATTGTAGGGAATATGGCCGTATTATTTGTCTCTTCTAGGTTATATTGAATGCCTTGGTCTGCTGAGAAGTAGTTCCAAGATCTTGACCTCTGAAATTCACTTGAATCACAATCTGTTTTTTTTCTTTTGTCTATCCCAATGCCTAAATGACCATGCTTTTCACTCTCACCATAATCTCTGGTGCCTTGTCTTCCTAGGCCTCTCAGTCTATCCACTCTATTTCAACTTCACAGTTATGACTATTACAAGGCATTTCAATAAGATATTGGCTTCAACCTTAGGGTCCTTTGCCCTTTTAGCCTCTCATATCGCCATTAGACTAAGCTACTATCCCCAAATACCCTCACTAGTCACTTTTTTTTTTACCTCATACCCTCAAATTATGAGCAAAGGAATACTGCTGAAGAAATCATAAAAACTTGATAACTTCATCCACTATGAATTTTTGCTGTGTAATTTAAACTAGATATTAATTGTTTCCTAGCAATCCATGTGGTAATCTCTACTTAACTGGCTATTATACTCCCCACAGCAGCACCAAACTTTTCTTTCCTCCAACCTCCAACTTTGTTTCAACTATGTTCATGTAATTATGGTTCCTCATATTTCACACTCACCCCCTCCGCTCCTGACCCCTGTGTCTTCACATAAAGAGTTCACCATAATAGATATACACTCTCTCTTCCATTCTGCTTCTTTGAATTGCTTGCTGCAATCAATACTCAAGTCAAACTTCCATCAAATGACCTTTAATGATTGTTATTAGTGCCTCCATTCCATGTATCACTCTGCATTAGTTTTTTTTTAATCTTACATTTCCTTATATATGAGTATATTACTTCTCTCTGGGGAATGTAAACTCTTGGGAAGGGATCACCTCATTTTTTTATTTGTATCCCTAACAGTAGAATTCCTGCCACATAGAAGATATTTAATAATGTAAATTATTGTGACTGATTGAGAGAGAAAGAAAGAGAAGAAATGGAGTGAGAGGAGAGTTGAGTAATATTCTGCATATAAAATCTTCCAAGAGAAACACAAGAAAAATATAATTATCAATAAAAGATTATGAAAAAATTAATTCTGTCATTTTTCTAAGCTATTATAAAATAAAAGGAAATAGATCAAGGGGAAAAGGAACAAAGATTATCAAGGAAAATTAAAAAAAAGATCTAAGAGACTCCAGATTTAAAGAGGTCAAAATATCAAAAGGGAAAGAGGAAGAACCAAATTAATATTCCATGGATTAAATCTCATGCTACCCTATAAGTGAATAATAAACATTTTTGGTTAGTTTCTAACATATCACCACCACCACCACCCCTCCACCCCCTTCCCTAAACGATCTGGGTAGAAAGCAAAGAAGGAATGGTAATTGCTTTGGTCTGTAAAATAGCTTGGTAGAACAGAGGAGAGTAATGTAAGAATAGCTACAGGGAGAGATTAGGTTCAGGGATAGGGGTAGAGGAGAATGAGTTACATCTTGCCTTTGATGGAGGAGTAAAGGAACCATTATAGAACATTTCCAGGGAAGTAAGAGATAGAGTAGGTAGATCTATGTCTTTGATGAGATACACAGGTAATAAAATGAATTTTGTCTTTGGGCAATAAACATAAGAAGAGAACATATCTTTTCCAAGCAAATGTTGAGCTAAGTAGTATAGAGGTATGTGGGTCTCTAGGGGTAGCCAGCTCCCAGGTTTATAGTCAAGGTGTGCTAGAATCAGCAACTACTTTTCTGGATTATGAAATCTTCTGCATGAGCATTTGCACCTTAGAAACAAACAAATGCTGCATATCAGAGTTTGATTTATTATTTTGTTGAATGGCTAGATTTATTAAAATGGTGGAGAAAATGCTAATAATATAAATTAAACTTAAAAGTATACTGTGCATTTTTTGCTATGCAAAAAGGCTCTTTTTGAGATCCTGTTGTTAAACATTTACAAGGACACTTCTGGTAGTATGAGATAATTAGATACCTAGATAAGATGTAATGTGAAGTCCTTTTTAAGGACAGGTTAGGAGTAGGCAGCTTGATTCAAGATGCAGAGGTCACAAATCAGGATACAGTGTGACTATGAACTCATGTTTCCTTTATATATTTATATTTTAGGATTAAGATACAGCAAAAGGCCCCACCAAAAAGTGAATTAAACTAAATCAAATATATACTAGAAATAGAGAATGGAATAATTCTACAAATAGAATGCAATAAAATTCAATAAAGCAAGAAACTATACTTGATAGTTCTGAACTCTTATCTTGCATGAGAAAGCATTGTTGCTTTTATTTTATTCTTACCATTAAAAGGAGAGCAAAATTTAGAATAGAATAGAAGGATATAGAAATAAGGAAAAGGACTAAGGAAATTAAAATCCTTGAGGAAGTCACATAAGATAAATGATTGGGGATAGGTCAAGATGTAAAATACATGCTTCTCTGGGCAGGAAAATAAGGGTCAGAAAGAATGGAAAAACAGCCAATACAAATGATTAAAAATCAAAGAAGACAAGTTCATCAATTTAAGGTGTTCACATTAACGCTGATAAATGGAAGCAGAGTGGGAAGATATAGTGAGAAGACACTGTATGGAGAGCAGCTGATCTCTGAGGAATTGACTCCCATCCTAAACTCTAAAGAAAAAACAAAGTTATATTAAACCTTTATTATATATTTAAATGGAATAGCAAGTTGTATATAATGGATTTACAGTTTGAGTACAATCATGTTTTTCCTGTTCTAGTGTTATGGAAGTGCTTGTTTTGAGTCTTACGCTCAGAATAAAATAAAATGGAAAAAAAAAAAGGAATGGATAACCCAGCATTTAAGCTAACTTATGTATAGTTTTCCCTCTACAAAATAAGAGTGTTTGTACTTCATTAACTTGGAGATGCAGCATGACCTTTGTCCAAATGATGGTTTGTCATTATCCTGATGTGCCTAGGATCTGAAGGTGTTCAGAGCAGAAGCAACTTTTTGGGGTGTGATTCTGGTGCTAATGCCAGAGGGCAGAAATAGAGAAGTGAGTATTACTTTGTATGATGACCTCGTAGGCTGTGGCATCTACTAGAAAAATACTTAGCAAGAGATACACTCATCCATGTGAAGGAGTGTGAAAACTCCACAAGTAAAGAAATGAAAGCTTTGTAGTGCTAGAGATATGAGTTTCTTGGCTACTTTTTTCTCTACAAGTGTGCTTCAATATCACTGTACTCTGTGCCTTTTTGTCCCAACAATGTGTGTATTCATCTGATAGTGCATCCTAACTTTATGTAATATTTTGTGGTCACTATTCATATTAAGCCTACATAAAAACTTCCAATGCTTTGAGATACTTTAATAAAATAGCCAAATATTAAAGGGAAACTCTCTGATTGGAGGGTTGTGATAGATTGTTTTAGTGAGCACCCCTCTGGGGACCCAAGCTGAAACCTGTTAGGGCTAAACTGGGGAGCAGTCCAGAGGGTTTTCTATATTAGCATGAAAATTGTGTAAGGAAAATGAATCGTCAAAACCAAGTGCTGATTTTTAAAAATTTTGACAATTTTTTTAATTACAAATTCTCTTCCTCTATGTCATCTGTAGAATAATTTTGCTTTCTCATTACTTTTTAATTTTTTCTTGTCTTTATAGTATAATGTACTAGCATTTCTAGTACAATATTGAATATAATGGACGTCCTTGCTTCATCCCCAATCTTATTTGAAAGGCTTCTAGTTTATTACCATTACTGATCATGTTTGCTCTTGATATGAGATAGATACTGCTTAACAGTTGAAGAAAAGTTTCATTTATTTCTATCTTTTCTGTTATTTTTAATAGAAATGAATGTTGTTTTTGTCCTCCTAACCTACCTCCCCTCCGAAATTCCTCTCATCCTCCCATTCTTGTAAATCTGCCCCTTTGATCAATTTGCTCACCCTCCCAAGGATCCCTTCTTTATCATCTTATTTCCATTAATCTAAACACCCTTCTATATCCCCCTTTAACCCTATTCCTTCACGCTACTCCCTAAAGAACACTTCCTTATCCTCTCCCCCCTCCCTATCCCCTTAGAATTTATCAAATTAGAAGACTTTTATACTCTTCTAGATATATATGCATTGTTCCCTCTTGAATCCATGCCCTAGGAAAGTAGGTTTCCAGAACAACCAGCCCTCCTCCCTCATTTAATTCCTGAGTTCTTCACACACTTCATTTGTATAAGATAATTACTCGTTAACAGTTCCTGAGAAGTTTTACTTTTTGAAGTCTTATGTGCTCCAGTCTGCCCCTTCTTTCTTATGAGTTACTCAATTACTAATCACAATCTAGTAACATACAAACTAATAACATGTTTTACACTATGTATACATATATGTGTGTACATAAGAATGTGTATATATACATACACATATACATATATGTATATATAATGTGTATACATGTGTATATACACATGTGCAAGCATGCATATATGTGTGTGCGTATATATAGATAGGTATGTAATATATACAGTAAGAAGTCTGTCCCTATTGAGCTCTTGTAATTAGTCTGTCGTATGTACCTTGTATTTCTCTTGGCTTTTGTATGTCAAATATTTTATTAAATTCAGTTCATTTTTAACAAAGCCCTCAAAGTCAGACAATTTATTAAATGTCCATTTTTTTTTTGTTTTTGCTCATTATTATTTAGCTTTGCTATGTATGAGATTTTTGACTGGAAGCCAGTTCTTTTGCTCTTTGATTTATGGTGTTCCAAGACCTGTGGTCTTTGAGTATTGCCAGTGCTAGGTCTTGTGTGATTCTAATTGTGGCACCACCATATGTAAATCATTTTTCTAGTGACTTATAATATTTTATCCTTGAGCTGGGACTTTTAGAATTTGACTATAACATTTCTTTGGGTTTTCCTCATAGAATATCTTTTCAGGTGGTGATTAGTGAATTTCTATTTCTACTTTCCCCACTTGTTCTAATGCTTCAAAATATTTTTCTTTAATTATTTCTTGTGTTATTGCATCAAGATTTTTTTTTAAATCTTAGCTTTCAGGTAGTCGAATTATTCTTGTTTTCTATTCTCTTTTTTTATTCCTTATAATTTGTTTTTTATTATTTCTTGGTCTCATGACTGCTGATTTCTCCTTATCTAATTCTGTTTTACAAGTCATTTTTTTTTCTTGAGATTCTGAATCTCCTTTTCTAATGATTGATTTTTCTTTTCATAATCTTATTTTTCTTGGATTTTATTTTTTTTTAGTTTTTCTTTGATCTCTCTCATTTGATTTTTAAAGTTTTAAAGTTCTATGAATTCTTTTTGGGCAGGTGACCATTTGACATTACTCTTTGGGGTAGAAGATAGTTTATTTGCTTCACTATCCTCTGACATAGGTCTTCTCTATTCACATAGTAGCTCTCTATGGTTGGATTCTTTCTCCTTTACCTGTGCATATACTTTTTTTGTAATAGCTTATTTTTTTGTAATCATCTCTAGCTCTGGGGTATGGGGGATGGTTCTGCTGGCCTCCAATCCTCCTTTAGTTCTCCTCTCTGACCTTGATCCCAAACCAAGACCTCCAGCCTCCTGTAAGCACTCACAGCCATGACATCTCCGCTCTACTACTTTTGCACTCACTCAACCTGTGCTAGATCCTTTTCACCCAGCCAACTCTCTGCAGGACAGCTAGGTCTAACATTCCTTTTCAGCACAGATTCCCTCGATATTCCCCTGGATCAGATCCCTCATTGTCCCAGGGGTGAAAATTCCTATGGTTGGGGCCGAGGCAGTCTTCTAACCTGGCCAACCCTATGGCTTGCTGCTTTTTGGTTGTGTCTCCTAGGTTGGAGGTGTTTACTCTGCATAGGGACCAAATCTCATTCCAGGATTTTTCTTCAAGCCTTCTCTGATTGTGTCAAGAAGCACCTGTTTCTGCCCCTTCTCTTATTTATTTTTACCACTGTATGTTGTCACAGACATGCTACTTTATCTCTTTCATGCAGGAAAATCTTGAGAGCTTGGAATTTTCTCATCTGCTCTGCCATCTTCCCAGAATCCTCTCAGACATCTACTTTATTTCCAGTTGTTTGCTTATCCAAAAGATGCTGCCATAAATATTTTGGAGCATATTGAAACTTTCTTCCTATTTTAGAGAACTTTGGACCTGTAGCTAAAAATGAGATTTCTCAGGAGAAAGTTTCAAGCCTTTTCTTATATTTTTGGAACATGTTGATTCCATATTGGTTACAACAAATCCTGTCTTCACTAAGTATGCATCGGGTTGTTTTTTTCTAGTTTTCCTAAAAGTATACAACTTTGCCTGGTCTTAGCTTAGTTTTTCTCCCAATCTGAGGGCTAAGGTGATATAATAAAGGTTTTTAAAATTACGTATTATATATAATTATATTAATATGTATTATACATTATTGTATTGTACTATATATTATATTATACTGTTATATATAAACTGTGGAGTAATATAATATATTAATATATTATTATATATTCACATATATTTATATTTTGAATATATGAAAAATCTTTTGTGATTATTATTGAATTATAATTATTTGTTAATTATTAACAATTTTTGTGATCTGGTTTTTAAAAAGTAATTCCTTTTCTATAATTATCCATTGGGGAATAGCTTTTGTATTACATATTTACATTTATCTATATACTTTGAAAATCAGATACTTCAAAAATATTTACTGAAAAATTCATCCTTCCCCTTTCCTAATTTGATGACTTCCCTTTGGATCCTCCATATCTAAATTCTGTTTGTGCAAAAGATTTTCTTTTATATGTAGTGTAGTTAGACTTTTTTTATTACTTCTATCTCTTGTATGACTTTTCTCATCCTATTAGAGATACCTGAACTGTACATCTTCTAATTTTTAAAGGAATAATCTTTAATAATCATGTCACATATTCATTTTGAGCTTTTTAAGGTATTGGTTGTGAAATGATTTTCTAAATCTGATTTCAGCTCAACCTCTTACCTGATTTCCCAATGTTTCTTATCAAATAAGGATTTCTTTGTCAAGAATTTTATATTTTGGGGATTTGAGAGCATCATATTGTTGAGTTCAATTATTTTGTATAGATTATTATCTGGTATTTTTGTTTTTTCCTTTATTTTGTTTTCTTTCTTTTCTTTTCCCAGTATTAATTTATTTTCTATCACTGTTTTATGAGTTTTAGAAGTGATATTCCCCTTTTATTCCAATATTATTTTATTTCCTTTGTGATTCTAAGTATTTTGTTCTTTAAAACCGATTTTGCATAGTTAATAACCGTATAAATTAATTAAGGTTGAATTTTCATTTTCTAACACAGCCCAGGCTTAAATTTTATTTTCAATTATTTGAGTTATTTTTAAAAAATGTTTAAAAATATTTGAGAACTGAATCAACATGGTTCTTGAATGTTCATTGGTAGATTGAGTCCTGGGAATTTTGTGTATTTTGAATGACAGTTATCTTTCCATTATTTGATCCTTTTTTATTACTATATAAAAAAAAAACGCTATTGATTTGGGATGGTTTATTTTTTATCCTGATACTTTTCTGAAACTTTTGTGTCAACTTGGTTTTTAGTTACTGCTTTTGAGACAGCTGGATAGTACAGTGTATGTACATGTACATGGGACCTAAAGTAAGGAAGTTAAACTTTGGCCCTAGATGTTTATTAACTATGTGACCATGAGCAAGTTATTTAACCTCCATGTCCTTCAGTTTCCTCAATTTTAAAATGGGAATAATAACAGACCAATCTCCCGGAGTTATTGTGAGGATCAAATGAGATAATTTTCATGACGTGTCAGTCACAAAGTATGAGCTTAATAAATGTTGGATTCTTTTATTTTCCTTCATGGAGAATGTAAAAAATGTATATTTTATATGTATATGTGAGTATATATATTTGTGTGGGAGTGTGTATATATGCACCATGAGTATTACTCTAGCTCTTAAACTTTTTTGCTTTATATGCATCTTTGGTCACCTGGAGAAATCAATGTACCCTTTCTCAAAAAAAATTTTTAATATGCAGCAAAATTTATAGAATTGCAAAAGAAAATATTTGTATTGAAATATATTATCTTTATAAATCAAACACTCACTGAAGAATGTTTTAGAATGGGGATATAATTAACTGATAGAGATATCAGTTTGAAAAACACTTGAATTTGAGTTCTTCCTTTGATACATACATAGATGTGACTCTTGGCAACTTACTTACCTTCTCAGCACCCCAGGAATCTCTTAAGACTATATGTTTCAGAGGAACTGCCAACTTGCACTGATAGTGCTTTCTTACTTGGAATTTGCTATATCACTGAACTTTTAGATAAAATCCAAATATATACATGCATAGACACATGCATTGACATATGTGAATAGATAGAGAGATAGAAAATGATAGATAGATACAGACATTGACATAGATATAGATGGCATTATAGAATTATGAGTTATGAAATCAGATTATTCCCAAATAGACAAAATTGTAGGTTATCCCAAAATGCAATGCAAAGACATACACATAATAGATATCGAATATTACCAGTTATGATTTGCATGGAAAAAGTAAAAGCTTATCAAGAATATATGGTTGGGAGTAGATGAAGAGTTGTGTAACAAGATAACAGATAAGAGGGATTTTTGATGGTCAGCCTGAGTGAAGGTATGAGACAAGGAAAGAAGGCATGGATGAATTTCAGTCTGCCGTGACACAGAGAATTCATTCATTTAAGAGGTTTAAATCTATTTGAACATGAGATGGGAAGGATGTGTAATTAAGAAGTGAGTAAGTAGAAAAAGTGGTAAGGTTTTGTAAGAATAATGTCAGTAAAGACAAAGCCAACTACAAATTCAGTCTAGAAATAAATGTGAAAGGCAAGAAAAATACTTTAAAATATGTTTTGAGCCCAGGAAAAGGATCAAAAAAGTGGTACTGAAACTAGAAGCAGAATAGATATTCCACCTTCTCATGATCTTTTACTCTCTTCCCATCCACACTAACCAGGGGGCAATACTGCTTTCCATTCTAACACAAGGAGGGTAAATAAATTAATTGAATTGTGTAACCAATAGAACACAGTTCATATCAATTAAGGTCCATAGTTATCATTAAAGAGTCAGGACCGTTTAGATCTTCTTTACTTGTTAGAGAGAGGCAAAACATGCAAGGGCATGAGAAATTAATCATCACTATGTTGCAGATCTAGCCCTTAGTGAGACCTTAGTGAGAGGGCACCTAGTCTAGCTTTTCTAATTTATTGGTGATTTAACTGATGTGCAAGCAAGTTGAGCTACTAACTGCAGGTCATACAAGCAGAGAACGCAGAAAGAGATTTTGAACTCAGTTTCTCTGATTGCAGAGACAGTGTTTTTCCTATTATACTATGAATGAAGATGCTGAAGTAAAGTTGATCAAAATGTTGAAGTCTAGCAATTCTATGGGGGAAAAAAGGTTTCACTTTTAAGGTCAGTTATTATGAAAAAAAAAAAACCTTAAAATTTTATCATTCTCTGGTCTTCTCTTCTCTCCCCTCCCACTACACACACATGCAGACACACACACACACACATACACACACAAACATATGCACACATCTTTGAAATATAGCTAGGAAGCTAAGTAAGAGTCATATTAGTTAAAGAAAATGATAGGCTGAAAATTATTATTTTCATTCTTGGGGTGATTTGGTCTCAGTTATACTATTCCATTAGACCTTTTCAATCTCTATGCCTGTAAGTTATGGATTTATAATGTGGAAAACTGGAAGTATTAAAAAGAACTGTGGTATGAAGAAAGTATTAAAAATGCAACACTTAGTCAATAGGATAGTGATTTTTTTTTTTAAGAATGACTGAAAGGTAAAAAAAAATCCATGTTTTTGAAAGTCAAAGATGTTCACAATTGTAGAAAAATACCCATTGTTCACAGTTCTATATTTGGACAGTAGACTACTATGAAACTGCAAATACACACAATGGATGTCTGTTTTATTTTATTTTTGATTATGCTGTTACTTCCTAATATATTCTTGGTGACATACCATACTTTCAGTGAGTTAAGGGAAAATAGTTTTTTTTTAAATTAATTATGTAATAGAACATTGAGTGCTTTATAATTGTCCCTGTGTCATTTCTTGTGCACAACTATTCACTTCTCAAATGAGGAAGTAAGTTGTTTTATTGCATTTTTCCTTTACATTCACCCTCAATGTAAGTACAATGTTGGACACACACTAGCTATTTGATAGATTGGTTTTAGACTGGTTTTGCACATTGTAATTTTGACTTCAAAACACCACCAAATTTACCAATTCATCAATATTTACCCCATTTTTATAGGGTACTATTTGTCCCCTTCCACATTTCTAAACAAATGAAGTCATTTGCTTTGATGAAAGGCACTATCCAAATGCTGACACCACATTTTCTGCCTGATTATATTAAGAAATAAAATTGTGTATTCCAGAAAAAATGCACCAACTCTTTTTTTATAATGATAAAAAATATTCTATGAAAATGGATAAATTAAAGATGAATATACTAGTAGATTGATCCTCAAACTATGCTGATTTAATTTATCTTTTGCAGAGAAAGAATAATGAGCTAAAGATATGTTTTAAATCAGTTAGTGTTTGGCAACGTTCCTACAACGGATGAATACATTCCTCTTTGTTATTTCTTTCTATTTTTTTTCATTTTTTTAATATTAGACACTTTGAATATACACTTTAAAAAGCTTTATCCCAAATGAATTACATATTAAAAATCTGTGGTTGTTTTCATGTTTTACAGGTTTATGGTAAATAGATTTTTCATTTAGTATTGAAAATTAAAAGTTGCTGAACTGCTCAAGGAAATGATGTGTTTCACTGGGTATTTTGGATGGCACTGGAAAATCTAACTTGCTTTGCCCTCAAGCAATAGAGCAAAAAGACCTGAGATCATTTTAAAAATACCTTAGATCAACAATGTCTTAGGTAGATTATGACATTCACATTCACTTATGGTATTGTATATTTCCAGAAATCTTACTCAAACCATATTTGAGAAATGAAGACAGGAGGCAATTCAGAATCAAGGTTTCTACTGGAAATTCATGAAATTGTAAAATAAAAGTTATCAAAATATGGAGGCACAAATTTAAATATAAAGTTTGCTGTGTAGAAAAGTGTTCTGTCTAAGTGACATTTCGCTCTGTGTGTATGTGTGTGTGTGTGTAGAATTGACACAAAGGATATCTATATTCATAGCAACAATTTTTATGGTAGGAAAACTGGAAACAAAGCAGATCCCCAGAGACTGGGGAATGGTTAAGCAATCTATGGCATATGGAATTATTATATTATGGGAAATGACAAATGTAGACATATATCTGTAGCAAAACTTTTCTTTTTTGTTTAAGCCTCTAACATCACTCATTCTACCAATTCTCTCTCTCTGCTGAGAATCTAGCTTCATATTTCATTCATATTAAGCTAAGATCATTGTTAAAAGGTTCTCTTTTCTTCTTTTCATCTCATATCCTTCTGACAGAGTCCCTCACTATGCACACACACACACGTGTGTGTGTGTATATATGCATATTTATTGCATGTATAATGTATGTATATAATATAGTGTGCATATACATGTATACATACATGCATATATACATAGACACATATGTATATACCCTTGGTCTTGTCCCATCCCTCTTTCTTTAGTAAAATTCTCACCATCATCATAATCCCAACCTTTCTCTAATCTTCAATCTCTTCCTATATACTGGCTTTTTCCCCATTTCTAACATGTATTCCCAAGTCTCCCTTATTATTAAAGAAACTTTTATTATATCCTAACATTCCTGCCTCCCATCATTCTAAATAGAGTTTCCTCTTCTTGGTCAATTTCCTTGAAAACTCCATGTACTTTTCTCTCACTTGTTTCTCTTACATCTGCAGTCTAGAACCTAAATCATCAACCAACTGAAACTGTGCTCTCCAAAATTGTCAATGATATCTGTAGTGCCAATGTGATATTCACAACACCTACGGTAGCTATGAATATGACAGAACAGTTCTGAATCACAAAATATAACAGACTCTCCACATGAAAGACAGAACCAAAACATTTATTCAAACACCAGAAAACCGGATCCATTATAGCAACAAAGAAATCCATCATAGTAAGCCAGAAGTCTACACATTATGAGACCTTCCCACAAATAGACACTCACAATCCTAGCTGCCTGCTTTCTCTGTTTTTCCCAGCTCTGACTACTCTGATCAACCTCCTCTCAGCTCTGCTCCAGCTCCACCTCTTCCTGTTTCACCCTTCCTGCTCCACTCCTTCCTGCTTTACCCATTCCACAAGCTTCTCTCACCACATGCCATTTAGGCTTCCATGGGATTTAAGCAAATTACATGGACCAATTAATGGATGGGAAAGATCTTCAAATTAAGCAAAAAAAAAAAAATGCATTGACAATACAATATCTTAATTTCCAAACTTAATTACTCCTTGATCTTCATTGTTTTTGACTTTTAGGAAGTATTCCACAGTGTTGGTAGCTTTGGGATACTTTCTCCTTTCTGTGTTTAGTTGACCTTCTCCTTATTTTTGGCAATTTCAATACTGTTGATATTAGCAACTAGCATGTGCTCAATTATTATCTCTATGCAGATGGATCACAGATTTTTAAAATTATTTTTTTAAATCCAGCCCTTATCTTTCCCCTAAGTTACATGCTCATATTACCCAATGCCTATTGCTTAAATTGCTTGTCCCATGGACATCAAAACTTAAACATGTACAAAACAAATACTACATTTTCTCCCAACCTTTAGTTACCATTCTGAACTTCACTATTAATGTAGAGAATTCTGCCCTCCTTAACAAAACCTTATGTAAATCTTTGAGGAAAAAGACTGTGGCAGGAAGGGGCAGTAGTGGCAAGGAAAGGCCTTCTACATAAGATAATTTTTGAATTAAGTCTTGAAGTTAGGCAAAGAAATGAGGAACCACAGGTGAAGAGGGACAGGATTAGAGACATGGAAGACAGTTAGTACAAATGCAAGGATTTTGATGGTGGAGTGTTATGTGTGAGGAACAGTAAG
This sequence comes from Notamacropus eugenii, assembly GCF_028372415.1. Taxonomy (NCBI): domain Eukaryota; kingdom Metazoa; phylum Chordata; class Mammalia; order Diprotodontia; family Macropodidae; genus Notamacropus; species Notamacropus eugenii. Next base: position 43,588,624 of record NC_092878.1, on the reverse strand, counting down.
GAGAGTTTGTGGAGGGAGACAGTGTAAGAATACCAGAAAAGTAGGAAGGAATCAGGCTGTGAGTAGCTTTAAATACCAAATAAACAATTTTATACTTGATCCTTGAAGTAATTGGGAACCACTGGAACTGGTTATGTATGAGGGTGATATTGTCAGACCAGGACTTTAGGCAGTGGAATAGAAGATTAATTGGAGTGGGGAAAGGCTTGAGTCCAGAAGCCCAATTCTGAAAGGTTACTATATGAAGGACATGGGGGAATTCTGAGAGAGTGAACAGAAGACATTTATGACAAATGTTGTAAAGGTAAACAACAACAAAAACAAACCTAATGAAATTTATTGACAGATTGGATATATGGGACAAGTTTGCATGAGGGTTTGAGGATAAAAATGAGGTTGTGACTAGAAAGGTGGTATACCCCTAGAATTTAAGGAGAAAGTTGAAAAGAGGAGATTTAGGTGATACATTCTGTTTTGGACCCATGAGACCATAGTTCAGGAGAAGAACTAAGGCTAGATAAAAAATATGTGGGAATCATCTTTATAAACAGGATAGTGGAACCTATGGGAACTGATGAAATCACCAGGTGAGACAATCTAAAGCAGGGGTTCATAACCTAAGATCCTTGCACTATCAAAAAGTCTATGTTTAGAGTCAGGAAAATTCATGAACTTGGGAGGGCAGAAATAATTACATTTTTATTTTTACTAGCATTTAATGACAAAAAAAGAAAGAAGAGGGCAGACTTCATTAGACTGTTCATCTCACAAAAATAGGTTAAGAACCTCTAGTAGAACAGAAACTTATAAAAGGAGGTAAGAAAAGCATCTTGAAGGACACCTCTAGTAGGTGGGTGTTTCAAGGAGGAAGTCCAGTAACTGACATTAAGACATAGTCTTGAGAAAAACAGGGAGAGAACCAGGAGAGAGCAGTGTCAAAAAACTTCTCAAAAGACAGAACATGTAGACGATGATCCCCAGTGTTGGACTGAAGAGAGATCAAGAAGGAAGAGGATTGAGAAAAGACCAGTGGATGTTGCAATGGAGATCAGAGATATCAGAAAGAACAGTTGCACTTCAGTAGTGAGTTGGCTATCAGAGTTCAAAAGGTTTATAAACAATTGAGAGAAGAGGGAAAAAATGTCTTGTGTAAGAAAGTTTTCTCAATAAATTTTGCCAAAGAAAGGAAGGAGAAGTATAATATGATAGTGGGTGAGATGATTGAATCCACTGAAGTTTTGTTTATTTGAGTAAGGATCATGGAGAAATGAATTTGTTAGTAGAAAACAGATGAGAGAGAGAGAGAGAGAGAGAGAGAGAGAGAGAGAGAGAGAGAGATTAAAGGTGAGGAAGAGTGGGAATGATAATGCAACAATTTCCTGGAGAAAATGGAGTTGAATGAGGTGAAAGTTGTATATACCTATGTGTATTTGTGTATATACTTATGTGTGCAAGTATATATGTGAACATATACACACACACATAAATATATACACACATATACATATATAGACATAGATAAATTTTTGCCTTGGCAAGAAGGGTCACCCTTTTCATTCAAGACTTAGGAGAAGTAGGAGCCATTGGGGGCAGATGTCAGAGTAATGTGAGATGAGGAGGAGGAGAAAAAATTCATTTTTCATTGATTGATGTCATTTTTTTAGGTGAAGTTGGGAAAAAAAGATCCTCCCCTGTGACAGTAAGAGTGGCATGCTATGGGAGGGAGGCTGGAGGAGTGATGAAGAGGCTTAGAATGTCTGCTGTCTTAAGTGAGATAAGTAAAATGTTTAGTGAAATGCAAAGAAAATTCTCTTCTTTCCAGGATAGTGGCTGGTGGCCATTGGCTCTGGTATTGGCCTGGGTGAGGGAAGCTCAGAGTTACTGAAGAGGGAGCAGCCTCCTCAGGAGCTCCAGGCAGCCAGAGATTAAGCTATGATAGTGTCTTTCATCTCTGAGTGGATCTATAATGGCTTCAGCAGTGTCCTGCAGTTTTTAGCACTCTACAGGAAATCTGGAAAACTTGTGTTGTTGGGTTTGGACAATGAAAGCAAAACAACCCTTTTGCACATGCTCAGAGATGACAGATTGAGACGTTCCAATACTACATAAAAAATCTGAAATTCTTACAAGTATAGGAATGACTTTTACAACCTTTGATCTTGGTGGTCTTGAGCAAGCATGCTGCATTTGGGGAAAACCAAAAATCAAACCAAACACAACAAAAAAATAACTAAACAAAAAAAAAATTTACCGGCTATAGTAATGAATTTATCTTTCTGGTGAATGGTGCAGATCATCCTTGCCTCATGGAAACCAAAATTGAACTCAATGCACTAATGACAGGTGAAACAATGTCCAATGTGCCAATCCTTATTTGGGGCATGAAATTGATCAGAAGATATCAATGAGGAAAGACTGCATAAGATATATACATTTTATGGACAGACAATAGGAAAGGGAAACATGCCCCTGAGAGATCTGAATGCAGGGTGTTTGGGAACAGAGTGCTCAAGAGGCAGGGTGACCACAAGTGTTTCTGCTGGCTCTCTCAGTATATCAACTAATGTCAGGTCAGTGAAAATAAAATCTTTTTGCTTCTCTGAACTGATCCTGTTCATGGCTTCCTCATGAATTTTTCTGCTAGGATATGAAAAACTCTCTGACCCGGTCCTTGCAATGGGAAAGCCAGAGAGCCCTGACCTCTCTAACATGTTCTTTTCCACTTGTTGGCAAGGAGCCAAGTGCTTCTCCCCCTGTCTAGCCATGGCAGTTCAGGCCTTCAGGGGCTCATGTTTACCAGGGTGCTCAGCATGGGTAACTGCAAAGAACAACTTATCTCACTGCTGTAGTATATAGAAAAAGAAAGTGATTCTCTCTCTCTCTCTCTCTCTCTCTCTCTCTCTCTCTCTCTCTCTCTCTCTCTCTCTCTCTGTCATTGTAATCCTTCTCCCTTCCAACTTCTTCTGTTGTCATTCACTTATTTAATCCATAGTCTATGTTAGTTTTTCTTTTTAATATATTTAATGTTATTTAGACATTTCACAAAAACACTAAGCAAATATATTCCAGACCACAATAAATTTAGATTTGGGTGTGGCTACCCTCTAGATCACTTTGCTTTGTTGGAATAGGCAAATAATAGAACAGATGTTTTCGTGGTTGATTGGTTCAGTGAGGCCTCCAACAACTCACCTGTCTTGGTAAATGTCTTGGTTTAAGATATGCTGTTGTTGTGGTTTACTATGTCCTCCTGCTTCAGGGAATACTAGGAGAGGAGAAACATCTTGGTGTCAACTTTCTGCAGTAACAGATTATGGGAAATCTATCTATCTATCATCTATCTATCTATCTATCTATCTATCTATCTATCTATCTATCTATCTTATGTATATATATACATGTATACATACACACATGCATACATACACATACATATATACATATATGTGCATATATGTATAGATGTGTATGTGTATACACACATATATTATCAAAGGGGCTGGCTGCAGAAAAAATGTAAAAGTGTACAACATTCAGCCTGCTTATCTTTAAATGGTTATTAATTTAAGTGAGATTCTTCTTTCATATTGTCTTGAATTTTCACTCCTGCCTATAATAGCGCCTTCTTTCCTCATATTCAGTTATACAAAAAAAAAAAACAAAAAAAACCTGATCTAATCTTTCTGAGAAAGCAGTGGGACCAAAGCCAAACATTATGCTTCATTGCATGTTGCAGATGTCTTAAGTCACTTTTGCGCACAGAGGTTAGTGAAACACTTCCAAAGAAGACTGACCCACAGTGTATCATTGACTGCTTGAGAAAGATAATCTTATTTTCCATTGACTAGGAACTTGATCTGATTGGTGATTCCAGAAAGAGTAACTGGTTGAACTTAAGTTCTCAGTTACAGAAATTGGATTCATAAGTTGTTCCTGAGACCTATTTCTTTCCCACAATTTCCCCCTCCCCCATCAGAAATTTACTTTTAGTGGTTTAACATCCACAGTTTAATCATTTTATCAGATCAACTCTCTCTCTCCATTCTAAATAGAACCTTGAGAAAACACGCCTGTGATACTGATATCAGTAAACGTATACAGTAAGAACTTCTCATTTCTTTAATGCTATATGAAACTGGACTTCTCTTAACTGATTTTTAGCTCCTTGGCTATAAGAGCTAAAATAACCATCTAAAGATAAGAAACCACTTTTACAGGTTGTGTAAAATGTGTCTCTACCCAATATTAGAAATTGCAGGGATGTTATTTAAAGGAGTTCTGATCATATTAAGCTTTATTAGAAGAAGGGGAGGAATGAACAAGATCATACTCTTGGAGTAGGAAATTCTTCAATCAGGTTTTTCATTCTTAACCCTCAATATTGATGCCTTGGAATCCCCCATGGACAAACATTAAAGCAATTTAACATATGACAGATATATGAGTCTTGGAAGGCCATAGTTTTCCTGTCCAAATTAGGCTAATCTTTTTTGAATATTTTGCAGTGGATGTTATTTCTCTTAAAAAAAAATGAAAGCTTACCTGAGTGTGAAAGGGGCAGATGCCTTAAAAGTGAATAAACCTAGTTATCAATGGATGAACCAAATAGGGGCCTTGTTTTGTCTTTTTCTGCAAGAAGCTGCCAGAACTTCTTTACTTGGAGACTTGGGAAGGGGAGTTGCTTCAGTAACCAATTAATTTTTTTCTGTGATAAGCTAGAAAGTCATTGAACTAAGGTAAGTCAACCTTCTGTGAAAATGTAGATCATTTATGCACAGGATGGGAGTTCAGTGGAAGTAGATGAGAGAAAAGTACAGGGCTTGCAGCAGCTACTCCTGGGGTGATCAGTCCACAGACTAAACGTTTGAAAGTCACCTACTTCAATATCCAGAAGTCAGGATAGGGGAGTAAAACTGTAACTGCTCTAGCCATCCCCTTCTTGATCTTGAAAAACTCAGAGACTATTGACTCAGGAAAAATCCTGGAATAATGGAGCTAGCAAAAGAGGTCCAGCAGTCTTTTAGCTCAGAAGGTTAGGGAGATCAACGGGAAGGGTCCCTCTTGCTGTGGTTAAAGGGAATCAGTGGAGGACTGGAAGTGTCCCAACAAACCCCACCTCAGCAAACCAGCAGAGGACACTGAGCTGTGAGAGGTGAAGCTGGTAAACATCAACACCAGGACCTGAGGTGTGCCTTATTACAGCCGGGGGAATTGTACAGACACCAGTGCATATGGGGTTCACTAGCCACTGAGCCTGCCCATGCTTCAGCATAGCTCTAGGTGAGGAGACCTCCAGCAGCCAGAATACCCAGTTCCCACCTTTCATGCCAGGAGTTTCAATGCAACCCCAGGGAAATTCAGACTCTACCTGGCACACACCAGCCATCTCAGTACCAGGTAAGCTGCAGCAGCATCATATAGCTTCCAAGTGAAAGAATCAGAGGCCACAGCTCACAAAGCCGGTAACCAGGCCATTAGCTTGCAGCACAAGAAATGTGGAACAGAGGCCCCTGTGCCCCAGAAGCAGAGATCCACTTTAAAAGCCAGGAAAAATGCAAGTAGCAAATTAGAAAAGCAAAGAAATCTTACCAAGAGGGCACTGAACATCAAATTATGAATTCAGAAGAAAATAGAAGTGACATTATATCCACATCTGGAACATCCAAAGGGAATATGAACTGGTCTCAAGCACAAAGAGCATTCTTGGAAGAGCTGAAGAAGGACTTTAAAAGCAAATTAGAGAGTTAGAAGAAAAACTGACCAATGATTTTAAACATACAGTCAGCTCCTTAAAAAGTAAACTGGCTAAATAGATAAGGAGATTAAAAATGTAACTGCACAAAATAACTCCTTAAAATGAAAAATTGGACAAATGGAAAAGCAGGTACAAAAGCTAAATGAAGAAAACAATTTGTTAAAAATTGAAATTGGCAAGTAGAAGTTAATGACTATATGAGGCATCAAGAATCAGTCAAACAAAATCTAAAGAATGAATAAACAGAAGAAAATGTAAAATATCTCATTGGAAAAACAAATGACATGGAAAAAAAATCCAGGAAAGAAAATCTAAGAATTCTTGGGCTACTAGAAAGTGATGATGAAAAAAAGAGCCTAGATAATATTGTCCAAGCATTCATCAAGGAAAACTGCCCTGAGTTCCTAGTTTCAGAAGGCAAGGTGGTCATCAAAAGAATCCATCAATCACCTCCTGAAAGAGATCCCAAATTGAAAACACCAAGTAATATTGTTGTCAAATTTCATAATTATCAGGTCAAAGAGAAAATACTGCGAGCAGACAGAAAGAAACAATTCAAATACTGAGGAATTACAGTCAGGATCACACAGGACCTTGCAGCTTCTACACTGAAAGATACAACGGATTGGAATATGATATTCCATATAGCAAAGGACCTTGGAGTACAACCCAGCAAAACTAACCATAATATTTCAAGGAAGTAGATGAACATTCAATGAAATAAGGGACTTCCAGACCTTCCTGATGAATAGGCCAGAACACAATACAAAATTTGATTCAAGTGCAAGACTCAAGAGAGGCATGAAAAGGTAAACTGGGGAAAAAAAACAAAACAACAACTTGGTACTCATTATGGGCAAACTATTTATTTCCCTATATGGGAGGATGATACTTGTTAATCTTGAGAACTGTATATTTATTACAACATTTAAAAGGGGTATAGATAGATTGAGGGTGTGGATATAAATTTACTGACATAATGATAAAAAACTAATTAAAGAGTATAAAGGGAGAAGAGGAAAAGAAAAGGTCAAAAAGGGTAAAATACATAAGATAAAGAGGCACAAAACTATATTATAAAAGAGGACAAAGAAGGGAGACCAGCATTGTGGGAGTTTTATTGTCATTGAATTTGGTTCAAGGAGGGAAGAGCATTCTCAGTTAAATATGGAGATCTAACTTGCCCCACAGGCATTAGGAGGGCAAATGGGAAAGAAAAGTAAGGGGGTGATTAGAAGGGAGAGAAGATTGAGGGAGGCAGTGGATAAAAGTAAAATTCTTTTGAGGAGGGGAAGGGAAAAGGGAGAAATAAAAACATAAATAGGGGAGGGAGGTAGGATGGAAAGAAAGACACAGATAATAATCATAACTGTAAATGGGATGAACTTTTCCATAAAATGGAGGTGGATAGCAGAATGGATTAAAAGCCATAATCCTACCATATGTTGTTTACAAGAAACACATTTGCGGGAGTAGAGCCAAGATGGCAGAATAGAAAAATGCATATACTCTAACATTTCCCCCACAGTCCGCAAAATACCTGCAAAAAATGACTCTCAACAAATTCTAGAGCAGTAGAAGCCACGGAGCAACAGAGCGAAAGAGGTTTCCAACCAAAGGTAACCTGGAAGGCCAATAGGATAGAAAGAGGACCTGAACAAACCTCCAGGGCAGAATTCCCAGCAGGGAGCATCCCAGATCCCTCAACCCACAAGCAACAAAGAAAGCTCCAAATGTCAGTGTGGGAGAGCTTTCCCAGCTGGGAAAGAGAGAAAGGCCTCAGGCTGAGGCAGAGGCAGTTGTAGAAGTAGCAGCAGCAGGTGGCAGGTGGCTACTGTGGCATCTGAAGCAGTATGGTTGTCCAGGCAGCTCAGCTTAAAGCCTCTGGGGGAATTGAGCAGCTGATTTGAACCTTAGCTCTCAGTGGTGGCCCCACCCCCACCCAAAGTCCCTGGGGGAATTGATCTGAATCTCAGCCCTGAGCATATTTCTGGGGGGAGGAGAAGCACTAGGACCCTCTTCCTGACAAAGAATTCAGAAGTCAAATAACTGGCTGAGAAAATGCCCAAAACAGGGGGAGAAAATAAGGCTATAGAAGGTTACTTTCTTAGTGAACAGGCGTCTCCTTCCATCCTTTTATATGAGGAAGAACAAAGCATACTGTCAAAAGAAGTCAAGGCTTCTGCCTCCAGTACCTCCAAAATAAATATGAAATGGGTTCAAACCATAAAAGAGCTTGAAAAGTGAGTCAGCAGCTTGCTAAAGGAGAGACAGAAAATACTGAGAAATATAACACCTTCAAAAATAGGCTAACTCAATTGGAAAAAGAGGTCCAAAAAGACAATGAGGAGAAGGAGGCTTTAAAAAGCAGAATTACCCAAATGGAAAAGAAGATTCAAAAGTTTATTGAACAAAATAGTTCTTTAAAAGAGAGACTGAAGTTCAGGGAAGCTAATGACTATGAGATAAACCAAGAAGTTAGAAAAATAAAACCAAAATATTGAACAAGTAGAAGATAATGTGAAACATCTCAATGGAAAAACAGCTGACCTAGAAAATAGATCCAGGAGAGACAATTTAAAAATTTTGGAACTACCTGAAAGCCATAATCAAGAAAAAAACCTAGAATTCCCCTGACATTCTAGAACCAGAGGGTAAAATAAGTACTGAAAAAATCCACTGATTACCTCCTGAAAGAGATCCGAAAAGATAAACTCCTAGGAATATTGTGGCCAAATTTCAGAATTCTCAGGTCAAGAAGAAAATGTTGCAAATAGCTAGAAAGAAATAATTCAAGTATTGTGGAAACACAATCAGGATAACACAGGATCTGGAAGCTTCTACATTAAGGGATCTAAGGGCTTGGAACAGGATATTCCAGAAGTCAAAGGAACTGGAATTAAAACCAAGAATCACCTACCCAACAAAACTGAGTATAATACATAAGGGAATAAATTGTCATTCAATGATATAGAGGGTTTTCAAGCATTCATGATGAAAAGATCAAAACTGAATAGAAAATTTGACTTTCAAACATAAGAATCAAGAGAAGTATGAAAAGGTAAACAGGAAAGAAAAATCATAAAGGACTTTCTAAAGCTGAATTGTTTACATACCTACATGGAAACATAATATTTGTTACTCTTGAGACTTTTCTCAGTATTTGGATAGGTGTAGGGATTGCACACACACACACACATACACACACACACACATACACATATAGACAAAGAGGACAGGTTGAGTTGAATCAGTAGAGATGATACCCATAAAAGAAATAAAATTAAGGGGTAAGAGAGGAAAATATTGGGAGGAGAAAGAGAGAAATGGAATGTGGCAGGCTATCACTCATAAAAGAGATATAAAAAATCTTGCTCAATGGAGGAGAAAAGGGAGGAGATAAGAGGGGAAAAGTGAAGCTTACTCCCTTCACATACGGCTTAAGGAGAGAATAACATGCTCACTAAATTTGGTATAAAAACTTATCTTACACTACAGAAAATTAGAGGATACGGGTACAAGTGGGGTGAGGGGGATGATAGGAGGGTGGGCAAATAGGAGAAGAAAGCAACTAGAAATAAACACTTTAGGGAAGGGAAAAGGTCAAATGAGAAAATAGAAAAAAAGGAGGAGGCAAGGTAGGATGGAGGTTAATATAGTTGGTCTTACACAACATGACTATTATGGAAATCTTTTGAAAAATGATACATATATAGCTTATATTGAATTGCTTGCCTTCTCAGTGGGGATAGGGAGGGAGGGAGAGAGAGAAGTTGGAATTCAAAGTACTAGAAATGAAAGTTAAGAATTATTATTGCATATAACTGGGAAATAAGAATTTCAGGTAATGGGGTATAGAAATTTCTCTTGCCCTAAAAGAAAAGTGAGAAGATGGGGATAAGGGAAGGGTGGGGTATGATAGAAGGGATGATTCACTGAGAGAAAGGGTAATCAGAATGCAAGGTATTATGGGGTGGGGGAAGGGGAAAGATGAAGAGAAAAATTGGAACTCAAAATTTAGAGGAAATGAATGTTGAAATCTAAAAATAAATAAAGAAAGAAAAATAAAAAAAGAAACACATTTGAAACAGGGGGTCACACACAGGGTAAAGGTAAAAGATTGGATCAGAGTATGTTATGCTTCAGTTGATGTAAAAAAAACAATGCAGGGGTAGCAATCCTCATCACAGACAAAGCGAAAGATCTAATCAAAAGAGATAAGGAAGGCAATTATACCTACTAAAAGGCACCATAGACAATGAAGAAATATCATTACTAAATATATGTGTACCAAGTGGCATAGTATCCAAATTCTTAGAGGAGAAGTCATGAGAATTACAGGAAGAAATAGACAGCAAAACTATACTAGTGGGTGACCTCCACCTCCCTCTCTAAGAACTTGATAAATCTAAATTCAAAATAAGCAAGAAAGAAACTAAGGAAGTGAACAGAATCCTGGAAATGGTAGGTATAGTAGACCTCTGGAGAAAACTGAATGGGGATAGAGAGGAATATACATTTTTGACCATGTACTAGGACTTCACAATCCAGTGCAGAAAGGCAGAAATAATCAATGCATCCTTTTTCAGATCAGGATGCAATAAAAATTATATGTAATAAAAGACCATGGAAAGGTAGACCAAAAATTAATTGAAAACTAAATAATCTAACCCTAAAGAATGACTGGCTCAAACAACAAACCAGAGAAACAATCAATAACTTCAATAACTCTTTGCAGGTGATATGATGATATACTTAGAGAATCCTAGAAAATCAAATAATAAAACTACTTGAAATAATAAACAACTTTAGCAAAGTTGCAGGATACAAAATAAACCCAAATAAATCATCTCAATTTCTATATATTACTAACAAAGCCCAATAGCAAGAGATACAAAGAGAAATTCCATTTAAAGCTATGGCAGACCCTATAAAATATTTGAGAGTCTACCTGCCAAAACAAACCCAGGGACTATATGAACTCAGTTACAATATATTTTTTGCACAAATAAAGTCAGAACTAGATAATTGGAAAAAACATCAGTTGCTCATTTGTAGGCCAAGGTAATATAATAAAAATGAAATTGCTACTAAATTAATTCACTTATTCAGTGCCATACTAATCAAACAACCAAAAGTTATTTTATAGAGCTAGATAAAGTAATGTCAGATTTCATCTGGAAGAACAAAAAGTTCAGAATATCAAGGGAATTAAGGAAAATAAATGCTAGGAAAGGTGGTCTAGTCAAGCCAGAACTAAAATCACATTATAAAACAGCAATCATAAAAACCATTTGGTACTGGCTAAGAAGTGGAGGGGTAGATCAGTAGAATAAGTTAGGCACATATGACATGGTAGTCGAGTATAGCAGTCTACTGTTTGCTCAAGGACTCCAGCTTCTGGAATGAGAACTCACTTTTTGACAAAAACTGCTGGGAAAACTGGAAAATAGTGTGGTGGAAACTAGGCATAGACCAACACCTGACATCGTACACAAGAATAAAGTTCAGGTGGATGCACAATCTAGGTATAAAAGTTGATGACACTATGAACAAATTAGAGAGAGAAAGGAAAAGTTTATTTTTCAGATTTATGGAGAATGGAGGAATTTATGACCAAACAAGAGATGGAGAACATTATTAAATGCAAAATGGATCATTTTGATTACATTAAAATGAATATTTGCACAAACAAAGCCAATACAACCAAGATTAGCTAGGAAGCAGAAAACTGGGGAAAAAATTTACAACTGGACTCCAAACTGGTCCCCATCCCTCACAGGACTGGGGCAAGACAGCAGAGCCCAGCTACTGGGGTGGATCTATCAGACTGCCAGACTCCTTGCCGTGGCCCAGGAGTCAATTGTACAGAGTGGTGGGGGTGGACCATGGAGGTAGAGGTGGAATTGAAGATGAAAATCAAGCATTTGAATGACTGAGTCGCTGCCATGACCCTGCTGCAACCCTCTGGGAGATTCTGGAGCTTGCCAGCTAAGCAGGAAGGGTGGAACTGACAGTTGCTGATCTGAGCTCAGCTGTCCGACCTCACCTAGGGCAGCGGCACCCAAGGCAGAAGCTCTTAGAGACCCTGGATGCTGCCATCTTGGCCTGAACAGAAGCTGTGCTGAGCCAAAGCGTAAGCCCAGGAAACACAGAAGTTGGTGGGGTCTCATTGGTAATTACTCGGGACTGAAAGCTTCTGGTCATAACTGTAAAAGGTTAAGTCTTTGCCCTCCCCCTCCCTTTTGCTGTCCTCACTCGCAAACCCCATAATGGCCAAAGAGGAGAAGCCAGGACCAGATAAGTATTCCAACCCTGAAAGTCTCCTGGATATATTGTTGTGCAACCTCTATGACTTCAAGAAACCCTAGATAGAAAGACATTGAAAAGAATAAAAAAATAAAAAGGAGAACAAGACAGATTCAGTAACTGCAGAAGTCATGGCAGTGGACACAGCCTGGTACCCAGAGTTTCTTTCCAGAGGTGAAAAGAAAAGTGCTTCAAAAAACTTCAGGAAGAGCTTTATGACTCTACTGAGGGTTCCCCTGGTTCTGCTCTTTCAGACGTCTCTGCAACATTTTCCCTTGCACTCTTGCTAACCAAGGGAAAAAGAGAACCAGTGGAAGTGGATGAGTTTCACAACTGAAATAAAAAGAAGAAAACTGAACTAGAACCACCCAAGGATGGGGACACAGACACAAAACCAGTGCTCTTGAGAAGGATGTGGGTATACAAGAGTTTAATTTGGAAAAGTGCATCTATTTGGGATCACTGATTATGGGAAGGAGAAAGAACGAATTCTGGAATGGACAGAGCCATCATGCTTCCAAAAAATAGTTCACATGAATTAAAAGGTTTTGCAGCAGCAGATCAAAAAAAAAAAAAAAAGGCAACAAAAGGAGAAGAGAAAAGAATGGTCCAGATCCTAGACACTCTCAGAAAAAAAGAAGAGGAAAAGTTCAAAGGATAGTAGAAAACCCAAAAAGAAGAAATTGGCTCCCAGAATTTTGTCAACAGGATCAGGCAGACAAATTGGAAAATTCAAAAATGGGACCATGATTCTGAGTAGAGTGAATATCAAGAAAATAAATTCTTCTAAAATGACTAAATTAAGCATTTGCTAAATCAAAGAAAAAGAGAAGAGAAGCTAAAATAAGTCCCATTATGCGAAAGAGGACATAAATTCTTTCAGAAACTTCCTTCTTTTCACATTTTTGCTTGGCCTTTATTTTTCAACATGGTTTATTTTTTTTTTTAATTTATTGTTATTGGTATCTTGTTTTTACATCATCTCCATTATATCCTTCCTTCTTCCAAAGAGCCATGCCTTCTGACAAAAGGAAACAAGAGAAAGAGAAAAAAATTCATTTTCTTATCCCCATTTTGCATATGGGGAAACTGATGCAAACAGAAATTAAGTGACATACTCAGGGATGTATAGCTAGTATGGATCTAAGGCCTGAATGGAACTTAAGTTTCTCTGACTCCAAGCACTATGCCACCAGCTGTATGTATAGGAGGCAGAGGATTGTATATGAAACCATGAAGCTCCCTTCCAAACTTTTTTAAAAAAGCAATCAACTAAATAAAAAAAAAAATACAACTAGTGTTTGAGATAAAGGCCTTGTTTAAAAAATATGTAGAGAACTGATTCAAATTTATAAGAGTACAAGTCTTTCCCCAAATGATAAATGGTTAAAGGATATAAAACAGGCAGTTTTCAGGGGAAGAAATTAAAGCTATCTGTAGTCATATGAAAAAATGCTCTAAATCACTACTGATCAGAGAGAGGCAAATCAAAACAACCCTGAGGTCCCACATCACACCTATTGGATTGGCTAACATGACCAAATAGGAAAATGATAAATGTTGGAGAAGATGTGGGTGAGTTGGAACACTAATTCATTGTTGGTGGAGCTGTGAGCTTATGCAACCATTCTGGAGAGCAATTTGGAACTATGCCTAAAGGGCTATAAAAGTGTATATACCCTTTGATCCAGCAATACCACTTCTGAGGCTGCACCCTAAAGAGATCATAAAAATGGGAAAAGGATCCACATCTACAAAAATATTTATAGCAGTTCTTTTTGTGTTGGCCAAGAGGAGGAAATTAAGGGGATGCCCATCAATTGGGGAACGGCTAAAAAAGTTGTGGTATATGAATATAATGGAATACTAATGTGTTGTAAGAAATGATGGTCTTCAGAAAAACTTATACGAAAAATTTATATTAAAAAAGACCTACATAAGCTGATGCTGAATGAAGTGAGCAGAACCAGAAGAATATTATACACAGTAACAAAAACAGTGTGCAATGACTGTTTTTAATAACCTTAGCCCTTCATAGCAATGCAAGCACCTAAAACATTTCCAAAGGAGTCAAGATGTAAAATGCTATCCACATCCAGAGAAAGAACTATGAAGTTGAATGCAGAATGAAGTAGACTATTTTCTCTTTTGTTATGTTTGGTTTGGTTTTGTTTGTCTCATAGTTTCTCCCATTCATTTTAATTCTGCTGTGCAACATGAGCAATGTGAAAATGTGTTTACTAAGAATGTATGTGTAGAACCTATATAAGACTGCATGCCATCTTGGGGATTGAGGGAGGAAGAAGGGGGAGAAAATTTGGAATTTTTGGAAATGATTGTTGAAAATTGAAAGTAAATTAATAGATTTGGAGAAAAAAAAGTTAGAGGAATCTTCCCACTTCTGCCCCACAGTTTAGCATTCAGAGACTGCTGAAAGTTATAGCCAAGGGAAGTTTAGCATTCAACTATATCAAGGATCTATGACGGCTTACAGACATTACGGTGACTGGAAACTTTTCATCATTTTAGCAAGATATTTACCATTCCACGTTCTGGAAAAGTGAAGCAACCTTTGGCAAAAGAATGTGGATCTATATCCTAAGCACTTTAATAAAAAAAAAAAAATTTGTTTTGTTTTTTTAATTCCCTTGTTATAAGGAGGGCACAGTTGAGATGAGGAAGCATAAATTTTTAATGGACTCGGGACAATTTTTAATTTTCTCAGTAGCATATGAATAGGAATTCAAGAGGTGATAGTGGGTATAATTCAAGGTTGGGGTTCATCAAGGAGTGACTAGTATTGTAACAAAAAGACAAGAATTTTTTTTATGTATCATAATTTAATTTGAGTTTTCATTTTTGATTTTTCTAAAACACTACTGAACTTAAATCCTTATCTTGTTTGTGTATACAAACACTTGGAAGAATGCTGCAAATAAAGAGTATAGGGGCAAATAATTATTAATTTTGTCAAAGTCAAACCCAAGAATGTTCTATATGCTTGTGTAATTGCTATAAATTACAATAAATACATGCACACACATACACATACACACATTCCCCTCAGAGTTTATATACTCTTTTCAGAGCCAGAGGGCACAACCCCTTGTGACTCAGTGCCTTATTAGAAATTAACAAAAGGTGTGGACCTTTCTACAAATAGTCCTTAATCAAACTCCCCTTAATGAGCAAACCCATTAATGGGTGTGGAAGATCTTTAATCACATTATTCAATTACAGGCACTTTATACTAAAACAAAGACAGCAAAAGATCCTACTTTTCTTGGCATTACAGTGTTTTAACTTTGTCATCCTCTTCTGAGTTTGTGTCTTGATCTTTCCTGTTACCATAATAAATTTTGATGATAGGATTCTTTTTGTTGTTGCTGTTTGCTCATCTCTTTTGATTTTTTCCTTTTCTTTAAATTTGAGCTCTGCTACTAGGGTGGAAGTGGCACTACTTCAGGCTTCTTATTCCAGGGATTGTAGGCCCAGTCTATTTACTTGTTACTGCACTGATGTTGCCCTGAGGCCCATGGGAATTCATGTGTGTAATGCTATGCTGAGGGGTTGAGTGGGGAGTGACTGATGCTACTGTAGGCTATATGAGTCTGGCAACTTACCTGATGCTGAAGCAGGATTGTAGTGGTAGTGCCTGGCATGTGTTGAGGGGGAGGGTTTTCTGTGTTTCCCTGGGGCTACAACATGTGGCAGTCTGTCTGCTATAGGCTGCCTGTTTGCCTGGGGTTATACTGAAGCACTTGGGCTATCCTGGTACTGGGTTTTGCCTGCTTCACTGCACTGGATCCCAATTGGGATCTTCTACTGGTTTGCTGAGACCTCCTTTCTTGGAAGGTACTCCCCCTTAACCCAAATGAGATAGACCTTTCCTGCTGACCTTACAAATTTCTTAAGCTAAAAGATTGTTTCCCCCCACCTTGTTGCTGGTTCTGCTATTCAGGGAGGTGTTTTAGAGTGCTATTTTATGGTTATTTGGAGTTGAGAATGACAGAGATATTGAAATTTATTAGTTACTGCATCTTCTTGGCTACTGGAAGTCTTGTTCATTTTCTAAATAAATGCTTCCATAAACATCTAAATTAATGGCACTCTCAAAGAGTCTGTTGGGAGTATTATATTCCTGGACAAAGGGAGATAGTAGTATATTAGAAAGAACACTATATTTGGAGTTAGAATATCTGAGTTCAAATTCTGATTGTTACTTAGTGTCAATCTGTACCATGTTGGGCATCAGGAGGCAATATGGTATAGTGAAAGCACCCTGACTCTGGTGTCCAAGGTACTGAGTTCTCATCTCCTTTCTGATAACTACTAGGTGTATGACAGCTTCTTATTCTATAAAGTGAGGAGTCAGAATATACAACTCCTCCTGAAATGTTGTGTCATTCACAGGTTAGACAGAGATTCTCAAGCTGGGATCCATGGCTTTCTCTTTCTTGGAACCATTTTGATAACTATATTGCATTATTTCCTTTGTAATCCTATATTTTTAAATATATGTTTAAAACCATTATTGTGGGAAGGTGTCCATCGACTTAACACTACTGCCAAAGGGGTTCAATTGCACAAAATATCTAAGAAGTCCTGAACAAGAACAACAAAAACAACAAAGTATAAAGGAGTAATAATAATTCAAATTCTCCCTCTATTTTAGAATTTTTTCTCTCAAATCCAGTTTCAAATCTGGCAGGTTGGAGTAGATACCTTACAGCTTTAAATCAAATGAATAAAGGAATACCTGCTTTTCATTAGCCTCCTTTATTTTTATATAGCTTAGAACCTTTAAGAAAGGTCAGTATTTATTTTCATGACTCAACATCAGAGATTTCTTTCATTGGTTCAGTGCCAATGTGATATTCACAGAGCCTACTGCGGCCATAAATATAGTGGTGCAATTCAGAATATTGATATACCACAGACTCTTCACATGGAAGACAGAAACAAAACTTTTATTCAGACACCAGACAGCCAGATCCATCACAGTAACAAAAATCTATATACAATAACAACGTAGAGGACAACACCATCCCCAAGCCTTCCCAGCTAGGCTTCCCACAAACTAGCTCCACTAAACAAATCACAAGCAGGCCCTCTTAAACAAAATCACAATCTCTTTTACTCATGCTGGCCAGCAAGATGCGGATCTCTGACTGCTCTCAAGACTAAATTTCCTCTCAGCTCTGCTCTAGCTCCACCTCTTCTTGTTCCACCCTTCCTGTTCTACCCATTCAGCAAACTCCTCCCACCACAGGCTCCATGAGACTCAGACTTCCATGTGACCCAGAGCAGGCCACATGGGCTTATTAATAAATAAGAAAGATCTCCCCATTTTAAATTATCCCAATTGGGAGAAATTTCTCCCAATTGGGAGAAAAACATGATGTTTTTGGGAGCAGAGCACACACTTGCAAAGTATATCAGAAAAAAATGCATGAGGAATCTTAGAGAGCTCTGAGACTGTCTAGTGCTGAGAATTCCTGGCAAATTGACTGGGAGTAGAAGAGTGTTCTGGAAAAGAAAGCATTTTTGAAGGCTATGCTTAACTTTTCTACCTAATATTTACATATTTACAATCTGCTCAACTCTGTGCCTATCATATTCTCAGAAGAGAAGTTGATGTTCAAGGTGAACTGTGAGCAGGAGGACATAGTAAAGAATACAGCACAGATGTGCCATTACTTTTAAAAATGAGAAAGAGGATGTGGGAGGTGCCTTGGGGGAATCTCTTACCAAAAATATTGAACTTCATGCAGACAAAGGAGCATTTATCATTCTGGTTTTTTTTTATTTTAACTTTAAAAATGGGACGTGAAGTGGAATTCAACTTGTATAATGACTAAAACGAGGAATATTCAATTCTATAGATAAAATTTCTTATTTTGCTAGCCTTTTTTCTTTTCTCACTTGGTACAAATGTCCTTGATTCATTTGGTTGATTACACTATTTAATCACCAGGCTCCAGCTAGAATCAATAGTTAAACCAAGTTTCATTTTTTGTTTTGTTTTCTTTCTTTTTTAAAATTAATTTATTTGTTTTTAGTTTTCAACCTTCATTTTCACAAGATTTTGAGTTCCTAATTTTCTCCCCATCTCTCCCCTCCCCCTATCACAAGACACTGCACATTCTGATTACCTATTCCCCCAAGTCTTCTTTTCCATCACACCCCTCCCTTCCCTTTTCCCCAGCTTCTCTCTTTTCTTTTAGGGCAGATAGATATCTATATCCAATTACCTGTATTTCTTATTTCCCAGTTGCATGAAAAAACAATTGTCAACATTCATCCCTAAATCTTTGAGTTTCAACTTCTCTCCCTTTCCCCCTCCCCACCCATCACCATTGTGAAGGCAAGCAATTCAATATAGCCTATATATGTGTAGTTATGCAAAAAACTTCCATAAAAGTCATGTTGTGAAAGACTAACTATATTTCCCTCCATTGTATACTGTCCCCCATTTATTCTATTCTCTTTTGTCCTTGTCCCTTCCCAAAAGTGTTTACTTCTAATTACTCCCATCTCCCATTTATCCTCCCTTCTATCAACCCCCCCATAGCCCACTTATCCCCTTCTCCCCTACTTTCCTGTAGTGTAAGACAGATTTTAATACCAAATTGAGCGTGCATGTTGTTCCCTCCTCAAGCCAAATGTGATGAGAATAAACTTCACTTTTTCCCTCTTACCTCAGCCTTTTTGCCTCCATTAGAAAACTTTTTTTCTACCTGCCAAAACAAACCCAGGGATTATATGAACACAATTACAAGACACTTTTTGCACAAATAAAGTCAGATTTAAGTAAGTGGAAAAACATTAGTTGCTCATGGGTAGGCCATGCTAATATAATAAAAATGACAATTCTACCTAAATTAATTTACTTATTTAGTGCCATACCAATTAAACTATCAGACAATTATTTTCTAGAGCTGGATAAAATAATATCAAAATTCATTTGGAAAAACAAAAGGTCCAGAATATCAAAGGGACTAATGAAAAGAAATGCTTGGGAAGGTGGCCTAGCACTACGAGACCTCAAATTGTACCATAAAGCGGAAATTATCAAAACCACTTGGTATTGGCTAAGAAACAGAGAGGTAGACAAATGGAATAGACTTGGCACTCAAGACGCAGTAGGCAAGGAATATAGCAACCTTCTGTTTGATAAACCCAAGGACCCCAGCTTCTGGGATAAGAACTCACTGTTTGACAAAAATTGCTGGGAAATATGGATAACAGTGTGGCAGAAATTAGGCATAGACACATACCTGACACCGTACACAAGAAGAAAGTCCAAATGGGTACATGATTTAGGTATAAAGATTGATACCATGAATAAACTGGAGAAGCAAGGAATAGTGTATTTATCAGATTTATGGAGAAGGGAAGAATTCTTTACTAAAGGAGAGATAGAAAGCATTATGAAATGCAAAATGGATGATTTTGATTACATTAAACTAAGAAGTTTTTGCACAACCAAACCCAGTGCAACCAAAATCCAGAGGGATGTAGTAAATTGGGAAAGAATTTTTACAGCTAAGCTCAGGGATAAAGGCCTCATTTCTAGAATATATAGAGAACTGACTCAAATGTATAATCATACAAGTCATTCTCCAATTGATAAATGGTCAAAGGATATGAACAGGCAATTTTCGGAAGAAGAAATTAAAGCTATCTATAATCATATGAAAAAATGCTCTAAATCACTATTGATTAGAGAGATGCAAATCAAAACAACTCTGAGGTACCACATCACACCTATAACATTGGCAAACATGACAGAACAAGAAAATGATAAATGCTGGAGAGGATGTGGGAGAGTTGGAACACTAATTCACTGTTGGTGGAGCTGCGAGTGCATCCAACCATTCTGGAGAGCAATTTGGAACTATGCCCGAAGGGCTACAAAAATGTGCATACCCTTTGACCCAGCAATATCGCTACTAGGACTATATCCCCAAGAGATCATAAAAATGGGAAAGGGTCCCACATGTACAAAAATATTTATAGCAGCACTCTTTGTAGTTGCCAAAAACTGGAAGTCAAGGAGATGTCCATCAATTGGGGAATGGCTGAATAAATTATGGTATATGAATGTAATGGAGTACTATTGTGCCATAAGAAATGATGAACAAGAAGACTTCAGAGAGTCCTGGAAAGACTTATATGACCTGATGCTGAGTGAAAGGAGCAGAACCAGGAGAACTTTGTGCACAGCAACGACCACAGTGTGTGAGAGTTTTTTCTGGTAGACTTGGAATTTCACAATAATGCAAGAAATTCTTAAAAAAAAAAAATCTCAATGGTGGTTCTCTAAGGCAAAATGCCTTTCACACTCAGAGAAAGAAATATGGAAGTCATTCGCAGAATGTAGCAGATCATGTTTGTGTATGTGTATGTTTTTGTGAATCATGTTTTGATTTGTTATATAGTGAATATGTACTCAATAGGAAAGTATATGTAGAACCTATACAGAATTGTATGCAGTCGTGGGGAGGGAGGGGGGTAGTGGGGGGTAGGTGTAGGGGGGATAAAATCTCAATTGTATGGCAGTGATTGTTAAACATTAAAAAAAATAAAAAAAATAACTACAAAAAAAAAAAAGAAAACTTTTTCTTGCCTCTTTGATGAGACATAATTTGCCTCATTCCATTTCTCCCTTTCTCCTCCCAATATATTCTTCTCTCACCCCTTAATTTTATTTTTCAGATATCATCTCTTCCTACTCAACTCACCCTGTGCCCTCTATCTATAGGTATATAATCCCTCCAGGTACCCAAATACTGAGAAAAGTCTCAGGAGTTACAAATATTATCTTTCCATGTAGGAATGTAAAGATTTCAGCTTTAGTGAAGTCCCTTATGATTTCTCTTTCCTATTTACCTTTTCATGCTTCTCTTGACTCTTGTGTTTGAAAGTCAAATTTTCTATTCAGCTCTGGTCTTTTCATCAAGAATTCTTGAAAGTCCTCCATTTCATGACCAATTTTTTTTTTCCCCTGAAGTATTATACTCAGTTTTCTGGGTAGCTGATTCTTGGTTTTAATCCCAGTTCCTTTGACTTCTGGAATATCATATTCCAAGCCCTCTGATCTCTTAATGTAGAAGGTGCTAGATCTTGTATTATCCTGATTGGATCTCCACAATACTCATAATGTTTATTTCTGGCTGCTTGCAATATTTTCTCCTTGACCTGGGAACTCTAGAATCTAGCTACACTATTCCTAGGAAGTTTTCTTTTCAGATCACTTTCAGGAGGTGATTGGTGGATTCTTTCAATATTTATTTTATCCTCTGGTTCTAGAACATCAGGACAATTTTCCTTGATAATTTCAGGAAAGATAATATCTAGGCTCTTATTTCATCATGGTTTTCAGGTAGTCCCATAATTTTTAAATTGTCTCTCCCAGATCTATTTTCCAGGTTACTTATTTTTTCAATGAGATATTTCATATAGTCTTCAATATTTTTACTCTTTTGGTTTTGTTTTGAAATTTCTTGATTTCTCATAAAGTCATCTGCTCCATTTTAATTTTTGAAGAACTGTTTTCTTCAGTGGGTTTTTGAACCTCCTTTTCCATTTGACTAATTCTGTTTTATAAAGCATTCTTGTCCTCATTGGCTTTTTGGACCTCTTTTGCAATTTGAGTTAGGCTATTTTTAAAGTTGTTATTTTCTTCAGCATTCTTTTCCATCTCTTTCAGTAAGCTGTTGACTCACTTTTCATGGTTTTCTTGTATTGCTGTCATTTCTCTTCCTGATTTTTCCTGTACCTCTCTTACTTGGTTTTCAAAATCTCTTTTGAGCTCTTCCATGGCCTGAGACTATTGCAAATTTCTTTTTGAGGTTATGGATGAAGACCTTGACTTTGATGTCTTCCTCTAATTGTATACTTTGTTCTCCATTATCTGAAAGGATGGAGGAAAATACTTGTTCACGAAGAAAGTACCCTTCTATAGTCTTATTTTTTTCCCCTTTTTTGGGCACTTTCCCAGCCAGTTACTTTATTTTTGAGTCTTTTTTCAAGTGGAGGATATACTCTAGTGACTTGTAAGTTCTCAGTTCCTCTAATCAAGGGAGAAGAGTTTACTCCTCTCCTGGTTTGTGCTCTGGTCTGGGAGCAACCACAAGCTTTTCTGCCCAGGATTTGCACGTAGGGTTCCCTCTCCACAACCACCTCCAGCTCCACCATGCCAGTGCTCCTCCTCACCCCAGGGCTTCCACTCAGGGGTGAGATTGAGATCATCTGCTTTATTGTCCCAGGGTCTTTAGGTCGAGGGTTCCAAAAATAGATGCTTCAGTGGCCTGTAGCCAGGGTTAGGGTACAACCCTGTT
This sequence comes from Notamacropus eugenii, assembly GCF_028372415.1. Taxonomy (NCBI): domain Eukaryota; kingdom Metazoa; phylum Chordata; class Mammalia; order Diprotodontia; family Macropodidae; genus Notamacropus; species Notamacropus eugenii. The sequence goes on along the minus strand of NC_092878.1, from coordinate 43,566,214 downwards.
CCCTTCTCACCCAGGTGAAAGAGCTTTCTCACTGACCTTTGAAGCTGTCTCTGGCATTTGTGGGGTGAGGAATCTGGGAAAGGCAGCTGTTTCCAGGGACTCCGTGCCCTGAAGCCTGCTCCAGTTCTGTCCCTACCACACCTCATGGCCAAGGCTGGGCTGTACTTGGTGGACTGTGTTCCACTCTGAACCCAGTGTGATAGGCCTTTCCTGTTTTCTGGGGTGCCTTGGGCTGGAAATCTCTTTCACTCTGTCTTTTTGTGACTTCTGCTGCTCTAGAATTTGTTTAGTCATTTTTACATGTATTTTATGGACTTTAGGGGGAGAATTATAGCAGGTCCATCCTTCCATTCTATCCTTTTGGCTCCAGCCTCTGAACCAAGTTTCCTGAAGTGGCAAAGACTCAAATTTTTAGCATGCTTCTTCTAGTTTTCTGAAACAACAGAAGCAAGAGAGCATTTGTTGTCTTTTCATTTGGTGGTGGTGATTGTTTAATCATTTTTTAGCTTTTGTCTGACTCTTTGTGACCCCATTTGAGTTTTTCTTGGAAGGAGACTGGAATAGTTTGCTTTTCTTACCCAGCTCATTTTGTATATGAGGAAACTGAGGCAAACCGGGTTAACTGAGTTACCCAAGGTCACAAAGCTAGTAAGTTTCTGAAGACAAATTTAAACTCAGAAAGATGAGTCTTCATGACTCTAGGCTGAGTGCTCTATTCACTGTACCATCTAGCTACCCCATGACAAATTCCTTCTTTGGGGGTAGGGAAGGTGGATAGGTTCCTTAAGAATTACTATAATGAACAGAATGCTGGGCTTGTAATCAGAAAGATCTGAGATCAAATCCTATCTCTTCAAAACTTTTTAGCTGTTTGACTATAGAGAAGTCCTGTAACCTCTTGTGTCTTCAGTTTCCTTACCTATAAAATAGGGGGATTGAATTGATTGTCTCTAAGGTAACTTCCAGCTCTTAAGCAATAATTTTATGAATAACTTATACCTTAAACACTTGTCATCATCATAACATCTCTGCTGCATATTTTCTTAAAGACCAGTAACATACTGTTGGGTTATCCTTACCATTTCTGACACTACATCAAGAAATGTAGATTCCAGGGGAAGGTGATGAACTGTACATATGATTTATTAATGCTTTAATCTCATATACAAACCTGTGATATTTATATTTCTATTTCACTAGAGGAAGTAAGGAGGTGAAGCCCTAGTCAGTTCTGAGCTAATTTTTAATATCCATCCTTAAATAATGACAAAAACAAAGCTGAATAGGAAAGCCAGTAAAATATAATGGTTTTGACTTCAGAGTATTACTTGTATATGTTTAATATTTTTTTTTTAACGCAGTATGATAAAGAGAGCTGAAGAATGAGTCAAAAAGATCTGGGTTGAACTTTGATGTCTGAAACATAATGGCTACATGACTCTTAAGTTACTTAATCTCTCTTTGTCTCCATGATAAACTACAGAAAAGTTTGTGATTAGCATTTCTAGTAGAAGTTTTCTCTATTGGAGAATTCCTTACATCAAAGATCTCAAAATTCCAGGCTCCTTCCACAAAAAAGGGGAAAAAATAATGATAATCCTCATATGATCATAAATTCAAAGACTACCTAGTCCATAGTTCTTGACCAGGTTGGCCAGGGATACATGGCTATATTTTAGAGAGTCAGTGAACTTGGATGGGGAAAATCATCTTTATTTTCACTAATATTTAGCTTAAATTTAATATTTCTTTCAAGTATTTAAATATATTTTGAGGAAAAGCCCATAAGTTTACCAGATTATAAAAGGAGTCTATGACATAAAAAGACTAAAAATACTCTAAGCTAGTCCAGCCTCTGTATAGATGATGCAACAAGGTCTCAATGAAGTTGTGACTTGCCCAAGGTCACATGTAAGAGATGGATTTGAATTCAAATTCTCTGACTTTAGATTCAGTGCTGTTTCCAGTGGACCCTTTTGACTCTTTTCTTAATCATACATTTGGTTGAAGATTGCTATGTAATTTAGAGCTCATTGAAATCAGAAATGATAGTACCTAATTGCAATCACAGTCACATCTACCCCTTGCTCTATTAAAAGCTAAGGAATTTTTGGATATATTAAAAGTCACACATCAATTTAATGTCAAAACTTGAACTTCAAGTCTGAAAGTTCTCTCTTTCTCAAAATGCACTGTATGTAGCATGAAATGCAAGTAACTGAAAGTAGACAAAATGAACATCTAGGCAAGGGTCCAGGGAAACTCAAAGACCATTATTTCTTGGAGAAGTAAGAGAAGTTAAACAACTGTTAGATGTAGCAGCATTATCTTAATGCTAGCAAAGTATTTCATGTTTACCAAATAAAAGCAAAGAAAAAAGTTTTAAAGTCTTAATTTGAAAAGAGGACAGCAAAAATAGCAAAACTAAAAGAACATGGAGCAGGTAAGGCTGTCATCTGATTGATTTTTATACTGGTCTCTAAGAGACAAGAAAAGACATTGTGAATAGAACATCATTGCCATGGTAACATGCAGTTCAACTTTTTTCAAAGTACATATGCTTTCTCTCTCTCTGCTTAAATATATGATGAATATATATATATACATACATATACACACATATATGTATGTGTATGTTTGTATATTATATCTATAATATATACAAAATTTTTTATATTTTTCTTCCCCCCTCCCCCCAGTAGAATAAGAAAAGAATAATTTACAAAAACCTGGAGATTGAGAGCATTATAATAAAGGGCTTGGTTGCATTAGCTGATTTTACTCAAAAAATATGTAAAAAATATACCAGTTAGAAGGTATTGATCTTCAAGTATTTAAGTCAACATATTTTTCTCTAATGTTCTATTTAATATTTCTATGCTTTGGAAAGAGTATGTAGACAATCATAATGCATTTATTCTCCCAAATAGAAAACAAATGACAAGAAGAAAGACCAAAAGGTAAGACTTTGAACTCTATGAAACAACAGAACACACTTCTTGCTTCTGCAATTTACACATTTTCTTTTAAGCATACTAGAGACTTGTCACAAAGAAGACACTGAAAATAGGCTTAGGGAAAGTGAATTTGTTACTATGCTCTGTATAGTTTTAAATTTCCTATTGTTATTGATGACAGCTGTAGAGACACTTATGGTCTTGGGGACATGGAGCTAATGACACCTGTAGTGATCAACAGAGAGACCTTCTAGAAAGCAGGAAAGAAATCAACGGCAACCTATAATCTACTCAACTCTGTGAATGACATCAAAATGGTCAAAAGTTTTTGGGAGCCAAGAAACTGTGATAATTTATGTTTTCTGCAATGGTAGGTATGGTTTCTGCCATGATAGAGTACTTCTGTATGCTTGAGAAGAATAAGAAAGTTATTACATCATAATGATATCAAAGTAGAAAACACGATCCTTAACTTACTGGCAAAGGAAGCCATAAAATTGTAACAAAGATAGATGCATCTAAAAATAGGGCTTCCATTTACCTAGCCAGACTGATCACCTCCTATAGTCAGTAGTCTATGGCATGATGGGAGCGCAAAATGTTCCTGTATACTACAGGTAAAGCTGGAATAACATATGTTTGAAATGTGATACCATTATAATAATTGGGGAAAGGTAAAATTCAAGGTTAATTCAATTCAGGATTTTACTAGTGTAAACTTATCTATACCTGAAGTATTCTTTGGTTATTTTCACCACTAATGACCTAAATCTATGAAAGAGGTTGTAATCAATTTTAAAGACTATGTATTTAATATAATATTCTAAGGCAATTTTGTTTTCATTTAGATAGTAGGCAGAAAATAAATGCCTTCTAGTTAATTGATTTATTAGCCTACTCCTCCCCCATGATCCATGATTTCCTATAATTCAGGGAACTAATTTCACTTTTTTTTTTTCACTTTTTTTCTATACAAGCATGGTTGAGTTAAGTAGGATTGAGAATATCAACACATCCAAATTACTATAGATCATTAAGATGGTCCTGAGAATAGGGAGACTGGCTTTTCTGTGTTCATGTTGGGATATTCAGATAGAAAGCAGTGATTTGAATGAACTAAAATATTTGGCCCCATCTACATCTCCTAGCCACACATATTTAAACAGAGCTAATTTTTTTTTAAAAAGTTGTTTTGTGTGGGTTATTTACCATATGTTCATTGTAAACGGATCTAATACCTTTTTCTCATTTTCTCTGTGAAAAATGAGCTTTATAAAAATGCTATTTTAGTTATTACTTCCCTTCCAATTCTACACCTTCTACCTTATAGCAAACTGGCTTCCCACATATGACATCCCATTTCCTGTTTTCTTGCTAAGGAATAGGTTTTCCCTCATGCCTAGAAGGAATAATCTCATCCCTCACCTTTGCTTCTTTAAGTTTGAAACTTCATTCAAGGCTCAAGTACCACCTCCAACAAATGACTTTCTTCAGTTCTGGCAGTTGTTAGTATTGTCCCTCGACACAAATTATTTTTTATAAATCAACCAACAAGCATTTATTAAGGTTCAACTACATGCCAGATGCTTACCAGGCTTTGAGGAGATATAGATCAAAATGAAAAAAAAAATCTGCCTTGCAGGAGCTTACATATATTAAGGGAGACAATATATCTAAAATATATGCAAAATACATTAAAGTCAGTTTTATAGAGGATTTTAAAAGTCTTCATGTTCAAGGATGAGCATAAGTTGAGAGTTCAAGTAAAGTAGGGATTTTAAGAGGTAAAGATAGGGATAAAGTATACTTTCTAGTCATGAAAAAATCAGTACAAATATATGGAAATAGGAGATAGAGCACCATATATGAGGAAGAATAATTATTACAGTTTGGCTTGATTGAAATATATGTGAAGGGGAATAATGAGTAATAAATAAGTTAGGGTCAAATTCTGAAGGATTTTTATTTTAATGAGCCAAACAGAAATTTTTGATTCTAGAGATAATAGGGAATCACAGTGTATGAAATTATGAAATGATCATGCCGGTGCTTTAAGAAATCACTTTGACAATAACGTACATGATGGGATTTAAAAGGGGGAAAGCTTGAGGCAGGAAGACCAATGAGAAGACTACTGCAGTAATCTAGACAATAGGTGATAAGGGACTGACTTAGGACTCTGTTCTATAGAACCCTTCTCCCATTGCTGAATCCTTCTTAGTACTCCATTTTGGAGAAGGGACTGGAAAAGTCATCCCTCATTCTCTAGACCTACCTTCTCCTCTCCAACCTTGGTAACTCACTCCTACAAATCATTTTTTTTTTTTTTTGCATATTGTCTTCCCACATTAGAATTTAAGCTTCTTGAGAGTAAGGTTTGTCTTTGTTTTTCCTTTATTTGTATTCTAAGAATTTAGCTTAATGACTGACTTGTTATAAACTGACTGGTTGCTCTGGGAGATAAGAGAAGGAAATGGAAGAGAAAGATGAATTGGAAATAGAAAGAAAAAAAAGATTTTGTAACTGATTGAAGATGTACCTTAGGGATAAGGTTGGGAACCTGATTCAGTTTAATAATGCTATCAATCCTGCCTATGGCTAGAGATAAATCCCTTAGTTCAACACCCTTGAAAGGGTTCAAAAATCACTCAAAATCCGGAGCAAAAGTCTTATTTACAGTATTCCATCCTCATTGACTCCCCTTTGCAACAGCCTTTAGTACTGGATTTGGAGCTCTGTCAATTATTGCTCTCCATTCTTCTCTTCTGCTCCTTCCTACTCTCCTTAATTCTCAGACATATTCTGTCATCTGCACATTCTTTCTCTGGAGCCCATATTCAATTTTTGAATTGCTCCTCTTCCCATCCCACTCCCTCCAATAGGGTCTCAGCTAATTGAAGGTAGAAGTTATTTCTTCCTTCCTTCCTTCCTTCCTTCCTTCCTTCCTTCCTTCCTTCCTTCCTTCCTTCCTTCCTTCCTTCCTTCCTCCCTCCCTCCCTTTCTTTCTTTCTTTCTTTCTTTCTTTCTTTCTTTCTTTCTTTCTTTCTTTCTTTCTTTCTTTCTTTCTTTCTTTCTTTCTTTCTTTCTTTCCTTGAGTTATGGGATGAGTTATTCAATTGGATTCAATTTAACAAACCTTTTTTAAAGTCCCTACTGGAGAATGATATTTTTTTTTCACTAGGCACAGTGCACATTTAAAAAAAAATCACCTCTCTATTTTGTATAGATGTATAACTCTCACTTTCTCCTCCCAAAGAACTAAATTTTATTTAAAAAATGAAAGAAAGAATGAGGGAAACAGTGGGATATGAAGAGTTCAGAAAAAAAAAAAACTAACCAATACATTGAAAAAAACCTGGCATTATATGGAGTATTCATCTCTGTGGATCCCTATTTTGGCAAAGGAACATGGAGAAGCTTTTTCTCTGTTTCTTTGGTTATTATAATTTTGCAAAATTCAGTTGCTTTGTGGTTATTGCTCTTTCCATTAAAATTGTTGCAGTCATTCTGAATATTGTTTTCTTGGCTCTTCTAACTTTACTTTGGATCACTTCATAAAAGCCTCTCTATGTATTTCTATTTTCATCATATTTGTGATTCTTGTAGCACATTTTCCATTATTTTCATGTACCACAATTTGCTTATTCATTTCCCAACCGGGTATCCACTTTATTTCTCATTCTTTGCCATGACAAACAGTATTGCTATTTTTTTGTGTGTGTGTATATGGAGCTCTCCTCATCCTTTATGGATCATTTCCTTCCTTTGGGACATATATCCATAACAAAAAAATTCCAGGGTCAAAGAATATGGAAATTTTATTCATTTTACTTTTGTAATTCCTAATCATTTCCCAAAATTTGCTATGCCAATCATTTTCCTTGCCTCAAATCTTTACCTAGTCCATTCCACCCTATACATTATGGCCAGATTATTTGAATCTTTACTCAAGGGCAGTCCTCTCCAGGAGGCATTTTCCAATTCTTTGAGATAAAAATCAGCCTTCTCTTCTCAGATTTTTCATAGTGCTTTGTACTTTCAACACTGCTTTATCACATTTGAATTTGTATTGTAGCTATTCATTCTCAATGATATTTCTTACCCAAACCAAGCAAAATAGGTGCATAATAGTCTGGTTTTAACATTTGCATTACAAAGACATCAGGGTTTCTGGTAAATATCTTCACCTCAGTTTATTAAAATAATATATATGGCACATTATATGTAGTTTCTATATGTTAGGAACCTTCTCAAAAATTGAATATGGGCTCCAGAGAAAGAATGTGCAGATGACAGAATATATCTGAGAATTAAGGAGAGTAGGAAGGAATAGAAGAGAAGAATAGAGACCAATAATTGACAGAGCTCCAAATCCAGTACTAAAGGCTGTTGCAAAGGGGAGGCAATGAGGATGGAATACTGTAAATAAGAATTTTGCTCTGGATTTTGAATGACTTTTGAACCCTTTCAAAGGGTGTTGAACTAAGGGATTTATCTCTAGCCGTAGGCAGGATTGATAGAATTATTAATTATATGTTGAGTTACCTGAGCTATAGGTGCTATAACTGTTCTTACTGGGGGAGTTTGCCAGGCTTCTGGAGTCAGGGTATGGTTGATTTTTAGTGAAGCATATTTTTCCCTACTAAAAAAGGGGGAGTGTCTTTCTTATAGATGCAATTCAAGTGTCTCAGGGTCACAGAAACATACGTGATGGGAAATGAAGTCACATGGGTTGGATTGTGATTGAGAAAATGAGCGCTTCAACACCCAAAAAAGGGCACTGAGCTCCAGAGGCTAGACTACATTTTATTCATTCATTCATTCATTCATTCATTCATTCATTCATTCATTCATTCATTCATTCATTTATCTGTCTATCTATCTATCCATTCATTCATTCATTCATTCATTCATTCATCCATCCATCCATCCATCCATCCATCCATCCATCCATCCATCCATCCATCCATCCATCCATCCATCCATCCATCCATCTATCTATCTATCTATCTATCTATCTATCTATCTATCTATCTACCTATCTATCTATCTATCTATCTATCTATCTATTCATTCTTTCATCCATTTATTCATTCATTCATTCTTGTATTTATTTACTTATTCATTCATTTATTTATTATTTATTTTTCACACTTTATGACAGATAGAACAATTCAGGCTTTTGGTCAAGTGACACTTCTTTTTAAAGCATTTACATTGTGGACCACAAAGGAATTTTTTTTTAAACATTAACCAACTGAGACACAAATAATATTTATGTTGCTAACTTCACAAGCTCTTGACCTAATTGTCTCCACAGTATTACTAAGAATTAAAGGACCCTAACTTAATGTTGTTGGTCTAAAGTCCTATGCCTAATAGCTTAATTTTAGATGACCTTGGATATACCCTTACCCATAATCTATAATTGAATAGATCTGGTATTAAGCTTACAAGCCTTCTGACTATAGGAAATTGCCACCAATAGTTAGGACATTGCACGGATACAATATCTCCCCAACTTCATGTCAATTCCAGGCAGGATTAGATTATCCACTTGCATTCAGTCAGGTTTCAAGTCTGCCAGGTGTCAGTAGGGAAATTGAGTCAGGAGAATCCCACCTCAGCCCACGCTGAACAGTCGCTCTCCCACCCTTCCCTTGAGATCACCTATGCAGTTCATACCACCATCTCATCAGCTTACTGGCATCATGTAGTGGAGGCTCAGTTTGCCTTTCTTGTTGCCCATACCTGGAGTTAGACTCAGAAGAACAGAAACTCAATAGTTCCATAGCATCTTAAAATGGCAAGTTCCAATAACCAGGTTTGAAATACGATTATAGTTTCACTTTGGCTAAGGAACATCTTTTGAAGAAAATCTTAAGTAGCTTACATGTCTTTCTGTACATGTTCTAGTTCCTGATTAAATGGCAATCATAAAATCAAATTTACCATTAAAACCTTGACTTTTCCATCAGTGCCAAATTTTACCCAAGGTTACCTTCCTCTAGGAAATTTAGACTGAAATTCTTTTCTCCAAACTAAAGATGTCATTGATTTATTCTCAGTAATTAATTCAGTCTATTGTTTTAATACTAATTGCTTTTACCTCATTTTGAAACATGTCCAATTTTTCTCTCCATCACTCCCCTCCCCCCCTTCCTAATACCTTGCATTTTGATTACTCCTTTCCTCAATGTACCCAAAATTCTATCACACCCACCCTACCCTTATCCCCATCTTCTCTCTTTTCTTGTGGGGCAAGATAAATTTCTATACCCCATTCCCTGTAGTTCTTACTTCCTGATTATATGCAATAAAAATTCTCAAAATTTGTTTCTAATACTTTGAATTTCAACTTCTCTCCTTCCCCTTATCTCTCCCCAGCCCTACTGAGATGGGAAGCAATTCAATACAGACTAAATGTGTGTTGTTTTGCAAAAGACTTCCATAGTAACCATGTTGTATAATACTAATTTTATTGCCCTCTGACCTACCCTATCCCCCCTTTGCTTTTCCCCCCTACAATTGACCTTGTCCCTTTTCGAAAATGTTTATTTCTAGTGACTCCTTTCTCCCATTTGCCCTCCCTTCTAACATTCCCCTCACTCCACTTGTCACCTCCTCTCCTACTTTCCTGTGGTGTATATAAATTTTCATATCAAATTTAGTGAACATGTTATTCCCTCCCTCAGCCACATGTGGGGAGAATAGCTTTATTTACCTCCCCCCTCCCCTTCTCCCTTACCTCCTCCATTGAATAAGATTTTTCTTATCTCTTTTATGAGTTATGGCTTGCCCCATTCCATTGCTCCCTTTCTCTTCACAGAATTTTCCTCCTTTACTCCTTAATTATTATTTTATTTTATTTTATTTTATTTTTTGTGTGTATCATCTCTTCTGATGTAACATACCCTGTACTCTCTATCTATCTATGTATATGTGTCTGTGTGTGTATGTACAATCTCTCCAACTACCCAAATACTGAGGAAAGATTCAAGAGTTAACAATATTTTCTTTCCATGTAGTAATGTAAACAGTTCAGCTTTAGAGAGTCTTTTATGATTTTTCTTTTCTGTTTACCTTTTTATGCTTCTCTTGATTCTTGCCTTAGGAAGTCAAATTTTTAAATACATATTTAGTCTCTTCTTCAACATGAAATCTTCAAATTCAACTATATCACTGAATGACCATTTTTTCCCTTGAAGTATTATATTCAGATTTGCTGGTAGGTGATTCTTGGCTTCAATCCCAGTTCCTTTGCCTTTTGAAATATCCCACACCAAGCCCTTCGATCCCTTAATGTTGAAGCTGCCAGATCCTGTGTTATCCTGATTGTATTTCCACAGTACTAAAATTGGTTCTTTCTAGCTGCTTGCAGTATTTTCTCCTTGGTCTGGGAACTCTGAAATTTGGCCACAATATTCCTAGGAGTTTCTCTGTTTGGGTTTCTTTCAGGAGGTGAACGATGAATTCTTTCGATATCCATTTTGCCCTCTGATTCTATAACATCAGGGCAGTTTTCCTTGATAATTTCGTGGAAGATAATGTCTAGGCTCTTTTTCTGATTATGGCTTTCAGGTAGTCCAATAATTTTTAAATTATTTCTCCTGGATTTATTTTCCAGGTCAGTTGATTTTCCAATGAGTTCTCTCACCTCATCTTCTATTTTTTCAAATTTTTAATTTTGTTTACTATCTTCTTGGTTTAACTCATAGTCATTCATTTCCCTGGATTCAATTCTCTCTTTCAATGAATTATTTTGTTCAGTGAGCTTTTGAAACTTCTCCTCCATTTGGTTAATTCTGCTTTTTAAAACCTCCTTCTGCTCATTGGCTTTTTGGACCTCTTTTTCCAATTGAGTTAGCCTCTTTTTAAATCTGTTATTTTCCTCAGCATTTTTTTTTTTTTTGGTTTTCCTTTAGTAAGCTGCTAACTTGTTTTTTAAGGTCTTCTATTGCCTGAGCCAAGTTTAAGTCCCCTTTGGGGCAGGGGCATTGACTTCCTCTGACAGTATGCCTTGTTCTCCCTCATCAGAAAGAATGGGGGGGAGACACCTGTTCCCCAAGAAAGTAACCTTCTATGGTCTTATTTTTTCTCCCTTTTCTGGGCATTTTCCCAGCCAGTTACTTGACTTCTGAGTGTCCTCTCCATGACCACTTTGCCTCCAGTTCTGCCCAGCCAGTTCTTAGGGGCTAAGATTCAAATACTGCTCCCAAGCCTTAGGGATTTTCAGCAGGGATGCAGCTACTGTTCAGTGTGAGATTAAATTCAGCTGCTCAGGTGGGGGCAGGGCCACCACACAGGGCTTAGTTCTCTCTTGGGGTTTACGTGGAGACCTTCAATAATGGATGTGGGCTTCTGACTACTTTGGGAGCCCTTATCCACTGCTGCCCCTGCTGCTGCCTCCCGAGGGGGCCTGAGTTATGGGGACACCATGGTCCCCTCTCAGCCAGCCGAAAAGACCCTCTCACTGACTTTTGGTGCCTGTGGGTTGAGGGACCTGTGCTGCTGCTGGAGATTCTCTTCCTCAAGCCTCTCAGATCTGCTTCCCTCAGTGCCCAGTGGCCAAGACAGGGCTGGGCTCTGCTCCATGTCAGGTGTATGACAGACCTTTCCTGTAAGTTTTTCAGGTCTTTCTGCAACAGAAATCTCCTCCACTCAGTTGTTCTGTGGCTTCTGCTGTTCTAGAATTTGTTGAAAGCTCTTCTTTACAGGTATTTTATGAGCTGTGTGATTAGAACTCAGTGTCTGTGTGTCTTTCTATTTGGCCATCTTGACTCTTCCCCCCCCAGAAGCTAGACTAGAGTTTTTATTTCAATTTCAAGAAATAGAGGTTTGATGGTCAAATTTTATTTGTAGTTTGAATTTGGAGATGAGCAGTTCCATATTGGCATATTGGCACCAGCCATTGTGGGGCAACCTCAGAAGATGCTCTGGTGATACCAGAAGATAATAGATCAAAGGTCATGACAATACTTCCAGAAACAACAAAGAAGGCAACAGTAGCACTGGTTATCATGGTTATATGAGAGATGGAAGCCTTGCACATGGTTTGAGAAAGGAGTTCAAAGACACAGATGAGCATTGTAGGCTGGCTCTAGTATCTGAGACTCCACTGTCTAGAGGAAATACCTCTAATAGGTGTGACCACAAGGAACTGACTTTACTTACTGTAGTTATTTTTATAAATCATCGCCTTAATAAGTTTCAACTACTTTTCCAGTTCCTGATGTTTTTTCGCCATTTTCTATATGCATTGGATTAAATGGGTCAAAGCTTTAAACTTTCATCCTGAATGATAAGATTCATTCTTTCAGGCTGAGTTGATTGGGAGAAGATCTTATGATTTTACTTCTATTGCTAAATATTCTGTGTTCTTAAATAGAAAATAGATTGATAAAGAGATGATAAAACATTTATTACACACTTACTCTGTACCAGACACTATGATAAGTGCTGTGGATACAAATATAAGCAAACCAGTCCTTTACCTTCTAACAACTTAAATTCTAATAGAAGAGGAGAACATCTAAAAGGAGGCTTGTAATTGGATGAGAGTGGAGGAGGGGGAGAATCTCTTGAGAGATCAGAAGAGGGAATAAAGAATGCATAAAAATCCTCCAAATCAGTAATACTAAGAGAAAAGTAAATTGAAACAGCTCTGAGATTTTATTTCACATTCTACAGACTGGCAAAAATGACAAAAAAAAAATTGCAATAGCCAATGTTGGAGGATTTGTAGAAGGATAGGCACACCTATACATTGTTAATGGAGTTCTGAAATAGTAGCACCATTTTGGAAAGCAATTAAGAATTGCACAAATAACATGATCAAAATGTCCATACCCTTTTAATCACTGCTACTGCACTTATACATCAAAGCAACAATCAATAAGAAATAAACTCCAATATATATGTTTTTAAAGAATAATTACACTTTGTTAATTTTAATTCATTAGCAAAAATTGAGATCCACTTTCTCTTTTTCCTTCCAGTACCTTCTCCACCCATTGGGAATGCAAGCAACATGATATCAATTTTACATGTGAAATCATGTAAAACATATTTCCATATTAGCCATATTGTAGCCCACAAGAAGAAGAAACACTTTTAAAAGCCATGAGAGAATAAAGTAAGTGAAAAAATGCTTCGATCTGAATTCAGAATCCATGAGTTCTTTATCTGATATGGATAGCATTTCCCTTAGTGAAAATGCTTTTGTACTTGTTTTGGTTCATTTTGTTACTGAGAAGAGCTGTCATTTATAGTTGATCATTACACAATGTTATTGACATGGTATAAAATGTTTTCCTGGATCTGCTTATTTCACTTTGTTTCAGTTCATAGCAGTCTTTCCAGGATTTTCTGAAATCTGCTTGTTCATTATATCTTATTAATAATACAATAGCATTACATTACAGTCATATACTACAACTTATTTAGTCATTCTTCAATTGATGGACTTCCCTTCAATTCTGATATTTTGTCACCATGAATAGGGTTGACTGTTTTAAAATATATATATATATATATATATATATATATATATATATATATATATATATATATATATATATTTTAGATATAGACTTAGTAGTAGTATTGTTGGGCCAAAGGGTATGCACAGTTTGATTGACCTTTGGGCATAGTTCCAAATTTCTCCCTAGAAAGGCTGGATCAGTTCACAACTCCACCAACAAGGCATTATTGTTCCCGTTTTCTCACATCTTCTCCAACATTTATCATTTTTCTGTTTTGTCATATTACCCAATTTGACAGGTGTAAGGTGGTACCTCAGAGTTGTTTTAATTTTTCATTTCTCTAATCAATAGTGCTTCAGGGCAATGTATCATATGATTATAGATAGTTTTAATTTCTTCACCTGAAAAGTGTCTGTTCTTTATCTTTTGACCCTTTATCGCTTAGGGAATGGTTTGTATTCTTATAAATTTGACCCAGTTCTCTACATGATTTAGAAATAATGCCTTTATGAGAGCCACTGGCTGCAAAAATTGTTTCCCAGCTTTCTGCTTCCCTTCTCATCTCAGTTGCATTGATTTTGTTTGTGCAAAACCATTTTAATTTCATATAATCAAAATTATCTATTTTGCATTTCATAATACTCTCTATCTCTTGTTTGGTCACAAATTCTTCTGTTCTCCATAGATCTGATTTGAATTCAAGTCCTTTGATCCCAGAGCTCTTTCTATTGGACAGTGGTAGATCATAGAATTGATCACTTCTATTTGTCAATTGATTGAAATTATTTATGTTTTATTTATTTCTTTTCCTCAGCCAAGTGATACTTTGCATTTCCAAGTTTGGTAACTGCTTAGAATGGTCATAATATTGCAGTTAATTCATACTTGGTCATCCCAAAGTGATGGTTTACTTGATATATATTTATTGATCAGGCTGAGCCATCTCCAGTCATCCTGATCAATATCTGCACTGGACCCAGACGGCTCAGGCAGAGAAAGTGAGGTTGATAACTTTGCACAGCCCTCCCTCACTCAAAACAAAGTCAAATGAAAGTCATGTCATCATTTCTCTGATGTCATGGTCTTCTTCATAAATGAAGGATGAACACACACTCTGAGTAGACCAAGCTGACTGAGTAGGGACCCATTAGCTAGGTAACCCAACTCATCTTCTCCCTTCTGTCTCCCTCTCCCCTTCCTTTGGGGCTTTGGGGATTACTGGCTAGATTTCCTCCCTTCCACTCTTCCTGCCTCCCATCCTTCCTCCCTTCCTTCCTTCCTTCCTTCCTTCCTTCCTTCCTTCCTTTCTTCCTTCCTTCCTCCCTCCCTCCTTCCCTCCCTCCCTTCCTTCCTTCCTTCCGTCCTTCCTTCCTTCCTTCCTTCCTTCCTTCCTTCCTTCCTTCCTTCCTTCCTTCCTTCCTTCCTTCCTTCCTCCCTCTCTCCCTCCCTCCCTCCCTTCCTTCCTTCCTTCCTTCCTTCCTTCCTTCCTTCCTTCCTTCCTTCCTTCCTTCCTTCCTTCCTTCCTTCCTTCCTTCTTTCCTTCCTTCCTTGATTCTTTCCTTCTCCTTCCAAAAACCTTAAACACAGTTCACTCAGAAGTCCATGGACTTGACAAATATAGTTTGTCCCTATAGTTTCATCCTGCCTAAACTCCACTTGATGGCTAGGTTAGAGTGACTATCACTAGTAATAATCTCTGTTGATTTAGTTATTTTTTTTCTTTTGTTCATTAAAAGGGCCAATTCCTGACTACTTCTTAAAGAGGTCTCTTCACTCAATGGGCATTACCTCCCTCTACGTGAGTACCTGTAAAAGCCAGCCTAAAAAAGGTCAACGTTTCCCATTGCATCTGGGCCAACTCTAGTCATCCTGACGAATAGACTACTCAGGAGGACAAAATGAGGCTGGTGACCTTGCACGGCTCTCCCTTACTCAAAACAAAGTCAATAAGTCATGTCATCATTTCTCTGATGTCATGGTCTTCTTTGAAAATGAAGGACAAAGACAGAATTCACTTGTAAATCCATCTGACCCTGAAGATTTTTTGTTATGGAGTTCATTGATTGCTTGTTCAATTTCTTGTTCTAAAATTGAATTATGTAAATATTTTATTTCATCTTCTCTTAATCTGGGCAATTTATATGTTTGAAAATATTCATCCATTTCACTTACATTGTCAGATTTATTGGCATAAATTTGGGCAAAATAGTTCTTAATTTCCTAATTTATTGTTTTAATTTCCTTTTCATTGGTGATGAATTCACACTTTTCAGTTTTGGAACTGGTCCTGTTTTGTTTGTTTGTTTAATCTAATTAACCAAAAATTTATCTATTTAATTGCTTTTTTTAATAAAACCAACCCTGTTTTATTTATAAGTTCAATGATTTTTTTACTTCCAATTTTATTAATCTTCCCCTTGTTTTTCAAAATTTCTAATTTAATATTTAATTGGAGACTTTTAATTTTTTTTTGCTTTTTTAATTGCATGCTTATTTCATTGATCTCCTCTTTCTCTATTTTATACATGTAATCATTTAGAAATATAAAATAAGTGATGCTTTGAATGCATCTGATAAACTTTGGTATGTTGTCATTCTCTGTCATGTGGTATCATTTTCATTCTCTGATGAATTTATTTCTATAATTGTTGCTAGACTCACTTATTCTTGAGGATTAAATCATTTAGTTTCAAATTAATTTGTAATCTTTCTTTCCATGGTCCTTTATTACATGTATTTTTTGTTGTATCATGATCTGAAAAGGATCCATTTAATTTTTCTGCTTTTCTACATTTGATTGTGAAGAATTTATGATTTAATAGAAGGTCCATATCTAATTTTTCTAATATTCTATTCACCCCCATAATATCTTTCTTGTTTAATTTGGGGTTGGCTCTATTTACCTTTGGAAGGGGGAGATTGAAACCCCCTGATAGTATAGTTTTGCCTTCCTTATCTCCTTGTAACTCACTTAAGTACTCTTCTAAGAATTTGGATGCTATATCACTCACTGTATGTGTTTAATATTGATATCACTTCATTGACTACGGTACCTTTTAGCAAGAGGTAGTTTCCTTCCTGGTCTCTTTTAATTAGATCTATTTTTGTTTTTGTTTTATGTGAGATTAGGATTGCTACCCTTGCCTTTTATTTTACATTTTGAATGACTTTTTGTTTTTTTTAACCTTGTTATTACTTCTAATATATTCTGCTCCAGCCTTTTACCTTTGCTTTTCGAATGCCTCTCTGTTTCAAATATGTTTCCTGTAAATAACGGATTGTAGGATTGTGGTTTTTAATGAACTCCACCATCTACTTCCATTATAAGAGGTTCATTACATTCACTTTCATAATTATGATTACTGACTACATATTTCTTTTCTTTTCTTTCTTTCTTTATTTAACTTTTAACATTCATTTTCACAAAATTTTGGGATCCAAATTTTCTCCCCTTATGTCCCCTCCCCCAACCCCAAAACACTGAGCGTTCTAATTGCCCCTGTCTGCCAATCTGCCCTCTCTTCTATCATCCCTCTATGCCCTTGTCTCCATCCTATACCCCTTTACCTGTATTTCTTATTTCCTAGTGGCAAGAACAGTACTCGACAGTTGTTCCTAAAACTTTGAGTTTCAACTTCTCTTCCTCCCTCCCCCCCCCACTTCCTTTTGGAAGGCAAGCAATTCAATATAGGTCAAATCTGTGTAGTTTTGCAAATGACTTCCATAATAGTAGTGTTGTGTAAGAACTAATTATATTTCCCTCCATCCTATCCTGTCCCCCATTACTTCTGTTCTCTCTTTTGATCCTGTCCCGCCCCATGAGTGTTGACCTCAAATTTCTCCCTCCTCCCCATGCCCTCCCTTCCATCGTCCCCCTCACCCTGCTTATCCCCTTATCCCCCACTTTCCTGTATTCTAAGATAGGTTTTCATACCAAAATGAGTGTGCATTTTATTCCTTCCTTTAGTGGAATGTGATGAGAGTAAACTTCATGTTTTTCTCTCACCTCCCCTCTTTATCCCTCCACTAATGAGTCTTTTGCTTGCCTCTTTTATGAGAGATAATTTGCCCCATTCCATTTCTCCCTTTCTCCTCCCAATATATTTCTCTCTCACTGCTTGATTTCATTTTTTAAAGATATGATCCCATCCTCTTCAATTCACTCTGTGCACTCTGTCTGTATGTGTGTGTGTGTGTGTGTGTGTGCATGTGTGTGTGTGTAATCCCACCCACTACCCAAATACTGAATAGTTTCAAGAGTTACAAATATTGTCTTTCCGTGTAGGAATGTAAACAGTTCAACTTTAGGAAAGTCCCTTATGACTTCTCTTTGCTATTTACTTTTTCATGCTTCTCTTCATTCTTGTGTTTAAAAGTCAAATTTTCTTTTCAGCTCTGGTCTTTTCATCAAGAATGCTTGAAAGTCCTCTATTTCACTGAAAGACCAGTTTTTCCCCTGAAGTATTATACTCAATTTTGCTGGGTAGGTGATTCTTGGTTTTAGTCCTAGTTCCTTTGACTTCTGGAATATCCTATTCCACGCCCTTCGATCCCTTAATGTAGTAGCTGCTAGATCTTGTGTTATCCTGATTGTATTTCCACAATACTTGAATTATTTCTTTCTGGCTGCTTGCAACATTTTCTCCTTGACCTGGGAACTCTGGAATTTGGCCACAATGTTCCTAGGAGTTTCTCTTTTTGGATCTCTTTCAGGCGGTGATCTGTGGATTCCTTGAATACTTATTTTGCCCTCTGGTTCTAGAATCTCAGGGCAGTTTTCCTTGATAATTTCATGAAAGATGATGTCTAGGCTCTTTTTTTGATCATGGCTTTCAGGTAGGCCCACAATTTTTAAATTGTCTCTCCTGGATCTATTTTCCAGGTCAGTTGTTTTTCCAATGAGATATTTCACATTATCTTCCATTTTTTCATTCTTTTGGTTTTGTTTTGTGATTTCTTGGTTTCTCATAAAGTCATTAGCGTCCATGTGTTCCATTCTAATTTTGAAAGAACTATTTTCTTCAGTGAGCTTTTGAATCTCCTTTTCCATTTGGCTAATTCTGCTTTTGAAAGTATTCTTCTCCTCATTGGCTTTTTGAACCTCTTTTGCCAATTGAGTTAGCCTATTTTTCAAGGTATTATTTTCTTCAACATTTTTGGGGGTCTCCTTTAGCAGGGTGTTTATTTGTTTTTCATGCTTTGCTTGCATGTCACTCATTTGTCTTCCCAGTTTTTCCTTCACCTCTCTAACTTGATTTTCAAAACCCTTTTTGAGCTCTTCCATGGCCTGAGCCCATTGAGTGGGATGGGATACAGAAGCCTTGACTTCTGTTTCTTTCCCTGATGGTAAGCATTGTTCTTCCTCATCAGAAAGGAAGGGAGGAAATGCGTGTTCACCAAGAAAGTAACCTTCTATAGTCTTATTTTTTTCCCTTTTCTGAGCATTTTCCCAGCCAGTGACTTGACTTCTGAGTGTCCTCTCCACCCCCGCCTTGCCTCCAGATCCGCCTAGCCAGCACTTGAGGTCTCAGATTCAAATGCTGCTCCCCAGCCTCAGGGCTTTGGGCAGGGGCAGGGCTGCTATTCAGTGTGAGATTAAGTTCAGGTGCTCAGGTCAGAGCAGGGCCGCCTCTCAGGCTCAGTTCCCTCAGGGGGTTTATGCAGAGACCTTCAACAATGGATCCAGGCTTCTGCCTGCTTGCGGAGCCCTCGTCTCCTCCTGCCTCTGCTGGTGCCTCCCGAGGGGGCCTGAGTTATGGAGGAACCCCACACCCCTCTCGAGGCACAGAAGAGACCCTCTCACCAACCCTTATCACCTGTGGTTGGGGGACTCGCGTGGCCGCTGGAGATTCTGTCCCCGAAGCCTGCTTGGATCCACTCCTTTCCACGCTGCACCGCTGAGGCAGGGTTGGGCTCTGCTCTGGTCCCAGGGCACGAGGGACCTTTTGGGAGAGGTTTTCAGGCTCTCTGGAGCAGAAATCTCCTCCGCTCCATTGTTCTGTGGCTTCTGATGCTCCAGAATTCGCCAGTGGTTCTTTTTTTACAGATATTTTATGAGCAGTGGGTTTGGAGGTAGTGTATGCGTGTCTTTCTACTCTGCCATCTTGGCTCTGCCCTCTGACTATGTATTTCAATCCATCCCTTTTACCCCTGTTTATACTTTTCTCTTTCTGCTTTCATCCTTTCCCTCCTTATCAGTGTTTTGCTTCTGACTACAGCCTCCCTCAATCTGCTCTCCCTTCTATTACCCTCCTTTCCTTTTTCCCTTCCCTTCCTATTTCCATATAGGTTAAGATAGATTTCTTCAACCAACTAAGTGTATATATTATTCTTTCTTTGAGACAAATCTGATGAGAGTAATGTTCAAACAATATTCGCCCCTTCTGTTCTTTTCCTGTACTCTAACAGGTCTTTTTTTCCTCTTCATGTGATATAATTTACCCCCATTCAGCCTCACCCTTTCCTCTTCTCCCAGAACAATTCTTTTTTCACCCCTTAATGTTTTATCTCATCAAAATCAACTTATACCCACACCTTCTGTCTAAGTGTACTCCTTTTAACTACCTTAATAGAGATACTCTTCTTAAGAATTACAAGCATCATCTTCAAATGTAGAGATATAAACAGTTTAAACTTATTGAATGACATGTTTGTTTTTCTTTTTCCTCTGTTTATCTTTTTTCTTTTTTTTCTTTTTTTCTTGCCTCTCTTGAGTCTTGTATTTGAAGATCAAATTTTCTCTTCAGCTCTTTCCTTTTCATCAGGAAAATTGAAAGTCTCTTATTTAATTGAATGTTTCTCTTTTCCCCTCAGAGATTATCCTCAATTTTGCTAGTTCCTAGTTGATTCTTGGTTGTTTTCAAGCTCTTTTCCTTTCTGGGATATCATATTCCCAGCACTACAGTCCTTTAATGTAGAAACTACTAAGTCCTGTGTAAGCCTCGCTGTGGCTCCATGATGTTTAAATTGTTTTATTCTCGTTGGTTGCAGTATTTTCTCCTTGACATGATGATTCTGAAATTTGGCTACAAAAATCATTGTAGTTTTCCATTTGGGATGTCTTTCAGGAGGTAATCTGTGAATTCTTTCAGTGACTATTTTACATTTTAGTTCTATGATTTCAGGGCAATATTTCTCTATAATCTCCTGAAAGATGCTGGTCAGACTTTTTTTTCAATCATTGCTTTCAGGCAGTCCAATAATTCTTAAATTATCTTGCCTCAATTTATTTCTCAGGTCAGTCATTTTTCCAATGAGTTTTTTTCATTTTCTTCTATTTTTTTCTTTCTTTTGATTTTGTTTAAATGATTCTTGATGTCTCATAGAGTTATTAGCTTTTACTTGCCCAATTCTAATTTTTAAGGTATTATGTTTTCTTCAGTTAGTTTTTGTACCCCCTTTTCCATTTGACTAATTCTACTTTTTCTTTTAATATATAATTTATTTATTTTTCAATTCTTAACATTCACTTCATGCACCCAATAAACCCCTTCCTCCAGTTTGGTCTCTCTTCTATTACCCAACATTCTTCCATCCCCCTTCCCCTCTATTTTCCAGTAGGGCAAAATAGATTTCTATACTCCATTGCCTGTACAGCTTAATTTTCAGCTGCATGTTAAAACAATTTTTAACATTCATTCTTTAAGCTTTGAGTTCCATATTCTCTCCCTCCCTCTCAACCCACCTTCATTGAGAAAAAAAAACAAAACAAAACAAAACAATTCAGTATAGGTTATATATGTGCAATAATGCAAAGCATTGCCATAATATTTATGTTGTCAAAAGACTAGCCACATTTCCCTCTGTCCTATCCTGCCCTTAATTTATTCCATTCTGTCCCTTGACTCCCATAATAGTGTTTCCTTCTGATAATCCCTTTCCCCAATTATCTTCCCTCTCCTATCCCCATTGGTCTTGCCCTCCTGCAGGGTAAAATAGATTTCCATATCCAATTGAGTATGTGTTATTCCCTCCTTAAGCCAAATCCCATGAGAGTAAGGCTCAATTATATCCTTTCATCTCCCCCCTCTTCCCCTCCATTGTAGAAGCTCTTTCTTCCCTCTTGTATGTGAGATGTTTTGCTACATTTTACCTCTCCCTTTCTCTTACTCCTAGTACATTCCATTCAACAGTAAATTTTATTTTTTAGGTATTCTCCATACACACACACACACACACACACACACACACACATATATATACATACACACACACATACACACAAGCACATATACATACCTACACATATATAATACACACACACATAGAAACCCATACATACCTACACAAATAAAA
Source organism: Notamacropus eugenii (assembly GCF_028372415.1). NCBI lineage: Eukaryota > Metazoa > Chordata > Mammalia > Diprotodontia > Macropodidae > Notamacropus > Notamacropus eugenii. Next base: position 43,544,478 of record NC_092878.1, on the reverse strand, counting down.
TGTATATATTATACATTATATATGTGTATATATATGCCCAATAACTACCCTAATATTGAAAAAGGGTGTCAAGTTACAAATAACATCTTTCCATGTAGAAGTGTAAACAGTTCAACTTTAGTAATCACCTTATGATTTCTCTTTCTTATTTGCCTTTTCATGCCTCAATTGATTCTTGTGTTTGAAAGTCAAATTTTCTCTTCAGCTCTGGTGTTTTCAACAAGAATGCTTAGAAGTCCACTATTTCATTGAAATGTCATTTTTTCCTCTGAAGTATTTTACTCAGTTTTGCTGGGTAGGTGATTCTTGGTTTTATTTCTATCTCCTTTGACCTCTGGAATATCATATTTCAAGCCCTTCAGTCCCTTAGTGTAGAAGCTGCTAAATCCTGTATTATCCTGATTGTATTTTCACAATACTTGAATTGTTTCTTTCTGTTTACTTGTAATATTTTCTCCTTGACTTGGGAACTCTGGAATTTGGCTACAATATTCTTAGGAGTTTTCCTTTTGGGGGTCTCTTTCAGGAGGTGATCTGTGAATTCTTTCCATTTCTATTTTACCTTCTGGTTCCAGAATATCTGGGCTGTTTTCCTTGATAATTTCTTGGAAGATGATGTCTAGGCTTTTTTTTATCATGGTTTTCAGATAAACCAATAATTTTTAAATTATCTCTCCTGGATCTATTTTCCAGGTCAGTGGTTTTTCCATGAGATATTTTACATTGGCTTCTATTTTTTCATTCTTTTGATTTTGTTTGATAATTTCTTGGTTTCTCATTAAGTCATTAGCTTCTATCTGCTCCATTCTAATTTTTAAAGAACTATTTTCTACAGTAAGTTTTTGAACCTCCTTTTCCATTTTTCTAATTCTTCTTTTTAAAGCATTCTTCTCTTCATTGACTTTTTGGACCTCTTTTGTCATTTGGGTTAGTCTATTTTCAAAGGTATTATTTTCTTCAGCATTTTTTTGGGTCTCCTTTAGCAAGCTGTTGACTTGCTTTTCATGATTTTCTTGCATCACTCTTATTTCTCTTCCCAACTTTTCCTCCACCTCTCCTACTTGATTTTCAAAATCCTTTCTGAGTGCTTCCATGGTTTGAGATCATTGCATATTTATTTTGGAGGACTCTGATGGTAAGCATTGTTCCTCCTCATCCAAATGAATGGAAGAAAATGCCTGTTCACCAAGAAAGTAATGGTCTTATTTTTTTCCCCTTTTTTTTTGACATTTTCCCAGCCAGTTAATTGACTTTTGAGTCCTTTGTCAAGAGGAGGGTATACTGTGGGGACCTGTAATTTCTCGGTTTCTCCAGGGTGACACCATCAAGGGAGAGGAGTGTACTCCTCTCCTGGCCTGTGCACTGGTGTGGGAGCAACCAAAAACATTTTTGCCCTGAATCTGCAAATAGTAGAATTCCCTCTCCACAACTGCCTCCAGCTCAGCGATGCCCCAGGACCATGCTCAGGGCTGAGATTCAGATCAGCTGTTTAATTCCCCCAGGGGCTCTAGGGAAAAGGCTTCAAAAATGGATGTTGCTGCTGCTGCTGCTGCCTCTGCTGTGGACCCAGCAGGGCCTAGGAGAGGACTCTATTCCCTTCTCACTCAATTGAAAAAGACTCTCTCACTGATCTTTGAAGTTGTCTTTGGCATTTGTGGGTTGAGGGATCTGAGAACCTCCGGGGCTGTTGGGGATTCCACCCCTGATCCCTGTTCTGATCCTGTTCCTTCTGGTTCTATGTGGCCAAGGCTGAGCTGCGCTCTGCTCCATACCCCATGCAGTAGACCTTTCCTGTCAGCCTTCTAGGTTACCTTGGGCTGGAAATCTCTTTGGCTCTGTTGTTCTGTGGTTTCTGCTGCTCTACAATTTGTTGAGAGTCATTTTTTACAGGTTTTTTATGGACTGTGGGGGAAGAGCTAGAGTATGTGAGTCTTTCTACTCCACCATCTTGGTTCCCTCCCCAAAAAACACTTTTTAAGAGAAAGCATAGTTAGATACCCTCAAGGAATGGCTATACAAGCTTGTGACTTAACAATCAGAAGATCAGGTCCTGAGGGGAGTAAAATATTGAGTGTGTTCTACTATTCAGGCAAATGCCTTATTTTTAACTAAATTCAGGTAACTTTAAACAGAAGCATTTCAGTTAAACATAGTCCTTCAAAACAAGAAGATATAATGTAGGTAGAGGTTAAGTAAGGCTATGCATGCCTTCTGGGCTGCCTGTTAGGAGGAGGAAGATGTGCTCTGGAACAATTGGACATTCCTGTCTGGGGGCAGGTTAAAATTTGACAGTAAAGAGAAATTACATGCCTTTATCTTTCACTTTCATTTTTCACCCAAACCTCCAGACTGCCTGAAAGCAACCCTTACAGGAACACAAGTGTTTTGGAATAAGTATACATACTAAATATGTCCAGCATGGGAATTCCTTCAACCAGTTCAATTTCTAACCTGTCCAAAATTTTTGACTCATAATTTCTAAAGAGTTGTTTAAGATACACTTAAGTTGTGATGTTCCCCAGGGTAACAGCTAGTCAATGTAAAGATGATATTTCTCTGACTCCAAGATTCACTTTTTATTTAGTGTGTCTTGCTACTAATATATGTGCTAACTGTAGATAGGGGGTTGTGTGCATGTTTCACTACCCTGTGAGATAATGGGCAAGTAACTAATGGTATTAGGGCCTCAGTTTCTTCCCCCAAAAATATGAAGGTTGGGCTCTAAATCTGTAATCCTATATTTTTCAATCCACATTATTATTTTTTTATCTTGCATGTTAGCAATCTGCTTTTTTCTCTTTTCTGACAAACTGTACAGAACAGTATAATTACATTAACCTTTCTTTACCTTTAACTTCCTTTGTGAAAGTCATTGTGATTTATAGTAACACTGGTGATGCATATCAGTGTTTGATTCTTCATGCTAAGGGAGAATCAACCACAACAAACTTTTGATTTTCTGTTCCAGACCAAAATGTACTTTTATCTTTAGATAAACACAGTTTATACCAGGATGATGGTCATGATGATGAAGATGATGATAAATTTATATAACACTTCAAGATTTATAAAGTACTTTCTTCCCAAATATTTGTACAGAGATCAATTCAATTGAGATAAAATTATAGTTAATAGTGCTATTTAAATTTATAGACTGTGGTAAAGGGTCAATTAGTCAATATAGGAAATTCCTGGTGTGGTGTTCTTCCAGTGACAAGGACTGGCACTTCATCAGCAGTTTTATACTCTTATTCTTTCAATTATTATTCCTATTTCACAAATGAGGAAATTGACTTATAGTGGCTAGGAGGCATTTCCAAGGTTATGTGATTAGTAAATGAAATAAAAAAAAAAGAGAATTGTACACAAGGCTTTGTTTTTCTTAGGTGCAATCTATGAATTTCTTAATGGGTGTTCTGTTTTCACTACCATAATGGGAAACGTTGCATTACAGCATTTTTTCCCCAAATTTTCCATGTTCTTTTAGGAGAATCTTGTTCACGCTTCTCTGTACACATTGTTTCATCAAAAGGCATCAGTTTGTTTTTCACAGTTCCGTATTTTTATAATGTCAAGGTTTTTTGTTTCTTTCTTACCATATTTTCCTCTATTTCAGTGTTTGTATGTGTGCATTCCAAATCTACTAATTTCACAGTTCTTTAAATTAAACAACTACATATCTTGGAATCACCACCCTGAATCTGCAAATTAAATTAAAGTTTTTAAAAACTGCTTTGAGAACTCCAAGTTCTGACCTATGTGTATTTCCATTTTCTTTCTTTGTATTTGTCTATTTTCTTTTAAATCATTCTAATGTTTCTTTTTGTCCCATGTTTTCTTGAGAGTTCACTGGATTCTCTTTTATTTTTTTAAATCAGCCATTGGTTAAATTTCCATTTCTTTTGATATTCATTAAGAGAATTTTGTTTGATTTTTGAGAATTTTATACTTATTCTTTCTGATCCCTGTAGAGGTGAGAGAAAATCAATAGTTAAGTGTCTGATAAACCTAAAAAAGCAAAAATCAGATAAGGAAAAAATGATTCCCAATTTATAAGAGTTTTTAAGAAAATTGATAAAAACAATCTCACATACTATATTTAAACAAGTGTTATGACCTATATTACAATAAATTTAAAATGGACAAAACTTGGATAATGAAAATCATTCCACAAAAATATAAACAAGAGAACGAGATCTGATTTCACAACTATGGCTGTGACTATAGTGTAATTTCTTAATTAAATATAAGGGAGAGTGGGATGGGAATTGGTGATTATAGTACATAAAAAATGGAAAACCTTTTTTTTGCCATAATTAGTTAACAGAACTGCCCGGGCCTCTCCCGGGCCTTCACCTTCTACTTACCTATCCCCGGTCTTCGGACGTCTCCGGTCCCTCTCCTGGTTGGGGGAGGGGAATTCCCTCTCCCTGTTGGGGGAGGGGAATAAACAGGCAGAGCACCCGAAAGGAGTTGCAGCCAGCAAGATTTATTGCGTTTCTTCTCCTCCAGCTCTCATGGTCATCCCCTTTTATTATCCCCTGTCTCCTCCCCTGTACCTCCCATGGGCGGGCGAGCTCCTCCCAAGTGCCTCCCCGTGGGTGGAGCCAGCCTGCTACCAGGGCCATCCCAGTACCCCACAAGGGGGCAGGTTCAGACCCTCAGGCGTCTCACGGTCCTCACGGGGGACCCCGGTCCAGAGCTGTCCCCCAACACAGAACTAGCATAACAAAGGATTCCATACACTGCAGAAAGTTAGATATTTATCACAAAGCATTTTATTCAAGTTTTAGGGGTAATACTATTGATGAATTGTGAACTGATCTGACCATGTTGTTGTTTTTCAGTTGTTCAGGCATGCCCTACTCTTTATGACTTCATAGACGATAGCACTCTAGGAGCTTCTGTCTTCCACTGCCTCCCAAAGTCTTTGCAAGCTCATGTTCATTGCTTTCATGACACTATCCATCTCATCCTCTGCCATACCCTTCTCCTTTTGTCTTTAATCCTCCCCAAATCAGGAGTTTCTAATGAGTCCTGTCTTCTCATTGTGTAGTCAAACTGTTTAAGCTTTGGTTTCAGTATTTGGCCTTCTAACGAATAGTCTAATGTAAACGTTCTATGACACCATGTCCAAAGAGCTATAAAATTGTACATACCCTCTTACCCAGCAATACCATTATTAGGTCAGCATCCCAAATAAATGAAAGAAAAAGGAAAAGGAAATCACATACACACACACACACACACAATCTCCCTTTCCTTTTTCTATATATATGTATGCGTGTATGTGTGTGTGTGTATGTGTATACATGTATACTTACATGCACAGAGACAGAGAGAGACTGAGAGAGAGAGAGAGACAGTGAGAGAGAGAGAGAGAACAGCTCTTTTTATGGTGGCAAAGAACTGGAAGTTGAGGGGATGCCCATTATATGGAGAATGGCTGAACTTGTGGTATATAATTGTGATGGAATACTATTGTGCTATAAGAAATGATTAAGATAATTTCAGAAAAACCTGGTAAGACTTATATGAACTGATGCAGAGTGAGGCAAACAGAATCAGGAGAATATTATACACACTAATAGCAATATTTTATGGTGATCAACTGTAAATGACTTAGTTATTCCAAGCAATACAATGATCCTAGGCAGTTCTGAAGAACTTATGGAGAAAAGTGCTATCCACTTGCAGTATATTCACTCAAAGAATAACTTTTAAAATTTTCTTTGTTTTTCTTGCTTTTTGTCTATTTTATTTTGCAACATTACTGATACAGAAATAATTTTTCATGCCTTTACGTATATATTAAATTGCTTGCTTTCTCAAGGAGTGGAGAAGAAGGAAGAAAGGGAGATAATTCAGAACTCATAACAAAAAAAGAATGTTACATTTTTAAAATTCAATTGAATAAAAATAAAATCAGAGACAAAAAAAGATACATAGGAAATTATATATAAACAAAATCATTACTGAATTGATAAATGGTCAAAGGAATTAAAAGAGTTTTCAAAAAACACGTTATAAATGATTAACAATCATGTTAAAGAATGCTCCAAATTAATAACAATAAGATGATTTAAAATAAAAACAACTCTCTGATTTTACCTTAGACAAAATAAATTGTCAAAGCTGGTAACATAAGAGAATCATCAGAATTGGAGTGATTGTAGAAAGAGAATTCATTGTTAGTGGAACTATGAATCGTCAGAACTACTCTAAAAAGTGTTTTGGAATTGTATGAATTATATAAATTTAAAATATTAATATTCTTTTTACCTAGAGATCACCTCTTCAAAGGATAAGGAGTGAAAAGCAAAAGACAGCTTTATATATACCACAAAATTAATAGCAGCATTTTTCAAAGTAGCAAGCAATTCCAAACAAAGTATACTCAGTTCTGATATAATGCTTTTACTGAAAAGAGGAATTTCTTCCCATACAATTGATATAAACAATTTGAGCATAATGCAAAATTTGTGTTTGTTTAAGCGCAATTTTGTCCTCAGGAAATAGTGAGATTGCAGAAAACTGTACCACTACACAATTACTCACAAAAAGCCACCTTTCCTATACTTACTTCCACAAGTAAACTTCAGTTCTTTTTTAAGGTAAACTGTCATATGCCTTATATATCTTCTGATACATTAAATAGTTGGTTTGAAGTTGGTTGGTTCATACCCACATATTCCATACATCCATTCTCCTCCACATATCTAATCGATACCTTGACTGAAGCTACCAGCCTTACCCTGAGTCCTAGATTTGCTTGAGACAAGGCCATCCTCTAGTATGTAATTCTCTAATTTGCCATATTTGGTCACATGGTGCTAGCCTAAGGCTTTTTCCCATTACCATTATTTATGTTAGTATTTATGTATTTCATAGCGTGATAAAATTGCCATTTTTATGAAGTTCCTTTGTTCATGTCATTGATGAAATTTTAAAATGTTGTGTCCACCCCATTTTTTTCTATGATTATAATTGTGATTTTGCAGAGAATAATGATTTTTACAAATACATATAGTGTATTACAGCAGAATTGACTGCAGATACCCATCAATTGAGCAGTGGCTTAACAAATTGTGGTATATGAATGCAATGCAACATTGCTGTTCTATAACTAAATATTAATATGATGAATATAGAGAAGCATGGAAGACATGTATGGAGTGATATAAAATGAGGCAAATAGAAACGGGAAAAGCCTACATACAATGACAGCAATTCTAAAAATGGAAAGGGAAGTAAAGACAAAATAATGGAAAGTGATTGTCCCCAAATTAGAATGGATGGAGAGAAGTGATATGAAAAAACTTTTACCTCTGCTTCTTTGCAGTAGTGAATTTCCAGAGGTGTAGAGCAATGAATGTGTCAGAATTCGCTAAATGTTATTTTATTTTGAAGAAGTCTATTTTGTCTTCTCTTTATTATTATTTTCTTTCTGGGGATGTCTCTTTGGGAGGAAAATAAAGGATATGTTGGGAAATGTGGTTCACGGAAAACAAAAGAACAATAAATATGTATTTTTTAAAAAGCAATAATCACTGCATATCAAATAAGTAAGTATATGTACACATATGCATGGGTGTGCATGTGCATATTATATGCATATATTATTATATGTACATATTATTATATGTGTGATATAAATATATTCTCAATAACAACAAAGAACAATAACTTTCTTAAGACTTTAATATCTTCTCTTTCTCATTGATTAAGACGTAATCCATCATTACCCTCAAAGCTGTACCACATCAATCCCAGAACACTTATTCTATACTTGGCCTAACTCTTATCTTCAGTTTATTTGGTACCATTTTGACTTATTTATTCATTACACTGAAAACATAATATAGAATCCAAATGTGGTATCTCCATTTTAATTGACGGAGAAAAAATATGTTATTAAATCTTTACAGATTCCTGCTCATCTGTTGTCCTCTCTGCAGTTCTATTTTGGAATTCCCTCAAGATGACTTTCCTCAGTGGAGCTCTCACTAAACTTTTTTGTAAATTTTGCCTTCCTCTCCTACTTTTTGTTATTTTAAATGGGAACGATATCTATAATTGGTTACTGTCTACCTCTATAAGATTTTATAAGCAAGTTAATATTCCAAACTCTCCCTGTCTTTGGCCTCTGTATTTCTCTGTCCTTCAAGTGGGTCAACCTTTATCAGCATGAGGTGATTTCTAGACTATTTTGATCTAAGTGACATTGATTTACTTTAGTGTAAATTTAGAAAACAGTGCTGTCAATGCCTTTTGTGGGGAGTGGAAGAGATCTGCTTCCCATTTTTGAACATCAATATCTCATTCAGAAGGATCAGGTTAGAGTTCACTCAATAATGCACCATATCTCCGTATTTTTGTGCTTTCTTCTTATTTGGTATTGATTTTGATCTTTGCTCTAATAAATTGGTAATCTGATAATACAAAATTATCATATTTGGAAATGATGCCCACATAAATAACAAGCAGTTTCTTGTCTATTAAAAGAAAATCTATATAAAATGCTTTATGGTCGTCACCATTTCTATTTCACTCAGTTCTTTTCTGAAAATACTCATAATACAATGATGTTTCTTCTTTGTATAATCTATGGCATTGATCAAATTCCTTACTTCTGAATGATATTTTTCACACATTTTTCACCACTTTCCCCACCATATTTGAAGAGAAGTTACCTTTTAAGTAATGGAATATGGACTGTATTTGTTGGCACAGAAAGTTCCTAGACGTAAGAACTCCCTTTATCAATTCAAGTCAGGATTTTCAATACCTGCTAAAGCACTTAAAGAGTAAGTGAGGTATTCAGGGTCATACAGTTGGCATACAAACTATTGATTAACTGTGCTCTTAGTATATGTTATTAAATTTGGTGCTATGTATTTATTCTTCAAATAACACAATATTCATAAATGATACACAAAGTAGCAGTGGCATTTTTGACAAACACTTTTTGAGCTTCTGTATCCATTATTGTTGATGGCCATTTTTATCGTTACAACTTAGCACAGTCCATTGAATAGAGTAGGCATTTTATAAATGACTGTTAAATAAATTTAGCTGAATTAAGGTTTGAAGAGGAGGGTAAGGCTACATGAAAATCCCAAAGGAAAAAAGAAGTTTCCTTTTGTTAAGTGGAGAAATAAACTCTATCTCTTTGATTTGCTATAATGAAACAGTAACTTTCATTTTCTTGAATCTATAATACTCTCTGTGGCATACATATGCCATAACTTCAGGATTTGATTGCCTTGGAGCTTTGGATTTTGTCAAATTGTTAGTAAATTTTTAGTGTAAAGAGAAGAGTTCATCTCTAACCCACTACTCAAAACCCATTTGTAAAAGATTCTTTTCATTGGTGGATATTGATTACTTAATGATCTTTGCTTGTGTGATGAATGGAGTTTGTGAGAGCTTTGGGGAGGCCTTGGGTTGCTGGCTTTAGACTTTAAAAGTAGACACCTCATTCCTGACTCTTTTGAGGTCCTTGATGAAAGAAGAAAAAACCTAAGAAGAAACTGCCACACAGATGGGCCAGCACCTGAATCATGTCTCTGTTACTAGCTTGCTTCACAAGAGACTCTGGGGAAGTGCCAGAGTGAGAGCTGCAATTCTCTCCCTTTGTTGAGCTATCTCACTTTCAATGAGAGAGCTCATTTAGTCTGCATATTTGTCCAATATATATTCCCATCTGCATAATTGCTCTGATTTCTGTTGACTATTTGGTGGGATAAAGTTGTTTATTTACTATTTGCTATGGGTACTCTGTAAAAATGGCATTTTTCATAAAATTCGATCTTGAGGATCACATGGAAATACAGGGTTGAGTCCGTATTGTAAAGGGGCACTTTCAAGTATGAAGAGAATGCTCTTCTACCTTTCTGTACCCCCTAAACCCTGGAACTCTTATGGCTATAGTTTTAGGAAAGTGGTAACTGGGGCTAATGAGATGGGCAAGGATTGATGAGAGTTTATGTTCTGGAGAAATTTGAACTGCTAGGTGCTTTCTGGCAATGTCCTTCTTGCTATCCAAGAGGACCTTTAGCTCAAAGTTATCAGTTTCTCAGCTGAACAGTAGGTTCTTTACTATGGCCCCATTTATCTTCTTACTTTATTAGGGGAAACTGAGACAGGACTATCCTGTTAACCACGGGCATCTAGCACTTATATTGTTTACTTCCTGATTCTACCCCCTTTGCCCATGTGTCTCATGAATGAAATATGAAGAGATTGTCTACATCCTTGTTTGAGTGATTAATAATGTTGTAGAAAGAAATTTGGGAAGATCTTTTAACCCTTTAAAGGGGTTAGAGACATTTTTTCTGCTTTTGGTTCAAGTTGAGGAGCAAGGGGAGAGGCGGATATATATCCTGCTAAGATTTTCCATAACAAAGAAAGGTACCATAATCATGTCTACTAGAAAAGAGATCCTTAACTTGGGGCCTATGAACCCCTAAAAGCTCTACCAATATATGTCTTGGGATTTATGTACTTGTTGGGAAAATTTATATATTTATTTCAATAAATTAGCTTCCTTTAAAATACCATACATTTTATTTTATATGTTAAAAGCATCATTTTGGGAAGAGATTTAGCATCTCTCTCTCTCTCTCTCTCTCTCTCTCTCTCTCACACACACACACACACACACACACGCATACACACACTTCCACAAACAAAAAAGTAAACAAACAAATAAAAAGCATTAAAAGGCCCTTGTTTTAACTATAGGATAAAATATAATAATACGCTGTAGTTGGTAGCCCTTAGATCTAACATAGATCAGTCCTTAAAGCAAACTTCCTAGAAAAGATAAACCTTATGTGGAGTGGCATGTTCTGTATGTTCCTACTTACACGTGAGGTCATGGTAATGTTAAACTCCTATTCCTCTCCTCCCAACCCTTGATGACCACAAAAAAAAAAAACTGCTTATATATGGATCTAATGACATGAATTTGTTACTACTTATTTCCCCACTAGTCTATACATTAAATGAACCCAGAGATTGTATATTATTTAAATTTAATATGCTCCCTAGTGAGAGACAACCTAACAGTAGATAGAGATGGGTTTGGAATCAGAAAGACTGAGGAAGTCCTGCCTCTGGCTTGTGTGACCCTGGATGAATGACAACCTGTCTCAGTGACTCAAATACCATCCAAAACTGTAAGTTGCAGAGTAGGTGCTGACTTGAATTTTTAGAGGGATTTTTTTTAAATCAGGAATTCCCTATACCAATGAAACAAAAAATTTGGTCCAGAAACAAAGATTAAAAAAAAAGTAAACACAATCTTACTCCCAATACCTGGTATAGAGCTCTTCACATTGTAAGGAATTAATAAATGTCTAATTCATTGATCAATTGAGAAAGGAAAAGCCTGAGTGTGTGGCCCATTTGGCGATAAAAATATTTATGTAATGTGTAAACAGAAGTATGATACGGTCTAAGGAACAAGCAGGGAAAGCATGATTTGAGCTACTGTGTTAAGGATATCATACAACAGGTGAAAACTAGAGGTCCAGGGATACATAAAAATTTAGTTGTAGTCTTTGTAGTCCTTGTAGTTCTTGGATCTGAGTCATTCTCAAACCAAAGGAATGAAGCAAATCTACATAGTAAGCTCATTTTAATCTCCCCAGTATTGTTTGAAACACATGGAATCTGGAAGTTCTGTTGTAACCAGATGCCTATGAAAATCCTATTGAAATGCTCAGAATACTCTCGGAAGTCAGACGGGAAAAGCTATATTCTATGCTGGTAACTTTGTTTTGAAAAGAGTATACCTATTCAAAAAACTTGTGAGACTATTTTGCAGAGACAGCACAGAATTATGGACCATCAGCCTAAATAATAAGGATGCCATGCTCCAACCTGAGGAAGGCATGCACTCCCAGCAAAATTTTCATTGTCAATATGTGAGTAGTAAAAAGAAAAGCAAGCTCTACAAAATAGAGATTTGCAGTTTTATGTACACCTCTCTTCTACTCTGTATATGGAAGTGTTCATTTCAGCTGATGTTTTAAGTTCAGAATAAAACTGGGGGAAAAAGTAAATAAAAGCAAGGGATTTTAAGAAGAAAAGATAATTTTGTTCTCTATAGTGATAGATAATATATCAAGATCATCAAGAAAACCAGTATATCTTTGGGGAAATGAGATGACAGACCACTTTTAGCTATAAGTGAAATACACTCCGTTATGGGAAGGAACAGACTATATTGCATATCATTATTAAAAAATCAAGGTGATTTTTTCAGCAGCTATGTGAGGAACCTAGAATGGAGAAACCATAAGAAAGGTGTGCAGAGGATGCAGTGAAGAATGACTCAGTAGTGACGGGGCTGGGATGAGGGAAGAAAAAAAATGAAAATCTGGAAGTGATAAATCATGACTGCTGCTTGATACAAAACAGCAGCATCACACAGAACAACTTGGTAGACATCTGTTCAGAAGAGATGACTTGTTTTGAGCAAGAGGGGGATAGTGTCAATGAAATCAAGAAGCAGTTGTAAAATGTGATTAATCTAGAAGATGTTTTTGAAGATGAGAGAGATGGAAACACAGGCTGATTCTTCTTGTTAATTTAAGAATCAGCTGATGGGCTTCTCCTCCAACATCAATACATAAAAAAAATCAGTGATTTCACTGATATGAATACTCCTTCCACCAACACAGATGAGATACAATGCATGATACGCTACATTACACTATAATACAATAAACATTTATTAAGCATTACAGAGCACTATGGTAGGGGATAAAAGAGTGTTTATATAAGATGTTGTTCCTATCCTGAACACTGTACCCCTTTAGAAGCGTGACCTTCATGAAACACTCTAGTAATAAAAAAAATGACCTGGTTATTAGCCTTATGTTTATCAGCCTCTTTTTTAACATCTATAGGCTGGACCTTGTTAAAAGACCAACAATACCTTGCTATTTGTCTTATAGTTTGTTTCCAAAAGCTCTGCATCCTTTACCCAAACTCATAATGGTGGGTGCTCTCCAGGGTACTTGGTACTCTACTCTACTTGGGGTCTGCAACCTTTTTAGATCTTCCAATAACTATATCTAATAGCTAATAATAATTAATAATAATAACTGACTAGCATTGATACAGTGGTAGAAAGCAAAGTTCTTTACAAATATTATCTTATTTTGCCTTTACAGTTCTGGAAGGTAGGTGCTTTTCATAGTCCCACTTAACAGATTAAAAAAAATAAAAACAAAATTGAAGCAGACAGAAGTTAAATGCTTTGTCCAAGATGTACCTAGATGTACTAAGAAAATCTCAAAATGCTCCAATTTGGGATTATGAAATTTCCCAAGAAACATATTCCAACTAAATTCACCCACTCTCCCATGTCGGTGACCTTAATAGTCACTTGGACTCTTCTATTTTCCATTTCATATCTAAATTACAAAAAATCCTCTCTTCTACTTTTTTGAAGTTCTCTCTTCTTAATGGTATATAATCTACTTATCACTCAAGTAGATTTTCATTTGTCCTTTGGACTGCTGCCAGGCTAATCTCCTAATTTATAGGGGTCATCTATATCACTCATTTGCTTAATAATCTTTAGCAGATCCCTATTATTTACTGAGAAAATTTCAAACTCTTTTGCCATGAATTCAAAGCTTTCCAAAATGTGGTTGCATATTAACTTTCTATTCTTATCCAGAATATTCTATCTCATATTTTATATTCCAGGCAAAATAAAAATAAAATAAAATAAAAAATCTATATCCTCAAACATACCTTTTCATAACATTTTCTTATTTTCGTGTCTTTGCTCATTTTTCTTCTATAACTGGACCAAGCTCCTGCTTTACTGTCTTCATCTAATTCAATCTTTGGAGTCATCTTTGACTCTTCATTCTCACTTACCATCAAGATTTCCAATTATATTATTTCCATCTTCATAACATCTTTATCTCCACTCACACTGTTACTTCTCAGTACACATCCTCATCCCCTTGGGCCTGGACTATTGCAGTACCTTCCAGACTGGTCTCATGTATTCTATTTTTAATACATCCTTCTCTCAACTTTGAAAATGATATTCCTAAAGCAGATCTGACTAGGGAATTCTCATATTTTAAAATAGTCAATGTCACCCTAATTCCTTGAAGATAAAATATAAATTTCTTAGCCTGGCATATGGAGCTCTTTACAATATGAGTTGCACCCCCTCCCTCCAGTTTTCCAGTCTTATTCCATGCTATTTCCTTTGATGCAATCTCCATGCTAGTCAAAATAGCCTCGTAGCTATTTTACTCCTGTATTTTACCTCCTACATCTGTACTTTTACAAACATATTTTCTCACATCTAGGGTTCAGTCTCCTACCTCTGCCTCCGAGAATTCCTAGCTTCCTTCAAAGTGTACCTTTTATATCAGACTTTCTGGATTCCCCCTCACCCAAGTTATTGTTATATCCCTCTTAATCACATGGTACTAATATGCTTATAAATTATTTGGCCATAATTATATTTGCTTATCTGTACAATTTTAATTTTCCTTTTAAAGTATAATCTTGTTGAATGCAGAAACTTTTGACTTTTTGCCTTTATATGCCTAGAGCAGGGATGGGGAAACTGTGACCTCAAGGCCACATGTGGCCCTTTAGGTTTTCAAGTGTGGCCCTTTAACTGAACCAAACTTTGTGGGACAAATATGCTTAATAAAAGAGTTTTGTTTTGTAAAACTTGAACTCAGTTAAGAGGCTGCACCCAAAGACCTAGAAGCCACATATGACCTCAAGGCAGTTGGTTCCCCAAACCTGGATTAGAGCCTAGCAAAATGCCTTGAACATGAGTGTGATTGCAGAAATGAATTGTAAGGGTATTCGTCAAACTCTTTAATTAACATCCAACTATAGTATATTTATATTTCTAATCTGAGGGTGAAAAGCAGCATTTCTGTACAAAATCAAAAAATTTTATCTATTAAGACCAATTTACTCTTCTTTACTTTCTTGTCCTGATGCTACCAAATGAACAAGAAGAAAGATGCTAGCTGACTGAAATGAAATGTATGTTGCAATTTTTAGGAGAAAGGCCAAACGAAGAATGTAAATAAGAAACAGATGAGAAAGGCCAAAAGATAAATGTGAATAGGAAATAAATGAGAAAGCTGAACATATGATGAGATGCACTCAGAAACATTCTTTTTTAAGAAAATAGAGAACTAGGATTCTGGGAGAATACAGACTTGTAAAACATATTTAGATCAAATGTTTGTGAAGTTCTATCCTATGGCATTTACTAGTCAGAATCACCTTCCATTTCTAATTTCTTCCTGGGTCAACATTTAGTATCAGGTGATAGGGGTCTTTCAGAAATCATGGTCCTTTTCAGGTTCTGTCAGTATGCATGTTTGGTTTTTGGTTTCTTTTGTGGGGATCAAAAGGGGAAACGAGGGATTTGGGAACAGTGGTGAGTCCTGAATAGATTTATTTACTAGAGATTGGTGACTTCTGGTAGGAATTTTCCTCAGTTGAACTAATGGATTAAATTATTAGATATTCACATGTTTTAAAGCCCCTTCTAGTGCCTTGCAGCAAAGGAAGCTGCTGAGGATAAAAAGTGCCCATAACAAATTGTTTTCATCAAATAACATATTTGTATACACATATGCATATTCATATACATATGTACACACATATGTATATAGGTACATAGACATGTATGTGTATATTTGCAAGGGAAACATGTTGAATGAATTTAAGTTAGTGGTCTTGTCATTTTAGGTTCTGATTAAAGTGTGAAGCAGCTTGAAAGTGCTTAATCACTTACTACTATTATAGAATTATAATTATATATATAATTATACGTATATATAATTATAACTTACTGTTTTTATAGAACCATCACTTCCTTTTACAGAGTGACTGAGATAGAGAATCTACTTGTCTACATTCAGCATCTGCCAATCAACTCCAAACCCTAAACAACACATGACTGTCCCAGAAATATAAAGTAAAGGAGAAAATACTTGGTTAGATTGTTTTGCCTAAAAGCAACGAAATCTTTGGATTTGGTCAAGGCTGAAAGTGAACATTCTTGGCATTCAATCGTTAACTCAACTATATATTTTTCCCCACATTCAAAACATTTTCCGGCTGTTATGTAGACAGAACTGAAGATTTCCATGGAAACCGAATTAGAAGGAGCTAGGAAAAGGCGTGGGGGAGGTAAGTTTATAGTAAATGTCTTTTGGGCCTGCTGCCTGACTTTCATTAGGCCCACCCAGATTTATTTTAGACACTGGGCACATGGACCAGAGCTTATTTTCGTGACTGTCACATAACATATGGTTGGAGAAAACATATGTACTTCACTGCCAAAAATCAAGGAGAAATAACTTCACGCAGAAGCAATATCCTACAATATCCTTTAACTCAATTTATAATCGTATGGGTTCATGTCAGTTGTGCCTTCTGCGACAAGATGATACAAGGTTTCTTTTTAATATCCATCTTTATCAATGCTACAGACACAATTCCATTCAGTTTCTGTAATTTATTCAAGTAATATTTTAAATTGCAGAATCATTAAGATATGTGAGAGGGATTGTTGTGGTTATTATGATTTTTGAAAATTACTTTCAGAAATTTCTGTGTCTTGAGCTTTGCTTGAATAATCTATAGGAGAGCTTTATGTTTCTCAAGGTATTAAAAGGATAAAATGAGAAAAGTGCTGTATAAATATTAACTATCATTATTGGTTTTGATGTTGCTTTTACTATTAGGGTATTAGCAGAAACCCAAAGACTATTGGACAGGAAAGGGTAGAATGCATAGTCACCTATTTGTCAAAAGGCACATGAGCAGGGTATTATAGTGTAATAGATACTAATGAATTTTTCAAAATTTATTTCTTATATTAAGGGAATGTTTAAAGATGACATTTATTATTGGAGCAATAATTATTTTTGATACTGTGCTGGCCCTGTGAGCTTATTGATGTGGGTACTTCATTTAGTGATGCAACAATCAGATATTAGGTTAAGCCTAATCTAAAAATAGAACTACCTACAGTCCTGGAGTATAACATATACTTTACCTATATTTTTCTTTGAAATGGTAATCTGCTTTTTCTCTCTCTTTTTTCTCTCTTCTCTCTCTCAGCTAGGTGGTACAGTGGATGACAAATAGGTAATCTCCTTTACTTTTTAGTAATATTGAATTTTAAGGATTATTCAATTCAACAGAATTTTTCTAAACATTTTTATTTTTATACCTCTTTTATTTACAAATATATCCTTCCCTTCTCCTCTACCTATAGTGCCATCCGTTAAAACAAAGAAGAAAAAAAGGAAATTAAGCCATTAAACAAAACTAGGTGATATATTAACTGTCTGATTGTACATCAAATGTTCCATACCCATAATCTTTCTCTCTCTCTCTCTCTCTCTCTCTCTCTCTCTCTCTCTCTCTCTCTCTCTCTCTCCATGACCCTGACCCAAACCCTAAGTATGCCCAAGTAGTCAAAATACTTTTATTTTCTTGCTCATATACATCTGGAATATATGATCCTATCAGCATTGTGCAGATGACATATAAATTACCATTCTTTTTGTTTTTCTCCATCAAGACAAATATATATATATACACATATATGTATATATATATTATACACACACACACATTTTGGAGGTGATGCTGCTTATGGTCTCTTCAACATTCTCAATTGACTGACATAAAATATCAAATAACTTTTGAGAGAACGGAAATAAGTATATACTTAAGATAAGCATAATGTAATGGAAATCACATAGATTCACCAACCTATTACGATGCCCCTATTTGACCTTGGCCAATTAGTTCACTAAACCTCCTTGACCTGAGTTCCCTCATTTGTAAAATGAAGTTGTTGCACTAGATGCTCTCTGAGGTCCCTTGTAGCCCTGGGTCTCTGATTATATGACACAACTATACTCGATATTATTACTAATCTCATATCCTTATTAGCACAAAAATGTAATCTCATTCATTTCGTTTCACAGAAGGACTCTTCTGACCAGATATCATCCAATAAATCCATAAAGCCTATTGGAACCATTTATCTAACAGGTTATTTAGCATCAGTCTCAGCAGTGGCCTGGTTTCTAAGTTAGTTCTTTCACTGTTGTACACAAGTAGAAAGTCTCTTACTTTGGAATTCACATTTGGAATGATCAACCTTTGGATGAATATTTCACGCTTTTCCTTCATTTTCTATGCAAAAGTATAATGATCAATCATTCCCTGTAATGGTATACTGCATTTGAAATGAATGTACTTATAAATATTATAAGAAACACATGTCAAATCATGTAAAATAAAAGTCCTGCTGGCCTTTGAATACTGAAGTTGCTCAGTAACAAATATTTCTTCTGAATGAAAGTACATGTCTCAATAGGAAATTTGACACATGGGTAGAAGTGAGTTGTGGGCTTTGAGAATAAATGAACAGACCGAAACCTACAAGGGACATTATAGGCATACTGCATCTTTCATATTTAGTATGTTACAGGAGTTTCTGTATCCTGTAAGGGATGCAGAATTGAAATTTTGGAGTTGTCTCTTTTTACAGTTACCCTGAGACAGCTAGGTGGCACAGTGGATAGAGCACTGAACCTGGAGTCAGAAAGTTGTTGTTGAATTTTTCAGTCATGTCTGACTCTTTGTAACCCCTTTTGGGATTTTATTGACAAAGATACTGGAGTGGTTTACTATTTCCTTTTTACAAATGAGGAAACTGAGGCAAACGGGATTAGGTGACATGCCCAGGGTTATAAATCCAGTAAATGTCTGATATCAAACTGGAACTCAGGATGACCTGAGTTCAAATCTCACATAAGATATTTATTAGCTGTGTGAGTGACCCGGGCAAGTCACTTAACCCGAGTTTCTTCAGCTGTAATGAGGACAAGAGCAACACCTATATCTCAGGTTTGTTTTTAGGATCAAATGAGAAAATATTTATAAACCATTTAATATAATGTGTGGCACATAGTAGGCACCATATAGGTGCGTATTTCCTTCTCCTTCTGTAACTTTCTCTCCCCCTCCATATCAAGTCACTCACAAAGTATTCTCCATTTCTTCATCTATCCCTGCCATTTTATTTCATTTCTTTTGACAACGGTCTCCAACACTTAGCACAATTCGAGTCACATTTCATTAATCAATAAATCAATAAAGAAGCAGCTAATGAATGTTTACTATGTGCTTAAAGTTAGCCTGGGGCCGTAGGGAACCTGTCCTCTAATATAGGAAGACCTGGTTCAAGTTCTATCCTAGTACAAAAATACTATGTAATTCTGGGGAAGTCATTTTTTAAATTTTCTTTTTAAAATTTATTTATTTACTTTTAGTTTACAACATTCAGTTTCACAAGCTTTTGATTTCCACATTTTCTCCCTCCCCCCAAGATGGCATGCAGTCCAATATAGGCTCTACATATATATTCACATTAAACATATTTTCACATTAATCATGCTGCAAAGAAGAATTATAACCTATGGAATGAACCACAAGAAAGAAGAAATAAAACAAAAAATGGAGAGAGCAGATAGTATGCTGTGATCTGTATTCAGGCTCTGCTATTATTTCTCTGGATGTGGATAACATTTTCCATCATGAGTCTTTTGGAGTTGTCTTAGAACCTTGCTTTGCTGAGAAGAGCCAAGTCTATCAAAATTATTCATAGCACAGTGTGGCTGTAACTGTGTACAACGTTTTCCTGGTTCTATTCCCCTCACTTATCATCAGTTCATGTATGTCTTTTAAGGTTTTTCTGAAGTCTGCCTGCTCATCATTTCTTATAGCACAATGGTATTCCATTACATTCATATACAGCAACTTGTTCAGCCATTCCCCAATGGATGGACATACCTTCAATTTCCAATTTCTTGCCACCACAAAAAGAGCTGCTATAAATATTTTTGTACATGTGAGTCCTTTTCCCATTTGGATAATCTCTTTAGGGTTCAGCCTTAGAAGTGGTATTGCTGAGTTAAAGGATATGCACATTTTTATAGACCTTTGGACATAGTTCTGGGGAAGTCATTTAACCTCTCAGTATCTTAGGCCCTCTCCAAGACAGTACATTGCAGAGAGGATGCCAATCTCCTTAGGTAGAAGAGATTTCCTTGCCTAGGGGTTTTCTAGATGAATAAAATAACAGGTTCAGTTCCTATCCTCTTTCATACCAAATACTGTGCATCGTTGCTGCATTATTATTGCACAGTACCAGAACGTGGGATAATGAGCATTCTCTGTTATTTCATCATTATAGACTACTCCAAGCATAGCAATTCCATCCCCAAACCATCTTCAACTTAGTAGAGAGGTCCTCAAAAATCATTCCAGCTTGGTAGTACCAGACAGAGTGTGCTGTCCTAATTTTCAAGAAATAGCACATGAAAAAAATAAAAAGAAATCAGAGAAGAAATTAGTAATGAGATATATCAAATCATAGTTGTATTAAAAGGAAAACACTTAACAAGGACTAAGGCCAAAAATTCTACTATGAAAATTGACCAATGTTACAATTCCAGCAAAATTAAAAGAAGATAACTCATACTTCCAGTGTAACTATCCAGGGCCAGAACCCTCCACAACCCCTACTTTGCTATCTGCTCTATTGATCTCTGACTACAGCATTTAAAATTTATTAAACACCTACTTTGCAATAGGTACTAGACCAAGTGCCGTATTAACTTGTTTTCTATTTCATTGTCTTCTGTTGCCTTCAGCTAATGAATCATCTTGACTAGTATGAGGGAAGGCTGTGATTTTCCATAATTTTCTGACAACAGAAGTGAGCTCTTTACAGTGGAAATTACAGTTCTAGAACTATTACCCTAAAAATGGTATACCCTCTCTTCTTTGGAAATCCACTATCATTTGCCCATTCATAAGAAAGGCACTAACTGTTACGGATCCTATTACTTCAATATTTTGATGATTCTTTGCTCCTACCAATATAATTCTCCTTCTAGTACTGAAAATTAGCACCATGCTTATACCTATACACACTGTGATTCTAATATATAATATATGCATATAATTAATACAATATTATATGCATATATATGTAACTCTACCTAGCTACATAACTAATATAACCAGTTTTACAACATGTGACATTGACTTCCTCACTACTTCTGATCATTCACTATATAGTACAATCTTATACTCACTCACCAGTCATTTTCCTTTTCCACTTTGGGTTCCTTAAGACTGATTTTTTGACATTATGGCATTCTATTAATTCCATTTGTAGTGCTGTAGGGATAGGCTTTTACTGCAGCCAATACCTTGGGATGATTGAAAGGACTATACAGTTGCTCAAATATGACTCAGCTGAATCTCCTCTTCCTCCAATTTGCAACCTAAAAATTCATTCCCTTGCTGATGTTCTCATTTCTTGAGAAAATGATTGGATAACCCTCCTACAACAGTCCCCTCTCTATTAGTCTTCAAGATGGCTAGGTACCCCAATTTTCTGCCACTGTACTCTCCTTGGTGTCTAAAGATTAGTCAATTTATCTCAGATTAGAGTCACCTAACAAAGTATGCATGAATATGGAGCTTGCTTTCCATTTCCCTAGGCATTCTCAGTGTTAGGAGATAAGAGAAATGAAGACTCAAGTCGAGAACCTTTTCCATTATAGTCTAAAATATGGTGTTGTATTTAAGAATTTTTGTGCTTAGATATTACCAGTATTTTAGCTTATGACCCTTCTATCCCTTTTCCAGACTTCTAGATTTCAAAACCATGTCTTCAATACTCTCTCATCCTGAAACTCTCCTCAGCACCTGGGACTTCCTTGTCCTGACAAATCTAAACACCCCTGAGGCCTTTTAAACCCTGAGTATCCTTTTGTAAGTCTCCTTACTGAGTCTCCCCTAAGCCTTCATTTTATGGAGGAACCCAAGACCGCCTTCATTCTCCTCCCAATCCTGTTCCTTACTTCCTAACTTCCAAACCAAGAATTTCAAAGCAAATTATTATCACTAAAGTGAAATTACGTAAAGTATAGAAGCAGAAAATTTGGAAAGAGAATTTTTGGGAAGTAGTAGCTTGATCTTCACTGAAGGAAGGCCTTCAAGTAGAGACTGTGGATAGTCAAATACTTAAGACATTGTAGATAGGATCCTTGCTCACTTATAGGTTGAAATATGTATGGCTTCTAAACTTCCAACTATGAGACTGGTACAGTGAATCTATAGAATGCAAAAATTCCATAGTTGTACTGCTCCTTTAAACAAAACAATATCAGCTCATTTAAGGACAAAGAGTTAAAAAAATAAATAAGTAAATATCAGCTCCTTTAGTATCTTAAAATGAGGTTTGGAGGTCTTAATATCTATATGGTAGTTTGTCAGTAATAATCTCTTGGAAATCATCTCTCCCTCCCTTAGGTGATCTCTCAATGTTCTTCATTAGGCAGCCTTCAGTGAATCAGGAATCACACAACAGGTAATCTTACACATCGAAAGATCATAAACTTAGAGTGAAAGAGAACTTGGAGATCATATTGTCCAGGGGTTATTAACTTGGGGTTAATAACATGAAATTATTATGGTCAGGACTGCATGCCAGTATGCTTCAAAGTCAGGACTTAAACCGAAATCTTCCTGTCACCGATGTTTGGTATGCATTAATTGTTCCAGGGATTCATAACCTTGGGTAAATGACACAGCTAGGTACCATAGGGCATTGAGAGCCTGGCCCCAATTCAGGAAGATCAGAGATTGACCTCAGATACTTAATAACTGTGTGGCTGTGGCTCTGGACAAGCCATTTAATCTCTCTTTGCCTCAGTTTCCTCAGGTACCTACATCTCTAGGTTGTTATGGAAATCAAATTAGATATTTGTAAAGCATTTAACAAATGCTTTTTCTTCTTTCTTTCATGATTAAAAATAGTTTGATAACTTTATTCCATTACATTTTATTTCCCTTTTAATTCTGTGCGCTTTATTTTGTACATTAAAAAAAATTTAAATTCCCCATCAGTTGGGGAATGGCTAAACAAGTTGTGCTATATGAATGTAATGGAACATTATTGTGCTATAAGAAATGATGACTAGGCAGACTCTGGATTCTATAGGCTTCACCAGACTGCCAAAGGGGTCCCTGACTCACAGAAAACTTAAGGGCCCTTGATCTACCCAATGCTTTCTTTATATAGAGTTGAGGCAACTTGACAAAGATAACAAAGATAAGAAATGGCGCAGCCAGGATTTCACACGTACACACACTTCATATATATATATATATATATCTGCATATGCACACATATACATACACAATGCATACAAATACATACATGCATATAAGTATCTATATGTATGTTTATGGATATGTAAGTGTATGTATATGTATGTATGTATAATGTTTTCATCCCAGCATAATGTAAAAGTATTGTTTTTTGAGTCTGAAATCTGGTTTCATATATTAACCCTGTTATTTATTAATATTACTACTAATATCTAACATTTATACAGCACTTTAAGGTATATATGATGGTTTACAAATACTATCTCATTTTATCCTCACCACAATCCTGGGAGTTAGGTGCTATTATCATCCCCTTTTCAGAGGTAAAGCAACTAAGTTAAATACAGGTTTAGTGAATTGTCCAGGTTCACAAAGCTACTAAGTGAATGAGGACAGATATGAACTCAAGTCTTCCTGACTCCAAGTCTAGCTTTCTATCTACTGTGCTGCCTAGCTACTTACCAGCTAGGTAAATTGAGGCAAGTCAATTTGCTTTCTGAAACTTGGATTCTTCATCTTTAAAAGGAGTTAATCACTATTACACTATTTAGCTCACTGGTTTCTTGTGAGGAATCATCAAAGCCTATAAACTTTAAAGTGCTATCTAATTGTAAATTATGAATAAGATACCCAAGGAGTAAAAGTAATCTGAACAAAGATGGGGAAATGCAGATGTGGTGGTAACCTTAAAAAAATAAAAGACCACAGGATCAAAGGATTACAGACAGAGTGGGAAGGGACTTTAGAATCCATCTAGTATAGTTTCTTCTTTTTATGGATGAGAAACTGAGGCCTACTGAGCTTAAGTGTTGCCCCATGACAAACAGGTAGGAAACAGCAGAACTGTGACTCAAATATATCTATGATCATATACATCTTTAACAATCCACTTTGAATCCATATTACAAGGAGGGACATATGAACCTTAAAGTTTCCTCACAATAACCCTGTGTGGCCAATATTAGAAATATTTTATATTGCCCATGTTCATTTAGACTTGTGATTCCATTGATATGAGGAGTTCTCAAAGAGGACCAGTTTACCAACTGATCTGCAAATGATTATATTAGGGAATTGCTTGGGGGAGTTGAGAGATTAGACTTGCCCAGAGTCATTTGAACCTCGGTTTTCTTAATTTAGAGATTTGAGATCAAAATATATACGGATTAGCAATGTAGTACTATTACTGTAAAAAGAAGATGTACTGCAAGTATACCAAATATAAATACACAGTGTGGAAGTCATGAAATAATTCTTACAAGATCATCATCCACAACTTAAAAGAACCTTGAAAATCTTGAAGAAAGTTCAGGACAGAGAAATAAAGATGATTCATACGTCTACAGGGATAGGTTGAAGGAACTCATATTAGACTTGGAAAAAAGACAGAAGGGCAAGTAAGCATTCAGTACAGGAACAGTGATTTTATAAAGTATGGTGATCAGCTTTCTGTCTCCACTGAGAGAACAAGTCAGTGAGCTTGAAATGATGTATACTGGATACAGGGTAGCTAAAAGGAAGAGTGCTCAACCAGTGTGGGCTGCTAAATACAGTAATGGTAGGTTGTGAATTTCCTTCCCTGGAGGTCCTTCAGAATGGGATATAAGCTTATTTGTCCAGTATAATTTACAAGAGGACCAACCCCAAGACAGGTAGAAAGAATAGATGACCCCTTGAGGTACCTTAAAAGCACTATGATTCCTAATCTTTGCTACACTCTGTAAATTGTGTTTTCCTATTTGTTAAAGGACAATGGAGGTACATTTCAGGGAAAAGGAAACAATATAAGAAGGTTTTGATTCAATATTTTTTTAATATGAATGAATTTTTATTAAATATAAAATGCTTTCACAGACAACTTGGAGGCTGCTATAATGTAAAATACTTATTAGTTGTTTATAATGCACCTTTAGTTTGCTTACCAGTTCAGGTTAAACAGTTAATATACTTAAAGATAATATTAAACAAATTATTGATAATATAGAACACTTGTTATTGTGAGTCTTCATCCCCTTTCATACTGCATGTTTTTAGAAAAGTCAAACCAATTGAATATTCAATTCAGAAAGTAATAAAATATAATGCAATTTTTCCCCCAAAAGGTTTTATTTACTTAGAAAAATATGCCATTCTCTGAACGCCTGCACACTTAATTTTGTTACAGTTAGTTTAAATTATACAAGAATTTTATATCACAGATTTCTGTGGCTTGTGCTAACAAAGATAAATGAAAGCAGGGATTTCAATAAAATTTTGCAAACAATTCGGTTATAGCTTGTCAAATACGCACAAGATATGAGCTCTAAGTCCTTTCATTTATGTGTCAATATTAGGAACATCACTGAAAGAAAGGCTGGACAACCACATACAATCTGTACACAAAAGAATTAAAAGACAACTCTTGCCTGAAGCTTTTAACTATTTCTTCTGCCTTGATATTTTCTTTCCTCTGAACAAGATTCCATTCTCTTGAAAATATAGCTGAATCAAACAAATATTTCCAAGTGCCTAACGTGCAATTCATGTCTTATTAAGTGCTTTTTTAAATAAAAAATTGATCTACTATTTTATATTTGTGAAGTGCTTTGCAGTCATTAATGTTTCATTGCCTATAAGGTAAAGTGAGTCAAAGTGAGTGGCAGCGATTATCTCATTCTCTGTGACTCTGTTACCCATCTGAGAACAAGTGGCTTACCAAGTTTGCATAACAAATCAGTGACAGAGATGAAATTGGAAATATGATTTCTTGATTTCTTGGAAATATGGAATGGATTTCTTGGAAATTGGAAATATGATTTCTTGACTCAAGGTCCCGTGTTTCAATTCTAGACAAAGACCTGGAGGCCAGGGGTGGGGATGAACTGACATAGAACTAAGACTCAGCATTTTTAATACATGCTGTACCAGGAAGGAAATCAAAAAAGAAAATAAATTTTTTACCATCTAGAACATTTTTCCTTTATCATAGCAATATTTTTTATTTTATTATGTTTATAGTTATAAACATTTCTTACATAATTTTATTTGTTCTTCGTAATAATCCCATGTGATGTTAAGTAGTAAAAATAGCATTATCTCCATTGTATTGGTGAAATGATTGGAATTAGAGAGGTTATCTGCCAGAAATCAATGCTGGATTAATGCAAAAGAATATTGAAGTTAAATTCATGACTTGAGTTTGAAAGCTAACTCTCTTACTACCACATGTGTAACCTAAGGCAACCCCCTTTATGAGATTCAGTTTCCTCATCTCCAAAATGCAGTGATCAGACTACATCAGTGGTTCTCAAAATGATTTCCAAGGACCCCTAAAAGCCTTGACACACTTTCAGAAGACCCTGAAGTTTGAGGTCAAACTATTTCCACAGTAATACTAAAGCATTTTAATTTATATTAATAGACAAAACTCACAAATACAGAAGCTCTTAGAAATCATCACTAATTTTTTTAGAATGCAAAACTTCATGAAACCAAAGAGTTTGAGACTAACTGGATTAGATGACTTTCAAAGTCAGTAGAATTTGATCTACACAACATTTATTAAATGCTCCTGTACTTCATTGTGTCATACTATGCAAAAGTTTCCAGGGCTCTCATACAATTCTCTGATGTCATTGGCATAGGCAGAAATATGAGTCACATTCACCATAAAATGGAAATAAGATCTGTGTTGTTTCTCCTACTTACCACTCCATGTGATATATTGATATCTGACCATAATGTCATTATTTGAGAGATCTTCCTATTCCAAAGCTAGTGTGTTTCCTACTATAGTTCTTTGTTCTATGTGGTAACTTGGTCATAAAATCGCTGCTTTTTGATTCCACACAAGGCACTCCTCCATAAGTCTCTTTTTCTCTCCCTGGCACTTCTGACAAATTGTAGAGAATGTAGTGTAGTGATCTTGTTCCCCTCAAAAATTGGTGAAAAAATAAATTCTATGAGAATCACTGGGATAACCTATTAGAAGCTCTGAATTTTTTAAGGAGTATAGATGAAACAAAACATTACAGATTAAATATTAAGTTAAGAATGGGTACAAGCCCCATGCCATTCTATAGGCAAAGTGAATTCTGGCAGAGATGGTGATATTAAATTTTCCATCCAAGTCGACAATCCATCTGAAACCATTCCCAGAACAATGTAAAATCGTCACAGCTGAAGCAAAGATCAACAAACCAGAGAGCTGAGAAAAGGGAAATCTGTTCCCTATTCCCTCTCTATATAAGGTACGATGATAAATAGGCATGCCATAAGCTCTGACTCTGCTACAGCCCTGAGGCCTCGATCTTCCCCTCTGTTGCAAGGGGCAAGGTATAGAGAATAGAACCTTTGCTTCAGTTTCCCCAAGCAGAAGAATTTATTGATCCCTGACTCTTAATACCCCTTCAGGACTACCTACAGCAGTAGGTAAGATTTTGGCTCAGAGATCACATCTAGGCCTGAGGACTGCTGGAGCTAGCTATACATGGGGCACAATTTCAAAAGAAGGCTTTGTTGGGGGAACCTCTCATCCTCTCTAGGATGGCAGGAGAGTGGAAGGGAAAGGAAGAGAATAAGTATTTATATAGGACCTACTACATGCCAAGCACCACATTAAATACTAAAATTAGGAAAAATGTCCCTTGATATTTAGCTCTGTGGAAGAGGGTATGCTGTGGGCTAGAGAGCTCCATCCAAAACTCCTAAAGAAAGGAAGGCATGACAATTATTTAATATCATAATCATTCAGAAGGGGAGCAGGAATAGGGAATATTTTTTCCAAAAGAGAAATTTGGAAAAAAAATGTATTTACTTGTAGAGGTTTGCCATTTCATTCTCCAGCTCATTTTACAATGAGGAAACTGAGACAAACAGTGTTACAGTACTTGCACAGGGTCACATAGCTAGTAAGTATCTGAGGAGGGATTTCAATTCAGGTCTTCCTAATTCCAGATTTGGTACTCTGTCTACCTAGCTGCCCTTAGGGAAAAATAAAAAAAAAATAGATTAGACCCATTTTTATAGGGCAACACTAGTGAGGAAACTTTTTTTTTACCAGTGCAGATCTATGTCCTCTCTTCAACTTTTATTCTGTTGGCACCCTAGAATGTGCTATTTTTTTTAGTTGGCTCCTTTTCGTAGGTATAGAAAACCTATATAGTGGTATCACCTGTTCTGCAACTTCTAATTTTAGAATCTCCCATACACTTAGAGAGGTTCAGTGACTTGTCCAGGGTCACATAGGTAGTACTTGTCAGGAGTTAGGACTTGAGCCCAGGTATTCCTAAGTGACTCCTCCATTTCTAAGACAGTAAGACACAAAAGTCAGGCTCTTAAAAGTAAGTCAAAGACAGCCTCAGTTTGTTATTCTGAGATATTTTTACCTAGTTTAGTAGCTGTTGCTGCTGTTTTGTTGTTTTGGTTGTGTCTGACTCTTTGTGACTTCATTTGAGGTTACCTTGGCAAATGTAGTGAAGTGGTTTGACTTTTTCTTCTCCAGTCCATTTTATGGGTGAGGAAATAAGCACAAAAATAGGTTTAGTAACAGGCTTAGCAAGATTCAGCATGGCTGTGATAGAAGTGGAAACAGAAGCCAGAACCTCCTATCTCTGTTTTCAGTGCTCTTTCCACTACAGCACATAATCAATTTGAGGCAAACAGGGTTAAGTGACATACCCAGGGTCACACAGCTAGTAAGTATCTGACTCCAGATTTGAACTCAGAAAAAGGAGTCTTCCTGACTCCTGGCCTGGCACTCTATCCATTGTACCATCTGGTTGTCCTAGAAGCTACTAAGAACATTATTTCCTCTAAATTTCCAGTCACATCGAATCATTCTGAGCACATTACTAAACCTATTTTTGTGTTTATTTCTTTGCCTGTAAAATAAAAATAATGGAAGACAATTAAAACCAGGACTACAGCATGTAGTAATCTCATTGTTCATTTAAAAAACCAAACAATCAAACAGAAACAAAAACAAACAAATAAGCCAGAGACCCAGGGAAGATAAAAGATTTACCCAAGATCTCAGAGCTAGTTACTGGCAAGGCTAGAGCTTGATGATATTCTTCAACTCTTAATTCCTGTTTTGTTTTGCTTTTTTCCAAATTGTACCACATTACCTTCTTCTTTTCATCCTGCCTGCCTACCAACTTCACAGGATTTGTGGGAGAATCAAATGAAATGGGTATGAATTTGAAGTCAGTAATGTTAATATTGTCAAGACTTTTTTGGAAACTAACTTGAAAATTCTTTATGTTAGAATGGTGATCCATTCATGACCGTAGACAGCAAAGATCCAGCATAATTCTGAAATGGATAGACATCTGGATCAATTCTTAAACTCTTTTCACAAGAAATATAAATTCTGTGCAACTAGAAATTAGTGAGTGCTTTATAAAAACCTAAAACTTGGAAAGGAAAAGGTGCTTGTAAAGTCACTACAATAGGTATCTAGCTTTTGCCCTTATTTAAGCACTTTAAAAATAATTAGTCTTATGTAATTAGGAAAGAAAAGTTCTTTAAACTTTAAAATGACAAAGAGTAGAGTTTCCTGACATTTACTATCAAATAAGTTCAATTTAAATTTGTAGTAGGATAATGGAATTAATATAAAACTATAAATCTTTACATATTTAGAAGTAAAAAGGTATTTAAAGCAATAAAGACAGCAAGAGCTGGAATGAGAGGAAGTGTAAAAGTATGCTAATTGAAACATTTTTGACAAAATTTCAAGATCAGTAGAAGATAATTATATGTCTTGTGTAGGTGTCCCATTTAGCACAATAACTCATGTAATTGTACTTTAGAATTAATCTTGTCTTAGATATAAGCATTGGCCTATTGTTTGAAAACTGGCAAAGAAATAATACAAAAAATGGAAATGATGTGTCAATCAATCAATCAAAATGGATAGAATATCTTCAATTGATTTATAT
Organism: Notamacropus eugenii; assembly: GCF_028372415.1. Lineage (NCBI taxonomy): Eukaryota > Metazoa > Chordata > Mammalia > Diprotodontia > Macropodidae > Notamacropus > Notamacropus eugenii. The sequence continues at coordinate 43,514,260 of NC_092878.1, read as the reverse complement.
TTAGAGAAGAGGTAAATTTCAATATGAGAGTAAAGACTTGAGTTAAAACCGTAGACATCAAGAATGAGGATGCCGAGAAATATAGAAGTGAAGGTCTTACCCGGAGCAATAAATAATTTTCATATTTTAATTTAAAGTTCATGCATGTGTGCTTCTCCTGACACTAGACTATTTCAAAACTGATTGATGAGATGTCATTGAATTGAGTCAGTTTTCCCACATTTAGTTAGCTTTTTTTGTCAATTGGGTCTAGAAGATTTCAGATCATAAACATTTATTTAATTGCTCTCTTTTGTTCTGCTTTTAATTCTGTGATTTAAAAAATGGATATTATTACAAAGAAATGTGCAAAAGTTTTACTTATTGAAAAGCATACTTATTTGAGTATAAGAGATAGTGCACAGGCTGCTGGTGTGGGAAGCTGGAAAATCTAAAAGAGCATTCAAGACCATAATGAAACAGAAGCAGTCATAGCAAAGCACAAGGAAAGTGAGGTCAAAAGGAAAAATAAAACCAAAAATTGTCATTTTCTCACTGAAAAAAACTCTCTAGCCTTCTGAAAACCATCAAAGACCATCGGAAAGACATGATACCTGAAGGAGATGCTTATGATTCCTTTACAGTATAAGTATTTTAAATTTGGAAGAACAGTGAGAAGACTGGGGGAGATAGGTAGACAAGAGAGGCAGACAGACAGACATAGAAATAGAAACTGAGACAGAGAGATAGAGATAGAGGATGGAGATAGAAAAAGAGACAAAGATAGGGAAAGGGGCAGAGAAACAGAAACAGAAAGAATTACAGAGAGAGACAAAATATGTGTGTATTTGTGTAAATATCTGTTTATTGCGTCAAAGTGTATTGAGGGCACTGGATTATGAATATGCAATCCTTAGAGAATATTCAGATTTATCCTTCTTGGTAAATCTGGGTTAAATAAAAGATGCTCAGCTATTCCTTGCCCAGTTCTATTCAACCAATGGAACATTGGAAATCTATTTCTATATGTATTTGACTGAGGAACTAGTACTGAGTGATGACAAAATATCTTCTAATTGACTGTAGAATGAGAAGAGTCATTGACTCAGCAGACTCTGAGCTGGACTTAGTTTATCACATACAATAGGGATAATTTTTCAGAGGCTGTAATGGGATTTCATTCTTTCCTCTCTTGCTGTGTGAGAGGAAAGAACTGTTTTGAGCTTCTGGATCATGGCATCAAGCTGTCATTTGCCTGCTTGTTCAACATGATGCCTCTCCTTCTTTGGTGTTTGTACTTTAATATTAGGTAAATGAGGAGTCAGTGATGCAATTACCCATGCAATGACTTTGTGAATTCAGGATATCTATGAAAGCTATCAGACATCTCACTGGCAATTGGACTTGTTAACAAAATTAACTGCAGTTTCTATCAGTGGCCACTGAAGTAATAGTGGCTGATGATAAGAATAACCTACAGATGGATATGGAAATTAAATCATTCAAAGCTGGTAGCAGTTTAATGCAGTGATTCTTAAATAGTTAAGGGCTGGCTCTAGACCATAGAAAGGCAATGATATTCAGAGTCCTCAGAAAACACTACCTAAATGAAATTTCAGGTGGACTCCATGGAGGGAAAAAATGGATTCCCTAGGCTAAGTGTTGGGAGGTTCCCCTTTGACATATACCTTCTCTACATGTATACCTATCTCTATACTTTTTGGTTGAAGCAGAGACCCACACATTGAGTGTTTGACCCCAATAATAGAAACAAGGGGTATTTTAAAACTTCCTATTGCTATACTTTCTCAGGAAATCTCATTTGTAAAATCTAACACAGTTAAAATGATTCTGATTATTGATTGTGAAGGCTCAGGAGCTATATTTTCAGAAGTCCCAACAGATCCAGTTTATTCCTAACTGACTTTTCTCTCTAGGTACCTTATCTAAAGTGGTAGCAGTAGTTAAGAGTATAAACCTGGAAGGGTACAACAAACATAAGATAATTCTGGTAGCAACTTAACTCTATGAATGAAGATCTCTGCAACTTAAAGGTATACATATCTCCTTGGCTCATTGGGAAATCAATGGACTTGTCCAGAGTCAAATAACCAGTAGGTACCATAGAGGAATTTGAGCCCAGGTCTTCCTAATTCCAAGGCAGGCTCTCTATCCACTACTTCAGGTTACATCTCATATATGTGTAGCCTCTCTTAGTCTATAAGAAGCAGAGCATGTGATGACCTGTAATGATAGGGGGCATCCCCTCACAGGACATTTCTACCTATTGAAAAGAAATCACAGGTCCAGGTTAGATGACAATGTAGAGAGATAGAGAGGTAACCATTGATTTTTCTATCTGTCTAGAGATTCCACCAGCAGAAGAATATAAAAGAGTTAATATATTTAAATTAAGTTAGTGAATGGTCATTAATAAAAGAAGAGAGGCGAGAAAGACTTGCCATTTGTGGACTAATCAGCATGATATGTAGAAGCATTGATGGGCTTTTGATAGATCGTGACTGAAAATGCCCAAGGAGACTCGGAAAAAAAAAAAAAACCCTGCATCTATTTACTTCATATTGGTTTTGAAAGCACGTTTTCTAGCAATTTCTCAGAGTTATTATTAGTTAAATATAAAGCCAGAATTACTGAACTAAGAGGGCCATCAGACTCAGAAAGCACTATACATCATCAAACTTTTGAAAACAGGCAACCAGCCAAGGGGTTGTTATTTCAAGTTCAGTCAAGTTATATAGGATTTTATGACTGGTCCAAGAAATGAATTACAGAGGTTCATCTTTAGAGAGCATCAGTTCACTGCAGCCTTAATGTAAAAGTCAGATTTACAATTCATATCCATAAGCAAGTGTGGTAGATAGGATTTTTTTCCCCATTGATTGGAAACTAGAATTATTATTATAAACTGTTTCCTTCTAAAAGCCTGCATTGATGTAAGGGCCTCGATATAACCTAGGCATCAGATATTTATTTGTGTTTTACTTTCCTGGCTTCGCACGGATGTTTAAATGTATAACTGCGCAGTTATCCTCTAGTTCTGATGGATGGCCCTGCTGCAGATATGGTGCAGCTAATGAAAAGATGGCATGAACACTTACTAGTGCCATCAAGATTTATGAACCAATAAGAAAGCCTGAAATGCTAAGTAGAAAAAAAGGGCTAGTGGACCAATCCCAAGCAAATATTCCCTCTTCTTTTCAGTATGTGAAATAAAATGTTTTATAATACATAAAACCTTTACCTTCAGCCTTGAATGGTAATTTTGAATTGTTTATGTTTTGCTGATGTTTTCCTTCCACATTTGGAAACTTCTAGTATCTTTCTTTGCATCTCTAGCTAGGTATGCCAGAGCTCTGGTCTAAGAGTCATGTCAATTCCTCTTAGCCAGGACTGCAAGCGACGAAACAGACAATTTTGAGGACACAGAGGGCATTGGATCCTCGCTTTTTCCATAGCTCCTTTCTTACCCATCCAGAGAAGGTACCATCACCTATATCTCAGAGGATTTCTGAGTCCAGGAAGATGATAATACTTCTCTAACAAAAGCAAGGCTTCCTCAGGTTGTTAGACCAGTTCAAAGGCTAAGCAGAGTACTTCTTCCAGCTAAGGAAGTGGTGCTGTGTTAGATATGGTAGTGAATAGAGTACTAGACCTGTTACCCCAAAGATCTGAGTTCAAACTCTGCTTCAGATATTTACCAGTGCTGTTACCCTGGATCAGTTATTTAACTGCTCAGCCTGTGCAGTGGCAAAGCTACTAGTACTGAGCAGACAAGTTTGTATTTAGTATTAAATAAGATAGTATGTGTAGAGAGTTAACAACACTAAAGTGCTAAATAAAATAAAATAATAATTATTATTATTTTTATTGGAGATAACAGTATCCTAGCGCTCTAATTTCAACTCAGTTTGTTGACTGTGCACCTTTCTGCTGTCTCCCAGAATGAATCTTTCTTTTCTACTCTAGTTACACACACACACACACACACACACACACACACACACTAGAAAAGGAATCCTAGGCTCAAAATTCCACTCATTCTTACGGACCCCTGATGTACACCTGTGCCAGTCTCATATTGTGTTTAGTATTGCAACTGATCAGTCATTTTCCAAACCCTGTGCTATATTCCCACATGCCGATTTCAAACATTTATTACCCAGACTTCTCCCACCTTCCACTAAGGTAAAGCACAGTGAGTCACGTGATTTTATGTGATTAAAGTCCACCAAAACATCAGCAATAATTCTGAAAGAGCAAAATAATTTTTTGAAAACTTGAAGTGATGAATATTTTAAGGTGAAGTTTTGTATTCTTGCAATATGGAGTAATTGACTCAGTCTGTCAGACTAACATCTCTTCTAGATATTAACTTAAAAATCTACCAAAATATTTAAATTATGACTCATAGCAAGAATAGTTTACCTAAATGTAAGTGAAAACTTCAAGAACTGGATGTGTCTTACCTTTAATTTTTTTTTTTTACTTTTAGGAAAAACAAAACATAAATAGAACCCAATGATGTTTTTTCACACAAAACTGAAATTGTTGGAGTCTCAACAGGTTTGATCTCAGATGTCAAAATTGAGTCTCCTTCCCTTCATTGTAGTAGTAGGTGACTAAAGTTTTGAATACTGCACATCCTGTTAGACATAGCCAATATGTTGGTCAACAACTTTTTTTGCTCACTATTTTCCCTCTCTCTTAAAATCTTATAAAAGCTTATAATTCCACTCAGGACTTTACTCAAATATCAAAGAAAACAGTAAAAGTAACAATACTATAAAAATATTTAAAGAAGATCTTATTGTGTGGTAAAGAACTGGAAACTGTGAGGGTGCCTGGCACTTGGGGAATGATCAAGCAAAGTGTGGCATGTTAATGTAATGGAATAGTGCCATGTTTTAAATGGAAAAAGGAGATATTTTGGAGAATCCTCAGAAGGATTCAACTCATCAACATGAATTGATAGACAGTGAAAAGAACAGATTCAGGAGAACAATTTAACAACATTGAAAAGAAAAACACCTTGGAAAGACCTGAGAACTTTGATCAAGGCAATGACCAAACAAGATTTTAAGAAAACTTGGATAGTATCTCTAATCCATTTTCTACTAGAAGTGTTACTCAAAACACAGAAGGATATATATATATATATATATATATATATATATATATATATATATATATATATATATATATATATATATATATATATATATATATATATACATATATATATATGTATATATATATATACATATATATATACATTTTTGGACATGATCAATGTAGGAACTTATTTCACTTGTTACAAGAGTTTTGTAATTGCCAGCTTGAGGAAGAGAAAAAAATATATGCTTATTAGTTTGATTTTTAAATTAAAGACAGTAATGGAGTTTTTGGTAGAAAAGGGGAGTACATTTAGAAAGGAATATAAAATGAAAAGAAAAGATAAATTTAAAATATATGTAATGGCATCTCAGAAATAGTTATGTGAAGAAAAAAATAAAAATATTATTACTATATTTTTAAAACTGCTGTAGTGGAAGGTGACCATAAGGGAAAAACTGCGTTTAAATCCCTGTTCTTCCACTTGCTGCCTGTGTGACAGACATGTCATTTAAACTTTCTTGCTTTCCATTTCTTTCCAATAAATTTTAAAACAATGGACTAAAAGATCCCCAAGGTCTCTTTCAACCCTTAGTCTATGATTTAGTGAACCTTTAAAAAAAAACAAAAAACAAACCAACAGAACACGATAGAGAATAAAATATTCCAAGTCCAAACCTCAGTTTTGCCAAATTTTCTTTCTTCTTGTTTCTTTTCATATATTCACAATTTTAATCAAAATGGATCATTTGGTGTTCCCTTGGAAACATGCCCCATGTTCCCATTTTCATGCTTTGTTCAAGCTTCCATTTTTGCGTAGGCTAAAGGTTTCTTCCCTTACCCCAGTCATACAACCTTATCTTTTGGAAACGCAGCTTCATTCAATATTAAGAGTACTTTGTACCATTCTGAAGACGCTATGGTTCTTATTACTAATGTTTACTTACTCTATCTGTTTTTTGCACATACTAGGTTTTCAACTTAGTTTAATTGAATTTCTGACAGGTATTTAAAAGCATTAGAAGTCCAAATGATGTAGATGGCTGCATCTGGTAACTAGATTAAAATTTCAGTAGAAAGTTTTGTTTAACAGTGTCCTCTGTGTAGGTCATTAGACATAAATGGATTTTAAAGAGCTCCAGGAAGGATCCAGTAAGATTTATGTCCTGGTTCAACATCACTTTGAATTTATGAGCCGGTGGCAGACCAAGAAGTTTCACCTATTTTGTCATGTGATTGGATTGCTGAGAAAGAGTGGAAAGGTTGTTACATTAATAAAACCAAAGGTAATTCACTGGATTGTAAGATTACTACCTGTTCCCCAATCTTGTTCAGCACTTCCTGACACCATGCATTTGCACACGTTGTCTTCCATGCCCAGAATATCCTGCTTACTCATCTCTGCTCATAGAAATCTTTCGAGAATTTTAGTCCAAATGCTATTCTACAAAGCTTTCCTTGTTTTCTCCCAGAATAATTCAGCTCATCTAAAGTTTTCCTGTCATTTTCTGAGGATCTTTTTCACATTCTTCTACAAATAGTTCTTAATCTTTGCATTCTCAGAACCAATGACAAAGTCTTAGATGTGGAAGCCCTTACTATTTTTTACTGTGTTTCATTGACTTTAATTCTAAAGAAACAATGATAATATGCATATGTTCTATTATCTCCTGGTATTCTTTTCTTTCCATCATACTAATAAAGAAGATAATGTATAGGTTTTAAGAATAAGGATCCAATTTAGAAAACTAAGTTAGGAAACTTACTCAGGACCAATCACATAAGTGGCAAATTAAGTCTCTAATTCTTATCTATTTACCCCTTAGCTCTCTATGTGAATAAGTATACATAATGATATATTATGTATAAATGTGCATTATTCATGTATAACACAATGCATTTGCACACATATTTACGCAGATATGTGTGATTGTGTATATATGTTTGTGATAATATATGCTATTCCATAAAGTTCTGAAAAATTATAAGTAAATTGACATTATTTCAGTAGCATGATGATGAAATCTGATCATTTTTCTTGAGTAGTCTGAATTAACAAGCAAAATTTCACAAAAGGAAATTGGCAAAAGGGTTCTAATTAAAAAAGATAGATGTTTATGTTTAACATGATTGCGTATGTATAACCTATAGCAGATTGTTTGCTGTCTTGAGGATGAAGGAGGGGATTAAAGGAAGGAGAAAAAAATGGAACTCAAAATCTTATAAAAAAGAATGTTGAAAACTACATATAACTGGGAAAAAATAATATTAAATGAAAAAGATAGATTTGTAAGTAACCATTTTACATTTTAAAAAAAAGCAAAGTAAAATAATCTATTAAATCCAATGGATGAAGAAAATTTCAAAAGACTCATGATGGAAAATGCTGTCCATATCCAGAGAAAGAACTATGGAGTCTGAATGCAGATTGAAGCATAGTATTTTCACTTTTTTATTTTTGTTTTTTTTCTTTCTCATGGTTTTTTCCTTGTGTTCTGAGTTTCTTTCATAATGCAGCTAATGTGGAAATATGTTTCACATAGTTGTGCATGTATATAACCTATCTCAAATTTCTTGCTATCTCGGGAAATAAAATACTATTAAGTATGTGTGTGTGTGTGTGTGTGTGTGTGTGTGTGTGAAATATTTCAGTTAAAAAATCCAATGGATAATTATTTCATTGTCTCTCTAAATTTGAATGTCATCTCTAAGTAGATGACTCCAAAATTTTTGCCCCAGTGTTCAGTCCTATAAACAACTAGGGGGCATAACTGATAGCATGTTGGCTTTGGAGTCAGGAGCATCTGAGTTCAATTCCTTTGTCAAACAATTTCTAGTGGGACAAGTCACTTAACTTGTCAGTTTCATTAATAAAATGAGGGTAAAAATAGCATCCATATCTCTTGTTTGCTTTCAGGTTTAAATAGTATAATACATAGAATAACTTCCTAACCTTTAATACATCAGTCATTGATTGTCATGTAAGCACACAAAACTTAACATGTTCAAAAGTTGACCTCACTGCCTTATCCCCCAAACCTGCCTCTCCTGCAAACGTTCCTATTTCTTTTCATGTCACCACTCTCTCCCCAGTCATCCAGGCATGACATCTCAGTGAGAACTATACTCCCTTTCTTTTATTGAATGCTGCCTTATCACTTTAAGTGCTTTGGATTCAGTTTCTGTAACACTGCTTCCCTCCTCCTTATTTACTATACCATTAACACTTCCACCAATCACCTTCCTCACTCTCTTTTTCAACTAAATTCATACTGCCTTACCTGGCTGTTGTTCCCAATCCTTTGTGAACACAGAAAAATAATATGGTGATACTTAGTTCTAAGGATATCAGTCTTTTGCTCAAAATTCTTTTATGACTCCCTATGAAAAACAGGACAACCTGTAAACTTGTTAGTCAGGTGATAAAGTCCTGTGCTATCTGGGCTGTAACCTATTTTTGCAAACTTATTATGTACCTCTCCTTTTTCACTCACTTTACTCCTCAACCAAATTCTTCTTTCCTGTTTCTTGGTCTTTTCCTACCCTCTCTTCCTCAGTTCATGCCTACAACACAATATTTCCTTGTTTGCCCTTCTGATATCCTTTCCTCATTCAAGGCCTAACTTGGATCTCTCCTTCACATGTATCACATTCTACCTTATATCATACTTGAGAATAGTGAAGGTATATCTTCAAATTGTAAGGTCCTTGAAGACAGGCATTCCTCACCATTTCTTTTATCATGACACATGGTTATTTGCTTTCATTTTATACATTTTCCCTCAAGTTTTAGTTATTAATAAAAAAAATTCTACTGCTTTCTTGACCTTATTTTTATTTTTTCTTAAATTTTGCAAAGCTCTTTCAGAAAAAAATGTCTCATATACCAGAAAAAAGACACATGCAGTATCTGAAAAATCTTCAGGATTACTTTTACAATGAAAGGTATGGTCCTGCAGGTAAAACAGTCCAACCTTTGGTTCAGGTGTTAGAACTAGAAGAGACCTTTGTTGTTGTTCAGACATCTACTCTTTCTGGCCCCATTTGCCATTTTTTTGGCAAAGAAACTTGACTGTTTTGCTGTTTCCTTCTCCAGATCATTTTTCAAATAAAGAAACTGTGGTCAAGAGACGTACTTTGAGTTGCACAGCTAGTAAGTGTCTGAGGTCAAATTCAAACTCAAGAAGATGAGTCTTTCTGACTCCATGCCCCATATCCTACCCACTGAGTCACCTAACTACCCAGAAGCGACCTTGAGGTTCATCTAGTTCAACTACTTCATTTAATCCATGAGGCCCCAAATGGAGACCTGGAAATGTTAAATGATTTGCTTTAGGTGAAGCAGGTAAAACATATCAAAGTTTGGATTCAAATCCAGATTTTTAAATAATTCTCTATGTCATCCTATACCCCTAGAATACAGTATCAAACAACTATCTCTGATTCTTAATGGTGACTGGTAGTGATTTTTGTTTCCCTTGACAATCTCAATTTCTTCATCTATAAATGAAAAAGGTCGAACTAGAAATCTTTAAGGTCCTTCCTTTATCTAAAGTCGTATGATCCTATGACTGGGAATTTTCTGATTTTCATTAAAGCATTTATCTGCATTTCATGAACTCAAGGAAGAGATAATTGCAGAAACTCTTAAAACAGACTATGAACAAAGGAGAAAGAGCAAAAGTGGATCCTTCCAGCAAAGTAATGGGCCTGATAGAAAATTTAAGAGACTTCAATCGTCTTTGGAATTTGTGGTCTTTCTCTTGGACATTGCTTTTTCTTTCTCTCTGTGCATTTGTTTCTAAATGAGGCCTTATCATCTTTTCAAATGTTTGCTATTACTTTTAATATTCCAGCTTCTTAGTCACTAGGATACAAAAGTGTTGAAAAGTTAGAAATAATGAGATTTTTTCCTTCTTTTTATTTACTTGTTTGTCAATCCACTCTGTAGACTGAGTCTAAATTATATCCTTCTTACCTACTATCAGTCTGTAATGGTTCATGATTCAAATGTATTTTCCTTTCCAATCAGAAATCTGCTCCAACATCATTATTTCTTTTAAAGAGAGATTTCTTGCTATCAATTAATTATGTATTTATCTACAATGTATTTAGTAGTTTCAAAGAAAAATCATTAACAACAATTAATTTCATAATTAGATATAATGATTTAATAATGCTTCTATGAACAATAAACTAAGAAAAGCAATGGAAAAGGTATTTTCAACCTGAAGCTTTCAATCAGAAAGAACAAGAAAGCATAAAGCCTGTAATTTTGTGCCAATTTTCAAATGTCAGAAGGAGAATGAATCAGGATAAAAGTTCATCATTTTCCCCATGAAGTCAAATCAAAGCATTTTGAAATAAGAATGAAAATGATGCCTATGTTCCTTGATGTTATTTTGTGTTAGACACCACACTGAAGGGGAATCAAAACAAAATCTCTCTTCCATCTGATAAGTACTTTCTCATTGAAATGGCATAATGAATTCTCAGAAAATTGAGAAATAATTTTGAAAATAATTTTCTTCTAATTTAGGTTCTTACATTCACTTAGTGTGCTCTTTGAATGGATCTAAAGAGGAAGAAGAATGATTGAAAGATGCAGAATTATAGAAAGAGAAAATATGCAAGACATGGGGAGAGGAGAAGGAGAGTGCAGGCATTGAAAGACAGAATAATGAAAAAAAGTCAAGTTGTACCATGTAATTGGTTTTCCCAAATCCTTGAACTATCCTTGGTGAACTATCCACATGAGGAGCCTCAAGGCTTTCAATAGATCTATTTGACCACAACCATGTGCATGTTACAAGGTTAGTCAGCTGCTAGAATGCCAAGTGGTACTCAATCATCTTCTCTCTTAGAACTCCTTATTGATTTTTAAGCCAGAAAACATTAGGATAAACACTGTTCACTTCAATGAGAATGCCTAATTTTGTCCCTCAGACAAGAGGAAAATCTCAGACTTCTCTGAGATGATGAGGCAAACTGGTTGTTCATGGTAGAGATTATAGACAAGGATGGAATAACAACTCAGGAACAACCCTAGAGCTACCACTTTCCATTATAAAGAAGAATGGTTTAAGAATTGCATAATGACAAAGAAAAAGGTCTCTGGACCACTACCAAGTCATGAATGCCACTACCAAGTCATGAATGTATGACTTCTTCAATACTTTTTCCTTCTTTAAATTTAGTTTTTTTTCAATTACATGTAAAAAAATAACATTCATTTTTTGAAATTTTTGAGTTCCAATTTCACTGCCCCCCTCCTTTGTCTCCTGCCTTGAGAAGTCAATGAACTTAATAACGATTATGCATGTGAAGTCATGGAAAACAGATTTCCATATTAGCCATGTTGCAAAAGAAAACACAGATTAAAAAAGCACAAGAAAAATAAAGGAAAAACTGTATGCTTCAATCTGCTTTCAGGCTCTACAATCTGTCTCTAGAGCTGCATAGAATTTTCCATCAACAGTTTTGGAAACTGTCTTGAAACTCCCAACTTTGAAACATGTCTCTTAATAACTAAATCCAGGGGTGGCGGACCTGTGGTCTGAGGCCACATGTGGCCTCCTAGGTCCTTGGATGAGGCCTTTTGGCTGAGTCCAAGTTTTGCAAAACAAATGCTTTTATTAAGGATTTATTAACCCCTGGCTGAGTCATTCACAGCTGATCATTGTGTAATACAGCTGTTGTTATGCAGAATGTTCTCCTGGTTCTGTTAATTTCATTTTGCATCAGTTCATGTGAAAGGTTTTTCTGAAAATATCTTGCTCGTCCTTTCTTTTTCTTTTAAAATTTAATAGCATTTCTGCCCAATTACATGAAAAGATAGTTTTCAACATTCATTTTTGTAATATTTTGTGTTCCAAATTTTTCTCCATCACTTTCTTTCTTCCCCACTCCCTAACACAGCAAGCAGTCTAATGCAGGTTATACATGTACAGTCATATTAAACATACTTCCACGTTAGACATGCTATGAAAGAAGAATCAGAACAAAAGGGGAAAACCATGAGAAAGAAAAAAACAACAAAATTGAAAACAGTATGATTCAATCTACTTTCAGACTCTGTAGTTCTTTCACTGGAAGTGGCTAGCATTTTCCATCATGAAGTTTTTGGGATTGTCTAGGATCATTATAATGCTGAGAAGAGCTAAATCTCTCATAGTTAATGATCACACAATGTTGTTGTTACTGTGTATAATGTTCTCCTAGTTCTGCTTATTTCATTCAGAATCAGTTCATGTAAGTCTTTCCAGGATTTTCTGAAATCTGCCTGCTCATCATTTCATTTCCTTTTTGTTTTGGCATTTCATTTTTTCTTTTTATTAAATATTAGTTAATTTATTTTAATTTTTCAGCATTCACTTCCACAAGAATTTGAGTTCCAAATTTTCTTCCCATCTCTCCCTTCCCTCCACCACAAGATGGTGTGAATTGATTGTCACTTCCCCTAATATTCCCTCCCTTCTATCACCTCCCCTCTCCCTTTCTTATCCTCTTTCCTTCTATTTTCCTGTAGGGCAAGATATATTTCTTTGCCTGTATATCTTATCTCCCAGTTTCATCCTTTCTTATAGCATAATAGCATTCCATTGCATTCATATGCCACACCTTGTTCTGCCATTCCCCAATTGATGGCCATTCTTTCAATTTCCAATTCTTGGGCACCACAAAAATAACTGCTATAAATATTTTTGTACTAGTAGGTCCGTTTTTTTAAAAGATATCTTTAGGATACAGACTTAGTAGTGATATTGCTGGATCAAAGGGTAAGCACAGTTTGATTGCCTTTGGGCATAGTTCCAAATTGTTCTCCTGAATGGTTGGATCAGTTCACAACTCCACCAACAGTGCATTAATGTCCGAGTTTTCCCACATCTCCAATATTTATCATTTTTCCTTTTCTGCCATATTAGCCAACCTTAACAGTGAGGTGGTAGCTCAGAGTTATGTTAATGTGAATTTATTTAATAAATAGTGATTTAGAGCATTTATTCACATGACTATAGATTTATTTTCTTCATCTGAAAACTGCCTGTTCATATCTTTTGACCATTTGTCAATTAGGGAATCAGCACTTTTTCTTACCACTTCTTTAACAACTTGCCATTCATTAGTTACTTAAAGACTTCCAATGACAAGGTTCTATCCAGAATTAGCCCATTTTTTCTGGGGGAGGGGGATAGGGAACAGCTTCAATTGTTAGAAATAATAATACTAACTTGCATCATCATTTGATTTCACATTCAATTCTCACAACATTGTGAAACAGTTGCTGCAGAACTTCTTAGCACTTTCCCCATTAATGGTCAATAAATAAACATTTGTTAATATTCTCCTTTGTTCCAGTCACTGCTTTAAGGTCTGAGGATAAAATGCAAGATTAATAAATGAAGAAATAGAGGTTAAAATGGATTTTTTCCTGTGATTGCATAGGTGGAATCTAGAGGTTTGAGTTAAACCCAGGTCTTCTTGGATCTAAGACCAGAATTTTTTCAACCTCCCTTTCAACTTTCTCTTTAAGCTGATCTTAAAATTATCTCCTAATAATTTTCAACCACTGATCCCAACTTTTCAAATATTTAATGGCAGCTATTTTAATAAGTCAACTAGTAGAGGAGGGAGGCTTCTAACTTTTGTTATTACTGAGATTGTCAGAGATAGAAAAATGAACAAAGATATATAAATGTAATCTTCAACAGGGGTATAGATAGAGACAGAGATGTAAATAAAACAATATATAGACAAATAGCATAGTCGACAAAAATATAGATATAGACAAATAGTAGTAAACTGCTAAATGTTTAAGAACCTTATCTCTCACCTCCCACATAAAATATGCACAACATGTTTAGGTTTAATATACATTATTAGTAACCTACCCATCATTTTCTAAATCTAGTCAGTGAACAAAATGGCAAACCAAACCCTGATTTATCTCTTTTGACAATTTCCAAATTATAGATGCCCACTGAAAATTTGAGAAAAGGCACTCTTGTAAGCCAGTATGATCTGAGTTTAGACCAGCACCAACAAAGATATGGTTACAGATGGTCTGATGTAGACTGATATATGTATATATATATATATATATACCAAAGAAAGGTATAGATAGATAGATGTCTACATGATTATCTACATAGATTTATATTTAGAAAGAGATAGAGACATCCAATTAAATACCATTTTTTTACTGAATTAGAAAAAATATAATAACAAAATTCATTTGAAAGAACAAAAAGTCAAGACTATCAAAGGAACTAACGACAAATGTCAAGGAAGGAGGTATAGCAGAAACCTACATTATAAGGCAGTAGTTATCAAAACTCTCTTGCAATGGCTAAGAAATAGGTAGTTCAATGGAACAGATTAGGCATACAATTTAAGCAGCAAAAAAAGGATCTTTGTATTTGAAAAATTTAAAGACAAGGTTTTGGAATAAGAATTCATTATTTGTTAAAAGTTGTTGGGGAAACTGAAAGACAGTATGGCAGAAATTGGGCATAGGCCAATATCTTATACTATTTACCAAGACAAGGTCAAAATGGGTATATGACCTAGACATAAAGAGAGATATTAAAAGAAAATTTGAAAACTATGGAACATATTACTTATCAGACTTAAGGATAGGTGAATAATTTATGAATAAACAAGAGACAGAGAACAAAATGAGATGCAAGATAGATGATTTTGGTTACACCAAATTAAAAAGGTTTTGTACAAATAAAACAAACGTAGCCAAGATCAGAGGGAAAGCAGAAAACCTGAGGAAAAATATAGACAGTTTCTCAGTTAAAGGTCTCATATCTCAAATATATAAAGATTTTTGTCAAATTTTTAAAAGCACAAGTCATTCTCCAATTGATAAATGGTCAGTTGATATGAACAGGTGGCTTTCCAATGAAGAAATAAAAATAGCTTATAGTCATATGAAAAAGTGCTCTAAATCATTATTGATTAGAGAAATGCAAATTAAAACAACTTTGAGAAATTATTTTATATATATATATATATATATATATATATATATATATATATATATATATATATATATATATATATATATATATATATATATATATATCAGATTTCCTAAAGTAATCAAAGGGGAAATTGATATATGTTAAAAGGGATGTGGAAAAATTGGAACACTAATTCATTGTTAGTGGAATTGTGAACTGATTCAGCAATTTTGGAGAGCCATCTGGAATTATGCCCAAAGAGTTATTATATATCTCATGTACTTTGATTCAGCAATATCACTACTAGGTCTGTTTCCAAAGATGGAAAAAAGGGAACGAATGTATATGTTCTAATATATTTATAGAAGCACTCTTTGTGATGACAAAGAATTGGAAATTGCAGGGATTCCCATAAATTGGGGACTGGCTGAACAAGTTGTGGTGTATTATTGTGACATAATACTACAAGTGCTATAAGAAATGATGAGCCTAATGATCTGAGAAAAACTGGAATAATTTATATGAAATAATGAAGAATGAATTTAGAGGAACCAAGAGAACATTGTATGCAGTAATGGCAATATTGTTTTAAGAATGACTTTGAGTGATGTTATTTTGTCTGTTTTAAATACCCAAATGAAGTATATATATATGCGTATATATATATATATATATATATATACCCATATATATATATAAAGGACATATGAAGAAAGACATCATCTGCATCCTGAAAAAGAACTGATAAATAGAAGTATGTATAGAATAATTTTACATGTATATACATATATGAATACACATTTATGTGCATATACACATACATATATGTATATATAATATATGCAACAGTGCATATACATATAAATACATATAAATATAAGATGTTTCCAAGGTTGAATCTATACTTTGATTTTAAAGTGGTCTATTTATATTTCATATTTCCTTAGCA
The DNA here is from genome assembly GCF_028372415.1 of Notamacropus eugenii. Taxonomy (NCBI): domain Eukaryota; kingdom Metazoa; phylum Chordata; class Mammalia; order Diprotodontia; family Macropodidae; genus Notamacropus; species Notamacropus eugenii. The sequence continues at coordinate 43,498,228 of NC_092878.1, read as the reverse complement.
TAACATGTGACTTTTCTTTAGCACCTGAAAGATAAGTAAACCATCAGTACAAATACCATCTGTAGGAGCAAGTTCTCTCTACCCCCTTAAACATTAGTATTTTCAATGATTATTATAGTTCATTACAAGATTTATGCAAATTGAATAGGTAAGGAAAAGCATTTTCAACAACAAAAAATTGTCACTTCAGGAAATTGCATACTTACTTTGGAATGTCTGAAGAGAAATATTAGCAAAAATATAACAGTATTTTTGTGTTTGCAGTGTGTGAAATTATAATCATCATATTATATTCAAATGGGCTTTTGTGAAAATGAAAGTGGAGAATTTTGCCACCTCTGCTTAAGAATCATTCTTGATTTGAGAATAGGTTTTATTTTGTGATTATTTCTTTCTACTCTAGCCAATTTTCTCAAAAAAGAAGTCCTAAAATGATATTGACAGCAGAAACCAGAAATTGAATTGAGTCTGTATTCACTGATGAGTTAGACTTATTATTGTTTCTAAACTAGCTTCATTTCTCATTCCATTTTCCTAATTTTCTTTCTTTTTCCCTCTAAAATACATTGCTATCCCATTAAGACTGAGAGTCGTTTTGTTTGAAGGCATCAAAACTGTGTACACAGTGGTCTGAAAGTTATATGAATGGTTCTGATTCTCCTCCATTGTATTCTGAACAACCATCAGCTAACACAAATCTAAGATGGCTACACTCTTTGTAGCCAAATCTGCTAAAAGTATCTGTCTTCATGAGCATACAGGGCTAAGGAGCTAGATAAATCAGTTTGTGCAGTGATTCATTTCAGAATGAAAGTGTTACTAAATTGCACATCTTTTCTTTTCCTGAATTGTATCTTTTTAGACCACAGGGGCTCTTAATTTTTTTTTTTTTTTTGGTAACATGAACTCTCTTTAGTAACCCAGTGAAACCCATGGACCTTTGCCTAGGAAAAAAAAAAAACAAACTATAAAATATTTTTAAAGTAGAATTGCAAAGGCAACTAATTATATTCGTATCTAGTCACAATTTTTTAAGGTCATGGACCCTGGAACCTTTCTTTTAGAGTAACCAGAATGCTTTAGTTATTTTATTAAATATTTCCTATAACACATAATGTGCTGCCACAGGAAATGAATTCGTTTTCTAAGTTCAGTTTTCAGTTGCACTGAAATCCAAAATGAGTATTTGAATTGCATCATGAAATTTCAAAGAGCACTAGGGATCTGTGTGGCCATCACCAGGATTAAATTATTATAGTTGGTGAAGGAGAATTGCTGATTTGTCATGATCTACAGCAAGAGGAAGAACTAATTCACAAAAAAGCATCTTTGATTTGGAAGGGCTGTGGTACACAACAGGGCTTAAATTATTTTAAAATTCTAGTGAATACCAGAATCTAAAACTTCAAATGCCTTCTACCATATACGTATTAGGCAGCCATATTTTATGATCAATGTTGGATTCCAATAAAACAGTTTAAAATAAAGGATATTTTCTATGCTGACATGCCCTCCTATAGGAAGCTTTTCTTGATTCCTTTCTAATTAATAATACTTTTTAATCTCTTGACATAATTATACATGTATTCATTTACTCATTCAACAAGCATTTACTAAGTGCCTATTATATTCCAAATACTTTGCAGGGTGCTGTGATTACAAAAACAAAAAATTAATAAAATAAACAAACACTAAAACTGATATACATGTACATGTTTACGTGCTGTATCTCCGCATTAAAACGAACATTTCTTAAAACCAAGAAATCGTTGTTTTCTTTTGCTTTTTTGAATCTTTGTATACTTAGAATTTAAAACAGTCATCATATGGTACATATAGGTACTTACTAACTCATTGTTGGATCATTTAGGACTTGTTTAACTTCAAAAATGCCATAATATTTCTAGGGGATATTAATTCGCTCTATTCTAATTTCTAGAAGACCTTGAAATTTCAATAATTAGTTGATATAGAGAATCACTTAATTATATTTGAACTTATTTCTAAAAGGCCTTGAAATTTCAATAAGTAATTGATACAAATAATCCCTTAACTAAACTTTAGTTTATTTACATGAAACATCCCACGAGGTACACTTATGTTAAGATTTAGAAATGGACATTCTTCTTAAACAAGCAAAACAAAACTTTTTTGGACAGAGAGCTCATTCTGAGAACTTGTTTTCTTTTCCCTTTGGTCAAATGCTCAAGAATTCAGTTTGTAGCATCCGGGAAAACAAAGTCCAAGTTGGAACTTCAGGTGGAATGGCAAATAAATAGCATATTTCATTGATGTGGAAAAATGATTTAAATAATTCCACCAAGATGCTTAAGAAAGTCATCGAGGAAGAGATCTGTTTACTTTTGTCTGCTCCTGAACAAGTAAAGAGGGTTTTCTTGGGATGACAGTCTATGTTATGGGAGGAATAAAGCACTTCATAGTTAGCTTGGCCTTGTCATACTTGAAGGTAGAATATATGATGGGGAGATGGAAAAAATGATACCCAATGTTCTCCCAACACAAGCTTTTCTGTGGCAAGAGGAAAAATCTAAGAGAGAGAATATCTGGTCTTGGATCCTTTGAGCTTTGAGGTCTGGTGATCTTTGTCTCCTTCCAAAAAGGAAATGTCTTGAGGGTTTCTATTCTGTTTGCCAAAACTATGGTCAATAATAGATAAAATTTTGCCTCAAAAGGTATTTGGATCTTGTGTGGTCAATATCCAGTGGGGTGGATAAGTGAGAGAAAACCATTCATGTTCTCAACTCCTGCTTAAAATAGTCACAAATAAGGAAGAGAAAGCTCTGACAACATCTGGGACCAATAATGAGTTCCAAAAAGTACTATTATAGGACACACATCCTGAGAGGTCTACTGGGTGGCACAGGGACTATAAGTCAAGAGTAATCTGTATATCACAGAATGTCAGTGACTGAAAAATTAAGTGTGTGTGTGTTCATCCTTTGTTTCCAAAGAAGACCATGCCATCAGAGAAATGATGACATGACTTGCACTTGACTTTGTTTTCAGTGAGGGAGGGCTGTGCAAGTCACCAGCCACACTTCTCCTCCAGAGCCATCTGAATCCAGTCACCAGATTAAGTAGCTCTTTAATGAAAAGTTGTTTGTTAGAACTCCATTTTGATTATTTTGGGTCCTTTGATTTTCAGTAAAATTTTATTGCTTTCATTAAAATTTTCCTTCTTCCAAAACAAAACAGAAAAAAATAAAACAAAACAAACATTATGTCTTTAATTTTATAAACTGATAGTTTTCAAAAGAAATGACTATCAGCATCCTAAGTCATTTTAGCAAAGTATTTTCCGTTTTTTTGGGAGTGGGGACTATAAGACTTACAATGAGTAAACCTTCAAAATATATCCAGGGCTTTATGGTGTGAGAGCCTATGACATAAAGGCTATTGTAAGAAGAAAATTTTAGCAATAACAGAACAAATGTCTCTATTCACATATTTCAATTATGTATTTTGGTGGATTCAATCAATCTGTGTACAACTCCCACTGTTGTAGATTAAAATTATTGCATTCCTTCTTATGTTGTATGATTCTTGTCTATATTTTCCCTATAAATTCTTGTACCACATATATATGAATATACTTTATTATATTCATATAAATACAGCATATATACATATAATACATTCATACATGTATATGTTATGTAGGGATAGGGAGCAGATATGTGATTTGGTCGATATAGAGACCTCCCAGATGAGTTCTCACTCTCCACTAATGTAAGACAGTGTATTTGTTATTTGTAGTCTTAGAGAGTCACCTAAAACATAGAGAAATTAAATGATTTGCCCAGGCTCTAATAGGCAGGATGTGTCAGAAACAGTTCTTAAACTTGTCTTCCTGATTCAAGATCAGATCTCTGTCCCTTATGTAATATTCCTTTACCTTATAAAATCTTCGCCGTCGATATCTGATACTTTGGTGGATCAATATGAGTATTTATTTCATTGGTACATTTCTTAATCTGTCTTTGACTTTCTATCCTTTGTAATTTTTGTTCATGTCCTAACATAAATTCTCCACAAAGGACCTACCCAACTCATTTGAGGCCTTCTAGTAATTTATGCAGCAATGCTCAGTTATTGTTTTCTTCTTAGTCACTCTTGATGAATGACCAACTCATTTCCCTTTCATATATTTATTTCATGGATGTAGCTTTCATAAATTTTTTTCATATGCCAATTACTGTTGGTGATATGCTGCTTTTTCACATTGCCATTTAGGTAAGTTGTTGCTTTAATGAGTCTTTGTGCTCTTTGACTTGCTATAACATAACACTACTAGAAGCATTTTGCACATTTTTGTACATCTATTTTTAGTCCATGTCTTTTGAGTTGGGCAACTAAGTGGTGCAGGAGTCAGGAGGACCTGAGTTCAAATCTCACCTCAGATACTTGACACTCACTAGCTGTGTGACGTTGGGCAAGTCACTTAACCCCAATGGCCTCATCCTGGGTCATCTCCAGTCATCCTGATGAATATCTGGTCACTGGATTCAGATGTCTCTGGAGGAGAAGTGAGGCTGGTGACCTGCACAGCCCTCCTTCAGTCAAAACAAAGTCAAGTGCAAGTCATGTCGTTATTTCTCTGATGGCATGGTCTTCTTCAGCAATGAAGGATGAACACACGCATGTCTTTTGAAGTTCCATAAATCTCCTTTTAGAACCTAGATACAATCAACATGATGTCTCCCAGAACAAGAGAAACAGAAGTACATCATTCCTTACACAAATTCTCTTCTATTTTCACATTGTGCTATATATCTTCTATGAGAATGCTATACTTTTGGTGAGTATATCTCTCTTTGTTATGTCTCACAGTATTGATACAAAGATCATTGAACAAAATGGTCCCCAAAGTGTAATTTGTTATACATTTATTTTTATCCTTTGCTAGATCAGCTATTTAATCAACAAAAGTATTTTTTTTCCCATTGATAGAGATTCCACTGTCTTTGCTTTCCTATCCTTTGCAATTTTAGTTTATAAGCAAGCATAAATCCTCCAAAGAGAATCTAGTCAACTTATTGGAGGTCTTCCAATATTTTGGAAATATCAAGGTCATTGAATTCTCTTTATGGAAGAAAATCTTTAAGTCTGCGTTTTGAACTACTGAGAAAAATATTTTTAAAAATAGTAATCAATGGAGATGAACAGAGCTATATCTTTTCTCCTTAGCTCTCAGGTTAATTGTGTGGCTGTGAAACTGTGATATGCTATAGAACACTATGTGGGAAAGCCTTCCTCATATTTTTAACCATTCCTTCTATCTATGCACAGACCATTCTATTTTTGTTATAATATCTGTGTTTTATTGTTATTTGTAAATCTGTCACTGAAAAATTGAAAACTGATCTCCAATTGACCCATAAATATGGTCTTCAGCAGGAATTTCCTCTCTGTATAATCGTCTGCATAGAGTTGTTTTTCTGAGATTCATTTTCTGGGGAGCATCTAAACTTCTACATACAGAATACTGAATAGTGGAGTGTTAGATGGCCAAGTGTGTCAGTGTCATTAATGATGAAATTAGACTACTACTTACAAATTCTGAGAATCCTGTCTCGTTTCCCTTGTACATAGAGTGCATTTCTCTATACCTACTTTAGCTCTTAAAATCCCAAGCACCCTTCTGTCTTTTCTGATGGAAAGTCTCTCTTTATTCTCCTAGTTATTACCACTGGTCATTGAGAGAGGGGAGAACATGAGAATACTTAGCAACTTCCCTATACCCAGGATGTAAGCATCTTGGTAGTAGAAATGGTCTTGATTGTTTTCTTTGCATCCCTAGTGCCTGGAACAGTGTCTAGTACATAGTGGGTACTTAATAAATGCCTATATAATTTAATTGAGTGAGTTGCCTGCCTGTCATTTTTATTCATAAATAAATGTTCCTAATATAACTTGGTTTAGTTGGGTCTAGTGTCAAGATTTCTGTAGGTTCATTTTCTCCTTCACTGCTTTTCACTGTTCTGTGAGGTGATATTTCTCATAATCTTCCATCATTCTCCTCCTTAATAGTTTGCAAAGGAAATTTTATTGGTAAAACTTTAATAAATTGCAAAAATCAAAGGCATTATTATTACTTTAACTTATTTCCCAATTTCAGGGTAAACAGCTTATTAAAATAAACCTGGTTTGAGTTGTACTTGGTCATCAAATGTCCTTATCCTATCTATCCTTTTTTTTTCCCACATTGGATGTTAATTTTGAACTTTGTTCTAACAAATGATTCAACTTTACACAGACATCTAATTTTAAAACGAATCCATCATTTCCAATCTACGCAAATTCTATGTCTTTGACATTACATGTAGGTTGGTAAGCTACCATTTATTCATGGTTGTCTATATATCTTGAGGATTTCAAGAGAAGATGAGCACATATCTGCTGAAATGATGCTTTGGGTTTCCTGTAGGCATGAAGTTAAAACAATTTCCCCAAGTCCTTTATTTGCCTCTCCAAAGACAACCTGCAAACCATCTCTCTACTTAACTATAACTTCTTTATTTTTCTGCTTTAATTCACAATAAGAGTATCTATATGAATATATTTCCTCAACTGAATGTTTATCATCTAGAATGCCATGTCTATTAGTATTTGCACATAATCTAAAAACTGTCTGATTCTCAACAGCTTATGCCCTCTTTGCTGTCATAGGGTCTTCAAACAGAGGATAACAGGAATGTAGACTTTGACCTTTTTTGACCTATTTTTAATTTGCTTTATTGATCAACACAACCAAATAACTCATTTCTTAGCAGTCAGTCTTCTCTTTTATCTGTCCATGCAGAGTTAGGCTGCTCTTTAGAAAGCAGGCATATTCTTCCTGATTTCAGGTCCTGCACTCCACTGGGCCACTTAACTGCTTCACAGGGACACCGACAATCTAGCCCGTGATGTCAAACTCACATATCATCTCAGAAAACCACAAATTAATGTCATTATATCTTATTTTTATTTTAGTAAACAATTCCCAACTGCATTTTGATCTTATTTGACCATACTCAGGAATTTTGCAGGTTTTAATTGGACATCTTTGAATTAAAGAATGTTCAGAATGTAACCAAAATGTCTTGAATTAATGCTATTTGGGGATTTATTAAAGGAACTCTGAATATTTAGTATAGAGAATGGAGGACTTGGGCGGACACGATTTCTGTAATTAAGTATCTGAAGTACTATCATGGGGATAAGGGATTAGGCTGGTTCTTATTATCACCCAAGAAGAAAAGACTACTGTCAGAACAAAAGCTAACAGTTGTAAAGATGCAGATTTATGCATAAAAGCAGAAAAAAATTTCTTAATTATTAAAGCTATCTAATAGTTGAAAGGACTGTCTCAGATGGTAGTGAGTTTCGTGCATTTGATACTTTTAAGCAAAAGATGGGGTGCTCATTTGTTGCACGTACTGTAGAGGGGGTTATTGCTCATAAAAAACTTTGATCAAGATGGCCTTTGAAAGTCCTTTCCCCTCTGAATGCCTGTGTTTGTTTATATCACAAATTCTTAGTCTTATCCATTAGATTATAAAAGAAGCTTATACTCCTGTTACTGATTTCCAAAATTTATTTCCTTTGTCTCTAGAAATTAAAATAATTACATTAAAATTAAAAATTCTCTAATTGAGAACAGACCCTTGGGGGCTCAGTGAGTTGGAAAGATGTTGCTCAGTTTGTCTCTTTATTATTCCTGGATAAAACCAAACTATTCTTCAGAATTAAAAAAAAAAAAATTAGTGGCAACATCCTCAAATCTTTATCCTCTTTCAGTGTGTTTATCTTACAGCATCTTCATTCGGGCATTTCTCTGCATTCTTCAAGATAGAAAGCATGGAGAATAGAATTCAAATAACTGCTAAAGTAGAAGTGTAGATTATGCAGGTTTGAGCTGAGGTTAGTAGATGGGACAAAAGGTAATAGCTGAGCTAGTCAAGAGTAGTAATGAAAGGGGATTTGGGAAAGCTATGGGACCTAGTTGAGGACTAAACTACCCCGAATGACACATTTTATCTGACTGCCAGTAGTTGCAAACTAAGTTATTTTCATTTTATCTAAATGAGCTCATTTGTCAAGAAAAAAATCTCTATGTATCTCTCTATATATCTATATCTATATCTATACAAATGCAACCAAAGACAAACAAGCGAATTAACTATTTGATTAGATGCAGACTCATCATAGGACAAATGATTAACAGGTCAGGTAGTACTAACTCAGTTTAAATGCATTTGCTGCTTGCAAATTATAACAAGGTCACAGTACCAAGTTAAAGAGTAATTATATGCATGTTGAAATAATTTGAGCATTGTCTTCATCAAGAACATCTGATGGCAAAGTGTCCCCTTGGAAGGGAATGTATTCCATTCTGGGTCACACCTGCCAAGGCTTAAGAGTCAGAATTTCTGAACCTGCCACTGGTCCAGCTCCCAGATAGTACATTTTTTAACACGTCATCTGCCAGAGGGGGAAAAAAGATCACATAACAGAAGCTGGCTTCAAATGAAAGCTTTTGTTCTCAGAGAATTGGGAATTATGCTGCCAGGCTGGCAGATGATATGGAGGCAGAAAGCTGAAACATTCTTTTCAACCATCAGCTTTGAGAGACTTTCATTGCCACATCAATGCTAAACCCCTTCCACATATCTCCATTGGCTTGCTTAAAAAGGAAAACTTATAAGATTGTTTAGCTAATTAAGAAAATTTAATGAAACTGAACTAGTTCCTCAGCTATACAAGTTGGTCAGAATCTTTAAACCTTCCAGTATTTTATTAGGCTCACAGAATTTGGCCTGCACACATTTCCTTTCAGTCATTGCTTTTGACTTCCATTTTTATCTCCAGTCTAAAAACAAACATACAATAATTCTAATTAAATGGTAAAATTCATTCATTTATTAATTTAATTCATATTTTCTTTAATAAACTTTTGTTGAGATCATTTTAACGTCATAAAAACTTCCTCTGTATATCTATCCTCTTCTCCTTCCCAGAGAGCCATTTCATATAACAAATAAAGAAATGAAAAAGAGAAGGGAAAATAAGCATAACTAATACACGCAATAAATCTAAAAACATATGACATGTATCATATTCATGGTTGTTCCACTTCTGCAAAGAGGTGTGATGGAAATGCCTTCTCATAGATCTTCTTTAGTGTCATACTTGTTTGTAATATTGCAACAATCACTTTTGACTTGGTTTTAGTTGTGTGTAGTAGTCCGTTCCTTTCACATTGTTACTACTTATTTCATTTGACTTCAGTTCATACAATCTTTCCTTGTTTTGCTATGTTCATCACATTCACTTTTTTGATAAAAATATTTCTCCTTCATATTTTATTTTCCCAAATACATTTAAAACAATTTTAAACTTTGTTTTTTTTATTATTATTTTAAAATTCTCTGTCTCCCTCTCTCGCTCCCTTACTCTGAGAAAATAGTGGGTATTACACTTGCAAACATGCAAAACATATTTCATATGAGTCATGCAGATTATGAAAGAAAATGCAAACCAACCAACCAAACAAACCCAACAACAACTACAATCTAACAAAAATAAAGTTTAAACAGTAGGCTATGATTTCATTCAAAGCCCATCAATTCATTCTCTGGAGGTGGACAACACTTTTCATCAGTCCTTCAGAATTTTCTTAGATTATTGTATTACTGAGAACAGCTAAGTAAGTCATTCACAGATGATTATCATACAATATTGCTGTTACTGTGTAAAATGCTCTCCTGGTTCTGCTCACTTCACTTTGAATCAGTTTATGTAAATATTTTCAGGTTTTGTTTTTTTTTTTTTTTCTGATAGCATCTAATTCATCACTTATTGTAGCACAAGAGTATCCCATCACAGTCATATACTATAACTTGTTCAGGTATTCTCAAGTAAATTGGTACCCTCTCAATTTCCAATTCCTTCCTGCTACTAAAAGAGCTGCTATAAATATTTTTGTACGTAGAAGTCCTTTTTGCTTTTATTTCTTTGGCATACAGACCTAGTAGTGGTATTGCTGGGTCAAAGGGTAAGTACAATTTGATAGACCTTAGGGCATAGCTCCAAAATGTTCTTTAGAATAATTGGATCAGTTCACAATTCCACCAATAATGCATTGTTCTTGATCGGTTATTTTAATAGCATCCAACTTTTTGTGATCTCATTTGGGTTTTTCTTGGCAAAGATATGGGAATGGGGGGGAGGAGCCAAGATGGCAGAGTAGAAAGACACACATATGCTTAGCTCTTACCCCACAGCCCACAAAATACCTGTAAAGAAGAACCCTCAACAAATTCTAGAGCAGCAGAAGCCACAGAACAATTCTGTCCCAGAGAGACCTGAAGACAGACAGGAAAGGTCTGTCACACACCAGACTCAGAGCAGAGCCCAGCCCTACCTTGGCCATATAGCACCAAAAGGAGCAGATCCAAGCAGGCTTCAGGGACAGAATCTCCAGTAGCAGTGCAGATCCCTAAACCAACAGGAGCCAAAGGTCAGTGAGATGGTCTTTTTGGCTAGCTGAGAGAGGAGCGGGGTGTCCCCATGACTCAGGCTTCTCAGGTGGCAGCAGTAGAGGCAGCAGCAGGCAGGGGTACCAAAGCAGGTAGAAACCCGAATGAAAGTCTCACCAGAAAGCCCCTGAGGGAACTGAACCCTTTGTGGTGGCCCTGCCTCGACCTGAACAGCTGATCTTAATCTCACACTGAACAGTAGCCCTGCCCCCAACGAAAGCCCCTGAGGCTTGGGAGCAGCTCATTTGAATCTCAGCCCCCAAGTGCTGACTTGGCTGAACTGGAGGTGGTTGTGGAGAGGAAACACAGAAGTCAAGTAATTGGCTGGGAAAATGCCCCCAAAAAGGGGAAAAAAAGACCATAGAAGGTTACATTCTTGGGGAACAGGTGTCTCCCCCCATCCTTTCTGATGAGGAAGAACAAGGCATACTGTCAGAGGAAGTCAAGGCTTCTGCCTCCAAAGGGAATTTAAACTGGGCTCAGGCAATAGAAGACCTTAAAAACCAAGTTAGCAGCTTACTAAAGGAGAACCAAAAAATACTGAGGAAAATAAAAGGTAAAAGAGTCTAACTCAATTGGAAAAAGAGGTCCAAAAAGCCAATGAGGAGAAGGAAGTTTTAAAAAGCAGAATTAGCCAAATGGAGGAGAAGGTTCAAAAGCTCACTGAACATAATAATTCTTTGAAAGAGAGAATTGAGTGCAGGGCAATGAACGACTTTGAGTTAGACCAAGCAGTTAGTAAACAAAACCAAAAATTTGAAAAATTAAAAGAAAATGTGAAAAAACTCATTAGAAAAACAACTGACCTGGAAAATAGATCCAGGAGAAATAATTTAAAAATTATAGGACTACCTGAAAGGTATGTTCAAAAAAAGAGCCTAGATATTATCTTCCATGAAATTATCAAGGAAAAGTGCCCTGATGTTCTATAATCAGAGGGCAAAATAAATATTGAAAGAATTCACCGAACACCTCCTGAAAAAGACCCAAACAGAGAATCTCCTAGGAATATTGTGAACAAATTTCAAAGTTCCCAAATCAAGGAGAAAATACTGCAAGTGGCTAGAAAGAAACAATTTGAGTATTGTGGAAGTATAGTCAGGATAACACAGGATCTGGCAGCTTCAACATTAAGGGATCAAAGGGCTTGAAATGAGATATTTCAGAAGTCAAAGGAACTGAGATTGAAACCAAGAATCACCTACCCAGCAAATCTGAGTATAATATTTCAAGGGAAAAAATGGTCATTAAATTATATATATATGACTTTCAATCATTCATGTTGAGGAAAAGACTAGATCTGTATAGAACAATTTGACTTCCCAAGACAAGAATCAAAAGAAGCATGTAAAGGAAAACAGGAAAGAAAAATCATAAAAGACTCTCTAAAGTTGAACTGTTTACATTACTACATGGAAAGAAAATATTTTTAATTCTTGAATCTTTTCTCAGTATTTGGGTAGATGGAGAGATTGTACACACACACACACACACACACACACACACACACACACACACTCATACACATAGACAGATAGAGAGTACAGGGTGTGTTATATCAGAAGAGATGAGATTCACACAAAAAAATAAAACAAAACAAAAAATTAAGGGGTGGAGGAAAATTCCGGGAAGAGAAAGGGAGAAATGGAATGGGACATGCTATAACTCATAAAAGAGATAAGAAAAATATTGTTCAATGGAGGAGGTAAGGGAGAAGGGAAGGGGGGGATAAAGCTACTCTCTCCACATGTGGCTGAAGGAGGGAATAACATGCTCACTAAATTTGATATGAAAATTTATATCACACCACAGAAAAGTAGGAGAAGAGGTGACAAGTGGGGTGAGGGGATTGTTAGAAGGGAGGGCAAATGGGAGAAGGGAGTCACTAGAAATAAACACCTTCTTGAAGGGACAAGGGCAATTGTAGGGGAAAAAATAAGGAGGAATAGGGTAGGACAGAGGGCAATATAATTAGTACTATACAACATGATTATTATGGAAGTCTTTTGCAAAAGAACACGTATGTAGTCTGTATTGAATTGCTTCCCTTCTCAGTGGGGCTGGGGAGGGAGCGGGGGGAAGGGAGAGAAGTTGGAATTCAAAGTATCAGAAACAAATGTTGAGAATGTTTATTGCACATAATCAGGAAATAAGGACTGCAGGGAATGGGGTATAGAAATCTATCTTGCCCTACAAGAAAAGAGAGAAGATGAGGATAAGGGAAGGGTGGGGTGTGACAGAAGGAAAGGTACATTGAGGGAAGGAGTAATCAGAATGCAAGGTATTAGGAAGCAGGGGGAGGGGAGTGATGGGGAAAAAAAATTGGACATATTAGAAAGGGAGGTAAAAGCAATCAGTATTAAAACAATTGACTGAATTAATTACTGAGAATAAATCAATGACATCTTTAGTTTGGGGAAAAGAATTTCACTCTAAATTTCCTGGAGGCATGTAACCTCAGGTAAAATTTGGCATTGATGGAAAAGTTCAGGTTTTAATGGTATATTTGATTGTATGATTGCTATTTAATCAGGAACTAGAACATGTATAGAAAGGCATGTAAGCCACTTAAAACTTGCCTCAAAAGATGTTCCTTAGTCAAAGTGAAATTATGATCATATTTGAGACCTGGTTATTGGAACTTGCCGTTTTTTTTTAGATACTATGGGACTATTAAGTGACTGTTCTTCTAAGTCTAACTCTAGGTGTGGGTAACAAGAGAGGGGATCTGAGCCTCCAACCCATGATGTCAGTAAGCTGGTGAGATGCTGGTATGAACTGCACAAGATGATCTCATGGGAAGGGTGGGAGAGCGACTGTTCAGCCTGGGCTGAGGTAGGATTCTCCTGACTCATTATCCCCACTGACACCTGGCAGACCTTAAGCCTGATTGAATGCAAGTAGATAAGCTAATTCTTCCTGGAACTGACATGAAGTTGAGCAGATATTGTATACCTTCAATGTCCCTACTCTTTCTGGCAATTTCCTATAGTCAAAAGGTTTGCAAGATTAATACCAGATCTATTCAATTATAGATTATTGGTAGGGGAACATCTGTGGTTAAGTCTAAAATTAAGCTATTAGGCATAGGACTTTAGACCAACAACAATAAATTAGGGTACTTTAATTCTTAGCAATACTGTGGAGACAATTAGGTCAAGAGCTTGTGAAGTTAGCAGCTTAAATATTATTTGTGTCTCAGTTGGTTAATGTTTAAAAAAAAATTCTTTTGTGGTCCATATTGTAAATGCTTTAAAAAGAAGTATCACCTGACCAAAAGTTTGAATTGTTTTATCTATTATGAACTGTGTTAAAAAATGAAAACTAAAAATTAAAAAAAAAAAGATATGGGGATGGTTTGTCATTTTCTTCTCCAGCTTATTTACATATGAGAAAATTGAGGGAATGAGGTTTACCTGACTTATCCAGGGTCACACAGCTGACAAGTGTCTGAGAACAGATTTGAACTAAGGTCTAAGTGCCTCCAGGACCAGTGCTCTATCAATCATACCACCTAGTTATATAACAGTGCATTAATGTCTCAATTTTCCCATACCCTTTCCAAAATTAAACATTTTCCTTTTCTGTCATATTAATCAATGTGATTAGTGTGGGGTAGTATATCAGGGTATTCAATTTCCATTTCCCTAATTAGTAGAGATTTAGAGAATTATTTTCATGCAACTATATATAGCTTTGATTATTGTGTCTGAAAACTGCCTGTTCATGTCTTTGATCACTTATTAATTGGGGAATGACTCATATTCTTAAAAAAAAAAATTGACCCACTTCTCCATATATTTGAAAAATGAGAGGGGATATTTTGGGGCGGAGCCAAGATGGCGGAGTAGAAAGACGCATATACACATAGCTCTGAACCCACAACCCATAGAACATCGGTAAAAAGGAACTCACAGCAAATTCTGGAGTAGTAGAGGCCACAGCACAGTGGAGCAAAGGAGATTTTTGTTCCAGAGGGACCTGCAAACCTCTTGCAAAAGGTCCGTTGCGCTGCAGACATGGAGCTCAGCCCAGCCCTGCTGCGGCTGTGGCATGGAGAGGAGCAGATCTGAGCGGGCTCCAGGGACGGGATCTCCAGCAGCCGTGCGGGTCCCTCCACCCACAGGTGACGGGGGTCAGAGAGAAGGTCTTCTTGGCAGGTCGAGAGGGGAGTGGGGTGCCCCCATAACTCAGGCCCCCTCGGGAGGCAGCAATGGAGTTGGGAGCAGACCAGGGCTCCCCAAGCAGGCAGGAGCCTGGATCCATTGTTGAAGGTCTGTGCATAAACCCCCTGAGGGAACTGAGCCTGAGAGGTGGCCCTGCCCTGACCTGAGCACCTGAACTTAAGCTCACACTGAATAGCAGCCCTGCCCCTGCCGAAGCCCCGACACTGGGGAGCAGCATTTGAATCTCAGGCCCCAAGCACTGGCTGGGAGGATCAGGAGGCGAGGTGGGTGTGAGGAGAATATTCAGAGGTCAAGTCACTGGCTGGGAAAATGCCCAGAAAAGGGAAAAGAAATAACACTATAGAAGGTTACTTTCTTGGTGAACAGGCATCTCCTCCCTTCCCTTCTGATGAGGAAGAACAATGCTTACCATCAGGCAAAGACATAGAAGTCAAGGCCTCTGTATCCCAAACATCCAGACTAAATATTCTGTGGGCTCAGGCCATGGAAGAGCTCAAAAAGGATTTTGAAAATCAACTTAGAGAGGTGGAGGAAAAGCTGGGAAGAGAAATGAGAGATATGCAGTCAAAGCACTAACAGCAGGTCAGCACCCTGCTAAAGGAGACCCAAAAAAATGCTGAAGAAAATAACACCTTGAAAAACAGGCTAACTCAATTGGCAAAAGAGGTTCAAAAAACCAATGAGGAGAACAATGCTTTCAAAAGCAGAATTAGCCAAATGGAAAAGGAGATTCAAAATCTCACTGAAGAAAATAATTCTTTCAAAATTAGAATGGAACAGATGGAGGCTAATGACTTTATGAGAAACCAAGAAATCACAAAATAAAACCAAAAGAATGAAAAAATTGAAGATAATGTGAAATACCTCACTGGAAAAACAACTGACCTGGAAAATAGATCCAGGAGAGACAATTTAAAAATTATGGGACTACCTGAAAGCCATGATCAAAAAAAGAGCTTAGACATCATCTTTCATGAAATTATCAAGGAAAACTGCCCTGAGATTCTAGAACCAGAGGGCAAAATAAACATTCAAGGAATCCACAGAACACTGCCTGAAAGAGATCCAAAAAGAGAAACTCCTAGGAACATTGTGGCCAAATTCCAGAATTCCCTGGTCAAGGAGAAAATATTGCAAGCAGCTAGAAAGAAACAATTCAAGTATTATGGAAGTACAATCAGGATAACACAAGATCTAGCAGCTTTTACATTAAGGGATCGAAGGGCATGGAATAGGATATTCCAGAAGTCAAAGGAACTAGGACTAAAACCAAGAATCACCTACCCAGCAAAACTGAGTATAGTACTTCAGGGGAAAAACTGGTCTTTCAATGAAATAGAGGACTTTCAAGCATTCTTGATGAAAAGACCAGAGCTGAAAAGAAAATTTGACTTTCAAACACAAGAATGAAGAGAAGCATGAAAAGGTGAACAGCAAAGAGAAGTCATAAAGGACTTACTAAAGTTGAACTGTTTATATTCCTACATGGAAAGACAATATTTGTAACTCTTGAAACTTTTCAGTATCTGGGTACTGGGTGGGATTACACACGCACACATGCACACACACACACACACACACACACACACATAGACACAGAGTGCACAGAGTGAATTGAAGAGGATGGGGTCATATCTTAAGAAAATGAAATTAAGGAGTGAGAGAGAAATATATTGGGAGGAGAAAGGGAGAAATGGAATGGGGCAAATTATCTCTCATAAAAGAGGCAAGCAAAAGACTTATTAGTGGAGGGATAAAGAGGGGAGGTTAGAGAAAAACATGAAGTTTACTCTCATCACATTCCACTAAAGGAAGGAATAAAATGCAAGCTCATTTTTGCATGAAAACCTATCTTACAATACAGGAAAGTGGGGGATAAGGGGATAAGCAGGGTGAGGGGGATGATGGAAGGGAGGGCATGGGGAGGAGGGAGCAATTTGAGGTCGACAGTCATGGGGAGGGACAGGATCAAAAGAGAATAGAAGTAATGGGGGACAGGATAGGATGGAGGGAAATATAGTCAGTCTTATGCAACACAACTATTATGGAAGTCATTTGCAAAACTACACAGATTTGGCCTATATTGAATTGCTTGCCTTCCAAAGGGAAGGGGTGGGGAAGGAGGGAGGTAAAGAAGTTGGAATTCAAAGTGTTAGGAACAACTGTCGAGTAATGTTCTTGCCACTAGGAAATAAGAAATACAGGTAAAGGGGTATAGTTATCTGGCCCTACAGGACAAAAGAGAAGATGGAGACAAGGGCAGAGAGGGATGATAGAAGAGAGAGCAGATTGATGATGGGGCAATTAGAATGCTTGGTGTTTGGGGAGGGAGGGGACAAAAGGGGAGAAAATGTGGAACCCAAAATTTTGTTAAAATGAATGTCAAATAAATAAATTTTAAAAAAAGAAAGAAAAATGATACCTTTATCAGAGAAACTTCTTTTGAAAGTTTTTTTCAGACATGATTACCAACTTATTTCTCTTCAACTTACTTTTCCCTGTTCATGTTGACTACTGCCCTCCATCAATCCTCACCCTTCTATTCATCCTTCACTTTTTCTTATCTCCTTCCCCTTCCACTTATCTGTAGGGTAAGATAGATTTCTCTACCTTACTAAATGTGTATCTTATTCCCTTTTGTAGCTAATTCTCATGAAAAGAAGTTTCAAGCATTGTCTACCATTTGCCCCTTTTCCTCTCCTTTGGAAAAAGCTCTTTAATGCATCTTTTATGTGAGATAATTTCTCCCATTCTGCCTTTCCCTTCCCCTTCTTCCAGTGCATTTCTCTTTCTCAGCTCTTAATTGTGTGTGGGTGTTTATCACATTCAACTCTCACCTGTGACTTTTGTCCAGATACAGTCCTTCTTACTGTCCCATTAGTGATAAAGTTCTTTGTAGTTACAAATATAATTTATCCATGAAGGAATGTAAACAATTTAATGTTATTAAATCCCTTATGATATCTCTTTCCTGTTTATCTTTTTATGCTTCTCTTGCATCTTGTATATGAAAGACAAATTCTCTATTCAGCTCTTGAAATGCTTGAAAGTCTTCGGTTTCATTGAATATCCTTTTTCCCCATGAGGAATCATACTCATTTGTGCTGGGAAGGTTATTCTTGGCTATGATCCTAGTTTTCATTTTTATTTTTTTGTCTTTTGGAATATCTATTTGAAGCCCTTGAATTCTTTAATGTAGAAGCTGTGAAATCTTTTCTGCTACTGACTGTGGCTCCATGATATTTGAATTGCTTCTTTCTGGATGCTAGTAACATTCTTTTTTCCTTATGCGAGCTCTGGAGTTTGGCTATAATATTTCTGGAAGTTTTCATTTTGGCATCTCTTGCAGGAGGTGATCTGTGAATTCTTTTAATTTCTGTTTTACTCTAGTTCTAGAATAACTGGTAGTTTTCCTTAATAGTTTCTTGAAGTATGGTTTTTCAGATCTTCATTTTGAATCATTACTCTCAGGTTGTCCAATAATTTTAACATTATCTCCCGTGGATCTATTTTCCAGGTCAGTTGCTTTTCCAATGAGATATTTCACATTTTGTTCTATTTTCTTCATTCATTTCATTTTGTTTTATTGTTTTGGATGTCTTGTGGAGTCATTAGCTTCCACTTAGTCAGTTCTAAATTTGAAGAAATCTTTTTCTTTAGTGAACATTTGTACCTTTTTTTTCCATTTAGACTATTCTATTTTTAAAGTGTTCTTTTCTTCAATGAATTTTTTGCACATGTGTTTTTTTTTAATGTGACCAATTTTGCTTTGTAAGGAATTTTTCTCTTCGGTGGATTTTTGTGCTTCTTTTCTCATTTGGCCTATTCGATTTTTTAAGATGTTACTTTCTTTAGTATTTTTTGTGCCTCCTTTCTCAAGCTAATGACTCTTTTATTTTCATGACTTGCTTTTATAATTCCTTTCTTTTAACCAATTTTTCTTATACCTTTCTTATTTGATTTGTAAAATCTTTTTTGAGCTCTTCCACAAATTCTTTTTGGGCCTGAGATGTATATTTTTCTTTGTGGCCTTGAGATTATTCACATTTTTTCTTCGATGCTTTGGTTGTAGCAGTTGTTTTTGTATTCTTGTGAGTTTGTGTTTTGATTTTCTCTGTCACCTAAGTTACTCTCTGTGGTCAAATTCTTTTATTGTTGTCTGCTCATTTCCCCAAACTATTTCTTGACTTTTTGACTTTGAGTTAAAGTTGATCTTTTCTGTTGGGGTAGAAGAGGCAGAGTTGCAAATTTATGTTTGTGTGTGTGTGTGTGTGTGTGTGTGTGTGTTTGTGTTTTCAGTGGTAGTTTTGGAGGTCTACAAGTTTTCTGTTCTTCCAAGTTGGTATGATCTAAGGTGAGGTATGGTCACTGATCCTCTGAACTGTGTTCTGTTCCGCAAGTGATGACAAGCACTCTTTTCCAACCTAGAGTTGTAAGCATGGTCCCTGTTCCCCAGTAGCCACATGATCATGTGCTAGTGTTCTTTTTTGCCCTGGAACTGTGAAATCGAACCTCACATGGTCAATGAAGCAGAGTCCAGCTCCCCATGTCAGCAAAGGGTCTCCTGCAATGTCCTTCAGACCAGTTGTCCACTCCCATTGCCATAAGTAGGATTAGAGCTCCAGAAGCCACCTGACCAATTCAGTCACCCTCACAGTCTGCTCCTGATTTTTCTGGGCTGGGCTGAGCTCCACTCCAACTCTAGTGCTATAGACCTTTCCTGCAGAACTTCTAGATTTTCTTGGGCTGGAAAATTGCTGGTGCTATTTTAAAGTTATTTGGAGCAGAATTGGGGAGGGTTCAGACAAATTCCTGTCTTTTCTTTGCTATCTTGGCTCCACCTCCCCACACTGATAATTGCTTACACTACAGTAATATTCCATTAAATTCACGTGTCAATTTTTGACTGATTCCTTAATTAATGAGTATTTATTTTGTTTCAAATTCTTTTCTGTGACAAAATTTCTGCTCTGAATATTTTCATTAACTGAATATAAGACTGTCAGAGCTGTTAACAGGAAAAATGATTTTATGTGAACATAAGATATTGAGTGAATTCATTTTTGTTATATGTTTGGATATTGTATAGTATTTTACTTAATGTAATTGTTTAAGTATTTTTAAACATTCTCTTAAATTTTTTGTGAGTTTTTGAAGAAAGACAGCTATGATAGAAAGCAGAATGTTTCCAATCTTGCTTCAAAAATTGTTTACTAGATTACTCTTAAGAAAGCTGTTATCTTCTTTCCAGTTTTCTAATATGAAAAATGGGTGTAAATATAGCCCTTTCCTCATTGAATTGTTGTGATTGCCAAGTGAGATAAAACAGATGTGTTCTTCAAAAGTAGTACTCAGTAATTGTCAGCTTTGTTATTGAGGAAGAACTTGCTAAAACAAGGTAATTATTAACCTAGTCTGCTCTCTATTTTAACTATAAAAATTTCAACATAATACAGTCTGAATTAATGAAATATGAATGCTATCACTATCCTTATAGACCATGTAGAGCTAGGGAATTCTTTATATATTCTAATTTAGCTTAATTCCCAGAATTCCAATGGATTTAGAGAATATTTTAATGAATAATGTTTGTGTGGAGAGGGAAAAGAGCTTAACTTGAAATCAGGAGACATTCATATGAATCACTCTTCCAACAGTGTAGCAACTGACATTGGACAAATCTCATCATCTCCTAGGATTTCATTTCCTCCTCTCTATAATGGGAATCACAATAGCCTTGTTCACTCACAGAACTGTTATGGGGTAAGGATTTTGTAAACCTCAAGGCTTTATATTAATTTTATAATATTGTTTAAGTTTTATTTCATTTATTTTTTTAAACATGGATGTTCCAGTCATATCAATCAGAATTTATTAACTTCTACTATTTTCAGTCCCTGGGGATACAAAGGGAAGTGAAACGGCCCCTGCTCCATAGGAGCTTATTTTCTAAAGGTGAAAATTAGATATAAATTATCATAACACGTAGCATTTATATAGTGTTTTAAGGTTTACAAAGCATTTAATATACGTTAATTTATGTTACATCTTACAAGGAGCCTAAGTGGTGGATGCTATTATTAACCACTTTTTAGAGACGAGGATAGATAGGTAGACATAGGTGAAGTGACTTTCCCAGTGTCACACAAGTGTCTGAGGCACGGTTTGAATGAAAATCCTCCTGACTTCAAGTTCTATCCACTGCAACACTTAGCTGCCATTATGCATGATTTTATATATGCCTGTATAAAATTGTGTGGATATACACACATGCTTTTATATGTATATATGCATATATATACACATATATACATGCATTTTCAAGCATATATATACACATATGCATATACATAGCCATATGCATGTATGTATACATGAAAAAATATTAATGGAGACTGCTTTAATAGGAAAATATTCATGTAGAAGAGATGATAGAACTTAGTCTTGAAATAGGCCAAAGATTTTAAGAGTTGAAGAGCTGGTGTGGCAAGGAATGGGGGAATAAGAGATGAAGTGCCTTAAGTAAGGGCTATCAGGAAAGCCTCTGTGGCTAGTTTTCAAGAAGCAATGTGTGAGAAACATGGAAAGTTATGAAGAGTCTTTCTAGGTTGTGAAAAACTTTAGGTGCCAAACAAAGAAGTTTATACTTGAGTCTAGAAGTACGGAACCACTAGAATTGACTAATGTGGGAGATGACATGATTAAAATTTCTACTTTTGTCAGCTGTATGGAAGGTGGATTCAACTGGGCAGAGGTGTGAGGTAGAGAGACTAAGTAGAAGACCATTTCAAAAATGTAAGTGAATATATATATATATATATATATAGCTAAGTGAATGAAAAGGAAAGGGCCTATATGAGAGTTTAGAAGATGGAAACAATGAGTTGTCAACTGTTTTGATATGTGAAGTTGGTGAGAGTGGAGAATTGAGGATGACATTGAGGTTGAGAACCTGATTAAATTAGTGATGACCTTGTAATTAGGAAGTTTGGGGTGAGGTGGGAAATTGGGTGGGTTGGGGAAAAGAGAAGGAGTTCTATTTTGGAAATGTACCTAGAAGTTATTGAGTTTAAAATGCATAATACGCAGTTCATGATGAAAGATAGAAAGACTGAAGAGAGAGACTACAGCAGGATGTATAGATCTGGGAATTACCAGCAAAGAGATGATATTTAAACCCTATCCCCAACTGGCAAAGTGTGGAGATAAAAAGTTTCCAGATTTGGACTTTGGTGGACCCCCATATCAAAGACTGAACATTTGTAATAAGATGCAACGATGCCTCATCGTAAAATAAGTACAATCTGAATTAGATTATGTTTTTGAAAGACAAAATTTACTGTACTTTTTACTTTCATCAACTAACTTATTTGTGTTTCAATTTGTATAGCCGGGGTCCAAATCATAGCATTTTTGCTTCCACAAAATCTAATGATGTCATGATTAAAAATAGTTTTTATTCAATTAAGAATATCACCTCCAATTTTACCTCCACCGTAGCCTTTTACTTACCCATACCCATTCTAAGATGTATTACTATAATTGGGTGATAATTTAATAACAATGAAATCAAAATTAAAATTGTAATAATAAGATAACATTTTAATCTCTTAACAATTTAAAAATCTTCTAAGGTGTCCAATACAAAATTATTATTGTCTAATACTTTAGTACATGTATGTTTGTGTGTGTATGTGCTGGGGAAGAATGATTGTGTTCAGGAGTGAAGGTAGAGAAGACTAATTCAAAACAAATTAATCTGCAGTTCATTAGCACTAATGTTACATTTGGGAATGAAGGAAATTAGCAGGATTATAATTATAAGCAATAAGTGTTACATAAGCATCCAATTGCTTGTCAAGGATACTTAATTGATTATGTGGAGGGATTGAATGACCATATAACATGAGTCTGGTTTCAGGTGTGGAATTGTAAATAAAACATAGCACTGTCCCTGGAAAAGGTGACCAGATCAAATTGCTTTGATACCAGAAGGACTGTTGAATTTCAATCAGAAGTGAATTAATGTACAATACACACCCTTCGCTTTTTTCATGTTCCAAAGTCAGAGCTGTTCAACACATTCAGCTCAGTGGGTCCTGAGACTATGAAGCAGCTGCTTTCTGCATGCCAAGTACATTGGAGGAATCAGAAAGACTCAAACCAGAGCATCAAGTTTCCAGCTTTCCAAAGATTTGGATTCAGGGTTGTTGGAGGTGAGAGATTAAGGGGTTGCTGAGTCACTTTCTTTCAAGCTAGAAAGTAGAAAGAGGCTGCCAAGGGGACTTAATCCTGATCCTAACTCCTACAGGGGCTTGTTAGGTTACATAGCAGACAGGCTGCAACTGCACTGAATAACAAACAAGTCAGGCAGACTGAAAATTGCCATGCGTGTGGCTACTCTAGCTAGTCTCTTCTAGCAGGGTCACTTTATAGGACACAATAAAGAGCATGAAAAAGATTTAGGAGAGGCATGCTACTTAGAAATTGACAGAACCTTTCCGAATTTCTAAACCCATAAACTCAAACTCTTCAAAGCTGCCCCTTTTTACGAGTTGTATTTTTCATTTTGTTGATATCCCCTGTTTGCTACAAATTTCATGAATGCGAACCCCAAAGATCATCCAGAGAGCACTAAGTGAAGGACTCGAAATGGAAACATTTCCACCTGCACTCTACTGCTCTACTTTAACTGTGATTTCATTATCCTCCTCATTTTCATCATTTGTCAATCTAAAGACCTGCATCAATGATTCAACCTTTTAAAAGTTGACAGGAGTCACATACAAACACATAAATACATTAAAGTTACTGTAGCTATATGGGTATAGATTAATGAGCACCGTGTCTCTCTTAAATAGGCCCTTGACAAGACGTTCAGCCAACAGCAAATATAAAATATCCCTTTTGAAACGTATAAAGGAAAATAAATTAAGGAATGGAGGTAAGGGAAGTCATTATAGATATGTATCTTTAACTGCATTCTCTCCCTGGCTGACTTCTTCCTGACTGTAAAACAACGTCATAAAATTCTAAAGGAACCTTTCACTAGAGCTCTCTTTCCAAAATATCGTTTCCATATTTGTAATTAATCATTTATTGATACAAGGGTTTGTACACAGATACATTCTTAAACTTATCAGAGGCAGGCTGGAATTCATCATTAGTACAAATTTACAGTTGCAAACGAGATACATCTATTTTTCAAAGCTTTGCTCTTACATAAAAAAGCAAACAACCCCAAGAAGAAATCTATCACTGGAAAGTTCATTCTGCGTCGTTCAGCGGTTAATAAAAACTGGCTTTCATCTCTGGGCGTTAATTCTTTCTCAGATTTTTTTTTCAAGATCTATTATAATTATACTGAAAACTAAGTCAGTTATAATGTTGTCATATATCTATTGTGAGAATTGCTTCCCTTTGTTTCCCATTGTCCTCACTTGTTCTCGTGAAGTATCCTAGCCTCTCCAAATTTTCAGTGTTGTCATTACTATGGCCTCTTGCTGCCCCTAGAATGATATTTTGACTAAATTATGGTATCATTCTTGAGTATAAGATAAGATTACTCAAGATATCATTCTTATGAATTTCTGCCCTATTTATTCATAATTTAGAAAAAGCAAAATGGGCTGCTCCTGTAAACAGTGAATTCTCCATTACTAAGTCCTTCAAGTGGAACTTGTAAGGCCATTTGAAAGTTTTAGTGAGAATTATTATTTAGGTATATAGGTCAAACTAAATGATATGTAAGGACCTTTCCCATTTTTGGAGTCTAATATTCTCCTTTGATGATTGTCCCTTCCCTCATTATTTCTTCTTTTTTACTTAGTGTTCACTCCCTCCTCCATTTGAGGTTTTTAATTGAAAAATATTTATCCTGATAGAACTCTAGGATTTGATTTTATCTACAATTGTACTTGTCAGATAAATAAATATGATTAATGAAAGAATTTAGGCTTCATGACACAGTAGATAGAGATTGCCTTGGTGACAAGAAGACCTGGGTTCAAATCCTGCCTTTGACACATGTAGAATATGATCTTGGGAAAGTGAGTCAATAATCATTTATTAAATTCTTACTATATTTCAGGCTCTGGGCTCAGCTCTGGGGATAGAAAAACAAAAATACATTTCTTGCTCTCAAGAAAGTTACATTTTAGTGAAAGAGACAAGATACAGACAACCATACACAAAGCTTATAGGGAGGTCATGTCAGAGAGGAGAGATAGGGGAAGAAGCGTATGTTGCCAAAGGCAGGTGACAAGTAGAATCATTAAGGAGGCCAGAGAGGCTGATTTGGAGGTGAAGAGGGAGATCAATTTAGGAAGGGGGAATAGAGAGGTCAAAAGCACTGAGTGTGAACACCAAGTGTCCAGAGTGAGGAGCACCTAGTAGGCTGATGTAGCTGGATACTAGAATGCATGAGAGGAATAAAGTATAAAGGAAAGAACCAGTTTATAAGAAAAAAAAAAAAAAAGGTTCTAATCCCAAACAAAAGATTTACTTCGTAGTGACTTAGGTAATTTTTTAAGATTATAGGTTGCAAAGTCTTTGGTGATCAGACTGTATAGAGGAAGGCTGTCTTTGATATGTTCTTAGAATAGTGAAATCTCAGGTTCTTAAAAACAAAATAAAACAAAAACAGACAAAAAATATCTTTAGCTGCTATAAATTCTTGACTCAGTTGACAGTGTTAACTCAAGGCCCTAAAAATGTGCATTCAGACAATGCTCCTTCATTTATTTTTTTTTTTAATTTGCTTGTTTTCAGTTTTCAACATTCACTTCCATAAAAATTTTGAATTTCAAATATTCTCCCCATCTCTCCTCCCCCTTCCCCAGGACAGCCTATATTTTGATTATCTTTTCCTCTAATTTGCCTTCCCTTCTATCACCTCCCTCCCCTTATCCCATTCCCTTCTATTTTCTTCTAGGGAAATATAAACTTCTATACACATTACCTATATATCTCATTTCCTAGCTGCATATAGAAATAATTTTTATAAAAAATAACCTTAACCTAGTGGAAGTTGAGGTGGATATTAATTCAAAAGTCAAATAAAAGAAGTATATTTTGCTTTACCCAAACATACTTAGCAGAAGGAGTTGTCCATGTGGGAAGTGCACTAAGCACTGATACAAGAAAGAAATGCGCCCTTTTGTGTGGCAAATTGGATGAAGAGGACGATGTGGCTATAGCAGATATACACCAAAAGGAAAAGACAATTTTCCAAAATGCTGTGGGTCAAAGATATGTGATAGAACAAAGGGTGGAAAAATTGGTCTCCCAATGTTTTGATTTCACATACCCTTTCTTTAGCATGTAGTTGCTCAGTCCTACCCTTCAAGGGGAGGAAGGTCCTAGCAGCTCATTTCCCTAAAACTGAGCGGGAAAAACTGCATTTTATTTTTTAAAATTAATTTATTTAATTTTAGTTTTCAACATTCACTTCCACAAGATTTTGATTTTCAATTTTCTCCCCATCTCTCCTCTCTGTCCACCCCAAGAGATGATGCATTCCAATTACCCCTTCCCCCAATCTGCCCTCCTTTCTATCACACTTCTCCCTTCTGTCATCCCCTTCCTGTCTCTTTTTCTTGTAGGATGAGATACATTTCTATATTCCGTTGCTTGTATGTCTTATTTCCCAGTTGTATGTTAAAACAATTTTTAACATTGGTTTTTAAAACTTGGAGTTCCAACTTCTCTCCTTTCCTCGCTCCCTACTGAGAAGGCACACAGTTCAGTATAGGTTATACATGTGTAGTCATGCAAAACACTTCCATAACAGTCATGATATGAAAGACAAACTATATTTCCCTCCATCCTATCCTGCCCCTAATTTACTCTCTTCTCTCTTTTGACCCTATCTCTGCTTAAAAGTAACTATTTCTAATTATGGCCTCCTTATATTTGACCACACTTTTATCATCCATCCGAGCCCCTGCTTATCCTCTTCCCCTCCTAGTTTCCCGTAGTGTGAGATAGATTTTCATACCAAGTTGAGTGAGCATATTATTCCCTTCTTAAGCTAAATCTGATGAGAGTAAGGTTCATTTGTTCCCTCTCACCTCTCTTCACTTCTCCCCTATTGAAAAACTTTTCCTTGCCTCTTTTATGTGAGAGAGTTTACCCATTCTATTTCTACCTTTCTCCTGTCCCAATATATTCCTCTCTCATCCCTTGATTTAATTTTTTCAGGTATCATCCTTTCATATTCAACTCACCCTGTGCCCTATGTCTATATGTAGATAATCCTTCCAACTTCCCTAATCCTGGAAAAGTCTCAAGAGTTACAAATATTATCTTTCTATGATAGTAATGTAAACAGTTCAACTCCAGTAAGTCCATTATGATTTCTCTTTCCTGTATACCTTTTCATGCTTCTTTTGACTCTTGTGTTTGAAAGTCAAATTTTCTATTCAGCTCTGGTCTTTTCATCAAGAATGCTTGAAAGTCCTCCATTTCATTGAATCACAGTTTTTTCTCCCTGAAGTATTATACTCAATTTTTCTGGGTAGGTGATTCTTGATTTTAATCTGAGCTCTTTTGACCTCTGGAATATCATATTCCAAGTCCTCTGATTTCTTAACGTAGAAGTTAATAGATCTTGTGTTATCCTGATTGTATTTTCACAATACTTGAATTGTTTCTTTCTGGCCTGCTTGTAATATTTTCTCTTTGACCTGGAAGTTCTGGAATTTGGATACAATAAGCCTAGGAGTTTTTCTTATGAGATGTCTTTCAGGAGTTGATTGGTGGATTCTTTCCATTTATATATTACCCTCTGATTCAAGAATATTAAGCAGTTTTCTTTGATAATTTCTTGAAAGATGATATCTAGGCTTTTTATTTATTATGGCTTTCAGGTAGTCCCATAATTTTTAAATTGTCTCTCCTGGATCCATTTTCCATTGTCAGTTGTTTTCCCAGTGAGATATTTCACATTGTCTGCTATTTTTTCATTCCTTTGATTTTGCTTTTTCATAAAGTCATTACCTTCCATCTGCTCCATTCTAATCTTTAAAGAATCTTTCATGGTTTTCTTGCATCACTCTCATTTTTTTTTTTCAATTTTCCCTCTAGTTCTCTTACTTGATTTTCAAAATCCTTTTTGAGATCTTCCATGGCCTGAGACCAATTCATATTTTTCTTGGAGGCTTTGGACATAGGATCTCTGACTTTGTTGTCTTCTGTTTGTATATTTTGGCCTTCCTTATCACCAAAGTAAGATTTTGTAGTCTGATTCTTTTTCCAGTTTTTGCTCATTTCCCCAACCATGTATTGACTTTTGAGCTCTTTATCAAGGAAGTTCTCTGTTTCCAGTGTGGGTGGAGGGGTGTACTGTCAGCCACTCGATTCCCCCCCAATCTGTGGGCCTAGAGCTCCAGAAAGAGCAGCTGCCAGTACCCCTGCTGCCATGGGTTCCTCTGTCCCCTCTACCACCCTGGGGCTGGGGCCAGACCCCTGTATTCTCTCACACAGGTCCTATCAGTTTTTTCCACTGATCTTCCAATTTGTCCTTGGCATTTTGAAACCAACACAAGTGCCAGAGATTCAGTCCCTCCTTCCCACCCCCAAGGCCTGCTCAGGTCCTCTCTGTACTGGTACAGCCAACACTGGACTGTGCTCTGGTCCCAGCAAGGTGAGATAAATGCCTCCCATAGACCTTCCAGGCTATCTTAGGCTGGAGATTTGCTTCACTCCATCATTCTGTGGGTTCTGCAGCTCCAGAATTTGTTCATAGTTATTTTTAGAGGTATTTGGCTAGGCTTGGAGGGAGAGCTCTACCAAGTCTCTGCTTCTACTTCACTGTCTTGGTTCTGCCCTTATAAAAACAATTTTTAACATTCATTTTTAAAGTATTGAGTTCCCCATTCTCTCTCTTCTCTCCTCCCCACTTACCCTCATCGAGAAAGCAAGCAATTTGTTAAAGGTTATACATGTATATTCATGCAAGAGACATCTATAAGAATCATGTTGTGAAATGCTAATTATATTTCCCTTTATGCTGTCCCTCCCTCCCCTTATTGTCTTCTCTTCTTTGACCTGTCCCACTACCAAAGTGTTTGCTTACAATCACACCTTTACCCCAATCTGTGGTCCCTTCTATTATCTCCCTTCTCTTATCCTCCTCTACACTGCTTTCCTGTAAGGTAAGATAAGCTTCCATATCCAATAGAGTGAGTATATTATTCCCTCCTGAAGCCAAATCCAGTGAAAGGAAGGCTCACTTATTCCCTCTCACCTTCCCCTTCTTCCCCTCCATTTTAAAAACTCTTTCTTCTTTTATGTGAAATGATTTACTACATTCTACCTCTCCCTTTTCCTTTCTCTTAGTATATTCCTCTTAAAATTTAATTTTTTTAGATATTATCCCTTCATATTTATCTCATCCTTTGCCTTCTCTCTCTCTCTCTCTCTCTCTCTCTCTCTCTCTCTCTCTCTCTCTCTCTCTCTCTCTTTCCACATATATGTATGGAAATATATCACACACATATGCATACACACATCTATATGGATGGATATATATATATATATATATGTTTATATATACATACACACACGCACACACACACACACACATATTCCCTCCAACTATCGTAATACTGAGAAAGGTCTCATGAGTTACAAATATCATTTTTTTTCATGTAGGGATGTAAACAGCTCAACTTTAGTAAGTCCCTTATGATTTCTCTTTCCTGTTCACATATTCATGTTTCTCTTTAGTCTTATATTTGAAAGTCAAGTTTTCTATTCAGCTCTGATCTTTTCAACAAGAATGCTTGGAAGTCTTCTATTCAATGAAGTTCTATTTTTCCCCCCTGAAGTATTATACTTTTATGATTTCTTGAAAGATGATATCTAAGTTCCTTTTTTTTTTTTATCACAGCTGTTAGATAGTCCAATAATTTTTAAATGATCTCTCCTGGTTCCATTTTCTAGAAAAGTTGTTTTTTCAATGAGATACTTCACATTGTCTTCTATTTTTTTTTATTCCTTTGTTCTTGTTTTATAATTTTTTGATTTCTTGTAAAGTCATTATCTTCCATTTGCTCCATTCTAAATTTGAAGTAATTATTTTCTTCAGTGAGCTTTTGGATCTTTTTTTTACATTTGTCCAGTTCTGCTTTTTAAGGCATTCTTTGTCTCACTGGCTTTTTTGGACCACTTTTGCCATTTGAGTTAGTCTAGTTTTAAAGGTGTTGGGGTTTTTTTTGGGGGGGCATTTTTGAGGGTTTCCTTTAGCAAACTGTTGACTCATTTTTCATGATTTTCTTGCATCATTGTCATTTCTTTTCCCAATTTTTCCTCTGCTGCTCTTACTTGGTTTTCAAAAAAATTTTTGAGCTTTTCTTTATCCTGAGACAAATTCATATTTTTCTTGAACACTTTGGATGCAGGGGTTTGGCTTTGTTATGTTATTCTGGTTATATGTTGTAATTTTCCTCATCATCCATGATGTAAGAAAATACCTCTTCACTGAGAAAGTAATACTCTATAGTCTGTTTCTTTTCCCCCATTTGTTCACTTTCCCAGCAAATTACTTGACTTTTGAACTCTTTGTTAAATGGAGGGCTCCAGAAGCTCCCTTAGCTTCAGCAGTGCAATATCCCAGCCCAATGAGACAGATCCTGTTGATGTTCCAGATTGTCTTGGGCTGGGAATTTGCTTCAGTCTGTCGTTTTACGACCTCGACTGCTCTAGCATTTGTTTAGAGTCATTTTTACAGATTTTTTGAGGGGATTTGGTAGAAGAGTTCTAGCATCCCTGCTTCTACTCTGCCATCTGGGCTCTGCCTCCCCCCCCCCCCCAATGTGTCTTCATTTAAAAGGAGACTTTTATTAGCAGTGAAATTTATTTAGTTGCACAGGTGTAAATAGTTTAAGCTCTGAACAAAACAAATAAACAACAAAATGGACAAAAAACCAAAATAAACAAACAAAATGTAGTGTATAGGACCAACAACAGCAAGCAAACCTGTCTCAATGTCTCAATCCTATAAAATTCAGTTTAGCTAACTTTAGTCTATAATTCTGTCAAAGGCACTTATGGAATTCATAGAATTCAACTGACCTTAAAATAAATAAATCATCCAGATGTTCTGTTAACATTAGAGAACAGTTACATTGTTAAATCCTTTAATTATATACACATACAAATTTCCAGATTGCTTTTTCAAGGATAATGACTTTTCCTACTTAAATGTTTATTATTTAATTAAACTCAAACATTTATTGAGCACCTACAAAATGCCAAGTAATGTGCTTAGAGCTGGAGGGATTTAAAAGAATAAAACACTCTTTTCAACCTCTTTTCATTTCAACACATCTCAATCAAACTCCTATTTTATGCACAACTCTGTGTTTAATTCTGGAAAAACCAAAATAGAAATTAGGAAAACTGCCTCCTTAAGTAGTTAACATTCTTATATCATTGTTTATCAGTCAATATCCCATAGTAGACATATAAGTAATTGACCAAATCAAAAATGAAAAGGTAAATGCAGACAAGTACAGAAAAGAGCTATGAGCACTTAGAGAAGGGGGAAAATCAGGTATTTAGATGAAGGAGAAAAATTCTATTTCTACTAGAATAGCATCAGGATAAAGGGAGAGAACCAATCAAAGTGGACAGCAATCATCAGTTTCATACTGTAGAAAGTAGAGGATGAATACTCCTTTATACATGCTATTGTGACCTAGTAAGACTAGTGGCAAAAGCATTAAAGACTAAAATGAGCTAGTGAGGGATTTTAATGGGCTTTCATTTTAAAAAAGAATAAAGAGGATCAAGATAAGGATGGTGCTATGGGTAGTCTTGATGGGAGAGGTATATAGTAAGTAAAGGCACAAGGATGGAAATTAATGTATTGTATAAATTGGGGTAGGGAGTTGGATGCCATCCTAACTGGAATAGAGGTTATATATTGGGAAATGATATGAAATAAATTTGGAATGTAACAAACTTAGGCCACAGAGAGCCTTAAAAGTCTGTTAAGACATTTCTTTTTTATTTGTCTTTCAGGGTTCCTGGTGCCTTTGTTGATACAGGTTTTTAAAAGCATCATTAATAAGATTTACACAATGAACATATATCTATAACTTCTATACTGTAGCTTCTAAACTATAACATTAAAGAAAAAGCTCAAAATCTCATTAAATTAGTTATTTTAAAATTCTACAGAGAGAATTCACATTTAAAAAAAAGAACAATAGCCCAGGACAGTTAATGTGCTGGTGTGTAGTCAACAAAAACATTTATTCCTGACTCTGCTTTCCTATAATTAAAGCTCTTTGAGCTAAAAGGAAAATAGAATATGGCAAAGTGGACTGTTGCTAGGATTCCAGATGCAACTAATGCATAAAATGTTGAATGAGTGGCATAAAAGGAGTTATATTTGCATAGCATGAAATATAGACATTTAAAAAGGGGTCACTTACAAAAAAGTAAGCCCCCAAATAACACAAAGTCATTTTTCACTTAAGCATGTTTGACAAGTTGAGGGCAATTTTCATTTTGGAAAAAAATAAAGTTCCAGAAGTTAATTTTGAATTTGAATGTGCCTGTGTGTTTTAATAATCATTATACTTTAAAAAAAGGATATAGTTAACTGAACACCTTCCACTGTCTATCTTACTACCCCTAGTAAGTTTTCTTTTAATGGCATTGGAGAAAAACTCTGATAAAAACTTCCATGGCAATGACCACCACAGTATTAAAGACTTTGATTTATGGAACTTTTCCTTTTTATTAATGAACAAGGTATAATTTGAAACACAAAAACAACTTTTACAAAATTAGGGTGATCATTTTTTTTTTGATGAGTGCTAACAATGGCATCCTACTCTTTTGCTTCCTGAAGCTCTTTTAAATATTTTGAGTGTTTTTCCTGATGTAGAAAAGCCTTTGTTGATATATGCCTTGTGTATTCTGCTTCTACACACTGCGATGTTTTGTTTCTATCCTAATGAATTATGCAAAAAGAATGAAAAATTATATTTGATTGGATCTTTAGCACTTTTCCTTTGTGGACTTTGCAGCTATTCTTTGATACACAAGGGCATAAAGCCACATATCATCACTCTCATTTTAATTAATTTCTATTGAAAGATAGCATGAGAGACACAAAAGCAAATGAGCAGTGCAAAGCTTGTTCAGAAATAGAGATTTTTCCAAGTGCAATGAAACCCATTTCCTCCAAAGTTATAAAAGATAAATGCCTTGAACAGATAGTATGGACTATGATATCATCACCACTACCACCGCCATTAACACTGTGATTGCTACTATTACATCAGTTTAATGGACTCATGACTTAATTTTTTAAGAGATTTCAGGTGAAAGACTTCATCTACCAATGCAGATGACTATATTTTCTGCAGTTTGTCTTACAGTTATCTGGGGGCAAAGACAGGTCAAATAATTTCCCGGAAGGTCATGTGGTCAGGATATGTCAGAGGTGAGACTTGAACCCAGATTTTCCCGACTTCAAAGCCTACTCTATTTCTGCTATGTCACAATACCTCCTATGATTTGCTTAATTATTATTAATGGTGCTTCCCAGATTCATGTACAGTTTTTCTGCTTTGATCCTCAGGTGTGATTGATAAGGCTTGCATCATTCTTCCAATTTAACTAATGAAGAAAATCAAGCTCAAAGAAGTTGCAATTTTGTCGTAAGCCAGATATGCATTTCTTTTGTTTGCTTATTTGTTTCAGGCTTTTATATTGCGACTAGTAAATGCAATAAACATAACTGACAGACCAATAAACAAAATTAGTATGTTTTCTCAATAATTAGGAAATCTTTGGGGATACATTAATATATATATATAAAACACATATATAATTGAAATTAATTACTGCTATATATATCTATTTTCTCTATATATGCATGTACTGTATATACATATACTAACATATACACATACATACCCCCTCTCTCTCTCTCTATCTCTCTCTCTATCTCTCTCTCCATATATATATATATATATATATATATATATGTATATATATATATATATATTCAAAACATCTGTCACCCAGCAGGCATATATGTATGCATGGATATATATATATATATATATATATACACAAACATATACCAAAAAAAATCACACATACATTATATATGTATGTATGTGTATGTGTATACACACACATACACACACATACACACACACACACACATATATATATATATGTACCAAGAGAGATTACTTTTCTTTGAGCATTATATTTATAACCCAAATGTTATATATTACTCTTTTTTAATATTAGAAAATTCCTTACTTAAATAAAGTAGGAAATTTTATTTTGATTTATGTTTTTCCTGTGATCCTTCTGAAAGCATGTGGAGCAAGGGGAAAAAGATGGCACTAAGGATTTTTTCTGAGTTAGTAGTATGTTTAGATGCTTCAAATAACCACCCAGAGTAACTTCATGCAAAGTTTATTAATTGTTCTCCAAATCCATTGAATAACTCTTCAGTTTTCTACCTGCCCCTCACAATCACAGAAATTGGGAATGTTTACCTACATACAAGATAACATTTAAATATTTTAGTTAAAATAATTATAGTGATTTTGACTTAAAAACATTAAATTGATTCAAGGGACAAATGGACTTTTATTATTGGACCAAAGTTTACACTCATAATGTCAGCCCTCAAGTAAATAGTTAAACTGTTTATGTCTATCTTAATTGTTTCTTTGAAAAAATTTCATTGTTTTCTAGTTTTTTACATTAATTTTTAAAATTTTGAGCTTCACATTCTTTCTTTCTCCCCACTCATCCTCCCTGAGATAGCAGACAACTTGATTAGGTTATACATATGAACCTGAGTGGCACAGTGGATAGAGCACTGGGCTTAAAACCAGAAAAAAATTTTCTCCATGAATTCAAATTCAGTCTCAGACACTTAATATCTGTTTTCTTCAGTTCTTTATCTGTAAAATGAGAAGGAAATGGCAAACCATTTCAATATCTATACCAAGAAAATCTCAGAGTCACAGAGAGCTGGACATGACTGCAAAAATATCTTAAAGACAATAATACATGTACAATCAAGAAACCCTATTTACATTTTGGTTATATTGTGAAAGGAAATAGAACCCTCCAAAAAAATTTTAAGTGAAAAATAACATGCTTTGCTCTGCATTCAGGCTCTATCAATTGTTGTTCTGGAGGAGGATAGGATTTTTTTTTTATCGTGCGTCCTTTAGAATTGTCTTGGATCATTGTGTTGCTTCAAATAGCTGTCATTCACAGTTGATCATTGTACAACATTGCTATTAATTTGTACAATGCTCTCCCACTTCTGTTCAATTCACTAAACATGAGTTCATGAAAGTCTTTCCAGGTTTGTTCTGAAAGTTTCCTGCTTGTCATTTCTTACAGAGTAGTAATATTCCATCATAATCACATACTACAGTCATTCAGCCATTCCCTAATTGCTGGCTTCTCCTCAGTTCTTTGCCACCACAAAAACATTATAAATAGGTTTGTACCTGTAGGTCCTTTTAAAAAATCTCTTTGGGATGCAGAAGTAGTACTGGTATTGCTGGGTCAAAAAGGTATGCACAGATTTATAGCCCTTTGGGCATACGTGAGTATAGTTCTCCAAAATAGTTATATCACTTCACAATTTCCACCAGAAGTATGCTAGTAACCCTATTTTCCTCCATCTCCTCCAATATTTATAATTTTCCTTTTTTTTATAATAGCCAATCTGCTGCATATGAGATGATACTTTAGAGTTCTTTTAATGTGCATTTCCTTTAGCAAAAGTGATTTGTATTATTTTTTCATATGACTATAGACAACTTTGATTTCTTTATCTGAGGACTGTCCATATCCTTTTATCGTTTCTCAATCAGAGAATGATTTGCATTCTTATAAATTTAACTTAATTCTCTCTACATTTGAGAAATGAGACCTTTGTCAGACACTTGCTATAGAAATTTTCCCCCAGTTTTCTTCTTTCCTTCTAATCTTGTTTGTATCAATTTTGTTGATGCAAGACCCTTTAAATTTAATATGATTTTTAAAATCATTCATTTTGTCTTGTAATGCTTTCTGTATCATTTGATCACAAATTCTTCTCTTCTTCATAGATCTGACAGATAAACTATCACATATTCCTGTAATTTGCTTTTATCATGCACCCATTTTTACCTTATCTTCATACATAGTATTTGATGCTGGTCTATACCTAATTTCTGCCATATTCTTTTCCAAGTTTCTCCAGCAGTTTTTTTTTTTTTTTTCAAATTGTGAATTCTTGTCCCCAACTTGGATCTGTGTTTATCAAACATTAGATTACTATGGTCAGTTTCTGATCTATTTCACTGATCCACCACTATATTTCTCAGCCAGAACTAGATTGTGCTGATGATTACCACTTTACAATGTAGTATGAAATCTGGTTCAGTTAGTCTACCTTCCCTCACAATTTTTTTTCATCAGAATCTTTGATATTTTTTACCTTTTGTCTTCCTAGATGGATTTGGTTACTTTTTCTTCTACTTCTACAGACTATTTTTAGTAATGTGATTGGTATGGCACTGAATAAGTAAATTAATTTATTAGTTAATAGAATTTTTTACTTTGCTGGGGAATTTCTCTTCCTCTCTTTCTCTCTCATCAGTATTTAGTCATGCTTTACTGCAAATTTTAATCAATAACTTGTATAAAGACATAGACAGGGTGTGATTTTGCAGATGATACAAACCTTGGTGGGCTGGCTAAAATTTTAAAAGATATAGTCAAGTTCCAAAAATATCTTGACAGGCTGGAACATTGGAGTTAAATACAATTGGATAAAAATGTAATTGTATGCATAGGAGCTTGAATCTGCCACTGTTTTACTTCTTACTATCTCAGAGACCCTGACCAAGCCATTTCACCTGTAAGAGTGCATCACCTTTGATGGAGTACCTTTATTAGTTGATTATTAAATTCCCCTCCAGCTCCAAGTGTATGATTCTCTTACTCCAAGGACAGAGGGATCTTACCAATGTGTGTTATTAAGTAGATAAGGATACTAGGTGGAGTAGAATTTAAAGAAGAGTTAAAGTTTTCGTTGTGACTAGGACTCATGATGAAGTCAACAAACAGCATAACTGTTAGAATACCTACTTCTCTATTACTATGTTATTGGGTGAGACACAACTGAAGCTTAGTGACAAAATCCTTGACTACTGCATTTATCTTACTTGTAGCACTGAAATTTGTAAATATTAAGGCATAAAAGTAATATAGAAGTGTCATTTATTAAAGAAAATGAAAGAAAACCATTTGGGGGGCATTTTTTGTTAGGTTGATAAAATTAATGCATTAATGCTAAAGTAAAGCTAGTGCATCATATATGCCTAAAAATAAGTATTCCCTATACAGGACAGGATTGAAATATTGAATGACAATAGGTATCTATCAAAATGTACTTTTGAAGGTCACATCTTTATTATATTATAACACTGGGTATAAAGAAGTCTTAGGAAGATCTCATCCTAAATGTTCTTTTTCTTCTTCTAAGCATTAAAAAATCAAACAAAAACCAACTAACCCTCTTGGATGAAAGTTCTTATAAAATTTATCTCATATATCTTTTTTTCCCTGAAGTATATTAACAAATTATACTAGAAAAAGTGCATGGTTCACTGTCATCATCATGAAAATCAATTAATTTTCTGTTACTGAATTGTTGAGTTCCCTGGAAACTGTGTTCCAGATGTTTGACACTTTCCTTGGTTGCTTTAGGAAACTATCCCATACACAGATACCTGAGAATTTTAATTACAAGCAAAAAGACAAAACAGAAAATGACATATCATAAATTTTTGGTGATGTGATATCAAATCCAGCAATGGTTAAATTGTTGGACATCAATTACATTGTTATGTAGGCAGTGAGCCTTGTGAATTATTGAGTTATATGTTGCTATTCACTCCACTAAATGGACTGAAATTGCAGTTTTTTGTGTGTTCTTGTGTTTGGGTTCTAAAGTTGTACTGTCTCTCTTGCTTTCAGGTTGATATCTTTCAGTTTTGGCTGTTGCTGACTGAAGCAGGTTGGTACTTTTTCCATCTATATTTTGAAGGCCTGAGACATGATAACCTCTAATATCTTTTCAACTCTGAATCTACAATCTTATGATCCCCACATCTTTGCTAGGCAGATAGACACCTAAATTTCAAAGAACTGTAAGCAATACAAAACAAATGGGGCAACTTAGATGCCTTTGCCTTTGTGTTCTTATTTCCTAGTTTGAGGCTATATTTTGGAAAAAATTGGGGTTTAGAGAAATAGTGCAGAAATCTATGGGGGTTTTTTTGAGGCTAATACATCATAGAATAAAGTATACTAATAAAGTATGCTCTCTAGGTGTCTTGGGGATCATGGCCTTGAAGAACAAGCAGAAGATACACTGTACCTGAAGAAAAGCAAGAAATGTAGCCAAAGATACAAGGCAATAAATATTGTTATCTTCCACCTTCTCCATGTGAAGTGATTATTTTTAAAGGGTATTGTAGAATTTCCATCAGACCTATCACTCTTGTCTTGGAAGAGGTGTGTAATATAATGAACTTAATTCCAGAGAACGTCTAGGTTGTTTCATCTGATCTTGGTAGATTCAGGAACAATGAACCTGCCTGTTGAAGGTATTATTTTAAAGTTACTGGGACAAATATCACATTATAACATTAATTTTAGAATGATCTAATTTTTTTTTTTACCATTTCTAATATTCTATTGTTTTGTTAAATAAGAACCGTATGAACCAGAAGAAATCAAGGTAGATATAACATTATACACTCCACTAAACTGAAGTTTCCTGCTGTATGTTACAGACTGAAAAAAATATAGACCAAATTCTTACAGCCCCTTTTGCTTAGATTTCTTTTTCATAAATGAAGAACTATTTTTGATATAAAAATGGAAGAATCTGATTCATTAAGAAGTGCAATATATGATGATATAAATTAATTTTCTACCCCTCAATGCACTGGAACTTTAAAACAAGTCATTATGCCCTTTTTATGCTCTTGTGTAGTTCAGTAAAAAAAAAAAATAATGGGAATACTTTATCTCAAGCAGTTAGAGAATACATTTAAAATGAGTTTTATTGAACTTTTAACAGAAAATACAGAAAAGCAATGATATTCATAACAACATTATCATAAATAATGGCTACCATAAACTTCAGTTAAAAAGATTTTTTTCTTTTTTATGGCAAATAATATTCAAAGACAAATAGCCATCTCTTCCAGACTAGGCTAATCATTTAAAAGCTATTAAATAGATACTTTCCTCTTTGTTGATAGTAGTTGGCAAGTAGAATATTTGCCTTTAAATAACAGAAATAAATGCCTGATACGTAATCCACAAGTAACACAAATTCTGCATTTGAGAAACAGAGCCATTTGTGATTCCTTAAGCTTTTTTCTATTTATTTGCTTCCTTTGTATCATAGTCTTAAGCCTTATTGTGGCACAGATGTGCTTTTTTTGTTTGTTTTTTTTTGAGACTGGTCTTACATACACCTATGTTTGAAGTGCAGCAGCCACTCATATACCATTTGCACTACTGATTAGCACAAAACCTTTGGATTGCTTGTTTTTTCCTAACCTGGATCAATTTACCCCTCCGCTTGGTGGCCTTCATCAATTTCTCCATAAGCTCACCATATTGGTGTCAGATTTAATGCAGACAATGATTGGTATTAGCTCCAGTGAAGTTCAGAATTCTTGAATTTAAGCAATCTATTACCTTTAGGCTTCCCAGAAACAGGGATTACAGGGGTGTGCCACCAGGCCAAGCTGATCCTATGTTTTGTAAACAAAATGGAAAGTGCCTGTAAAGCTCGAAAACCTTTGAGTTTGGGTTTGGCAACATACTTTTATCCCAGATTAAACCTAAATAAGTGCAAGGAAGCATCTCTCCAGTAAATTAGCTAAAAGGAAGTGAATTATTTTGGCCACAGAAACTCATGGTGTATCTATATAGTCATGTGTAAAACTGTGGTCAGAGCTGGAGTAGGGAGTATCCGCATCATAGTTTAAAGAAATATTGAATCCGCCTGTGTCTATGTGTGTAAATGAATTAGAGAATGAAGAACGTAACTAAGGAGGTGGAGAGTGTCTTTATCATGTTATCATTCCTTATTTCATGTACCATATACCCTATTTACAGTGTGTCTTTATGAATAGAGTGCTAGACATGGAGTGATGGAGCCCTTGGTTCAAATTCCACTTCTGACAGAGTACTTGTGTTGCCATGAAGGGAAGGAGAAGTGAACACACATTTATTAAATGCCTTCTATGTGCCAAGTACTGTGCTAAAAGCTTTACAAATATCTCATTTGATCCTCACAATAATTGTATAAGTATTATCATTATAATACTCATTTTGCAATTGAGGAAACTGAGGCAGGCAGCAATCAAGTGACTTGCCCAGGATTACAATACTAGTAAATGCATGAACTTGTATTTAAATTCAGGTCTTTCTGACTCCAGGCTCAGCACTCTATCTACTGGGCCATTTAATTGACTCGCTGAATATCAGATTCTTTATATCTAAAATATTTCCAACAATTGCTTCATGGGATTATGGTGGCATTCAATAACCTAGGTGTAAAGAGGTACCCAAACGTTAAAGTATCTTATAAATGCCAATTATGCCTCTTTTGGAGGGAAAGAGTATTGTGGCTGTGAATTATTTAGCTAAATGTGCACTTCACATATAAGGAATGTCTCAGTAGGAGTCAATAATACTAGAGCGCTCTGAGAAAGGTACAAAAATGAAGAAATTCATGAAATCTCTTCTGTTTGGTTACAGGACCATCAGAATTTTCTTTTGTCTGATTATTTTTGTCTCTTGGATTCATCAAGACAATCTGGGAGGAAAAGTGATTTCTGTTCATTATACTTTTGTTTTAAATTTTTATTGAAATACAGCATGCCCCTCATGCCCCAACCCTTGTTTGGGTTCAGGTTTTGTCGAAAGCTATTCTGCTGTCCATCATATGAAACTTCATTTTTGAGAGCTTGGTATCTGAGGAAGAATCATTGATTTTCAAATTAATGTATGTTAATTTCAAGTTAACACATTGGTAGAACACACACTTGCTTATATAACTTAATAGCTTAAACTTAAACCAAGGGTTTTGGGACATACTTTATTGTAAACACTCTGGAGTAATGTTTCTTCACATAGAGTCTGTGACCTTGGTTTTTCTATCTTGATTACTATTTCAATATAATAGTTTTCCATTGCAGTCCTTTGTGTTTTATTTTATGTATTTATAAATCTTATTCTGAGATGGGTCCACAGATTTATTTCTTCTGACTGCCAAAGAAGTTTGTCACACATAATGTTTTAAGAATCCCTACAGCAGGGGGTTGAGGGATAAGAGGGCTACTAAAATATATCTGCCTGCTGCCTTTGAGAGGGAAAGTTAACAGAAAAATTGTCCATAACATATCTAGAAGAGCACTACTATCTTTTCTAAGCAAACTAACAAATTATTAGTAGAGAGCAGCTCAATAATGTGTACTTAAATGGAAAAGATGGTTGTGCTTACAAAGGCAAATTTTTTTTAGTATTTTGACTTTGTCTCTTATTTTTCATACTTTAAAAATCATTATTGAAAGGCTTATTTTCTTAAATTAAAATTCCTTTTTTCTTTCCTCCACCGGAAACCTACTTTGAGGTAAAGGAGAGGAGTAATGGAGGTAGGCTAGAATAAAGGCATAGATGTGGAAGATACATGAAGAACATTAGGAGGTCCACTTTGGCTGAACCACAGTGTGCATAGAGGAGGGTGATATGTAATAGTCCTAGACATGGAGATTAGATTCAGATTGTGAAGGGCTTTAAATGACAAATAAGAGAATACATAGTTAAGCATGCAGGTACTATGGACCCAGTTTAGTTTCTTGAGGAAGGGGTTGATCTCATCAGTTTTCCCTGGCTCTAGAAAGATTTCACCTGAATACCCCAGAAGGTTTTTTTGTGCCTGATTTAACATATCTTAAGAAGAGTATTTTATAGCATTCTTAGTAATGAACTCTGATGTCACAAGAATTTTTATAGTCAGTAATTTTTTCTCTCATCTACATATTATTTTTGTACTTGGTATTTCTAACCACCTTCTATTTCTCCTCAATAATAGAAATGGCTTTAAACTCTTGATTGTATCTACAGAGGGGGAAGTGATTATTAATGAAGTTGAAAGCAAAAGTTTTGCTGAGTAATTTTTAAAAACAGGATAAAAACAAAATCACAAAAAAATTAGGATAACGTAAAATAAAACAACAAAATAAGGCTTGTTCATTTTCAAAGTATAAAAAGACTTGCATAGATAGCCATGTGGATGAAAATATGAAGTCAGTTTCTCTATTTCTGTTTCTGAATTTCTTGACAAATATAATTTTATAGGCAGAAGTTATTAACCTCCACTCTCCATAAAGGATAATCAGTTAAGTAAGTAGCAAAGGTTCAGGCTGAGAGAAAGGACACATACTTTACTGTTTCTCTGAGAGTTATAACATGTAAAATAGGGTTTTATAGCCCTGGATGGTAGCGTCCTCTAATGCTGGACTTGTCTCCTTCTGTATGCTCATTAAAAGTAATTGAGTTGACTGCTCATTATACTGTTTAATCTGTTCTCTTATTTTTGATCTACATTAAAACAGCTGAAGCAGTTCAGCCAAAGTGAAGAGTCCTGCCAAATCTCCATATATCTTTTATACCTGAGTTCTAAAATCTAAATATTTTCTGCGATTCTAAATGAATGGAGTGATACCATTCAGTGTCCAGGATATATGATTTCTGACTTTCACTAAGTAACTGTCATTTATTTC
Organism: Notamacropus eugenii; assembly: GCF_028372415.1. Classification (NCBI taxonomy): domain Eukaryota; kingdom Metazoa; phylum Chordata; class Mammalia; order Diprotodontia; family Macropodidae; genus Notamacropus; species Notamacropus eugenii. Next base: position 43,455,628 of record NC_092878.1, on the reverse strand, counting down.
TCCTTGTCATGAATATAAGACCCTAGAACTTAGAGATCCTAATTTTTGTGTCTTCCATAGATCAAAGATCGTGTCATTTGTTTAGTGTTTATCCATTATATGCCATGTTGATTTTGATCACTATGTTAATCAGTTTCATCATGAAAATAGAAATAACAATAGAAAGCCAATATAGTAGTGGGAAAAGCAGAGGAGAATAGAGTTCTAATACAAATTCTAACAGAAAGTATCTGAGGACAAATGAATAATTTTCTCTAGTTTTAATTCAGTACAATGACAGCACCGAAAAGGACAAATGTATTTAGGGCCAATAGTAATTCAGTAAATCAATTAATGAATAATATTTAAGGTGCTGTGATAGGCCCTGGAGACATAAAAATAGTATGGAAGATTTTTCATCACTATTGTTGCAGAAACAGAGGCTCAAAACTAGATTCTTCCTTTGTAATACGTGAGACCTAGGCTGAATGATTTGTAAGGTCCTTTCTAGTTCTAAAATGGTCTGATTCTGAAAAAAGTCACTTGCATTTCTTTAATGTTTTATTTTTGTGAAAACATTTCTAAAGATCTCATCTGATGTTTATAAGCATGTGATAGATGATTAAATATTTTGCAGGCTGAACACAGTAAAGGTTGACTTCTTTTTCCTTTTATGAGAGTAATATCTAAGAATGTCTTATGGCCACTTTCTAAGCTACTTGTAAGAGGGTCAGTAGTCTAAAAGAACCTCAAGATCAAGTTGAAGGTGGAATTCTTTCCATGGAGCCTGAAACTGTAGAATCCTCCACATTAATTCAGTGTCTACTAATTTAAAAATGTCTGTTAAAAACATAATTTTATTTTCTCATTGATCGCATCCAAAAATGCTCTGCCTCACTCTGAGTCCGTCATCTGTCTATCAGGAAGTAGGTAGTATGTTTCTTCATGAGTCCTCTGGAATCATGGTTGGTCATTGCCTTTCTCGGAGTTTATAAGTGTTTTGATTTAGTTTGTCTTCACAATATTGTTGGTAATGTAAAAAACATTCTCTTGATCCTGCTCATCTTACTCTGCATTAGTTCATGTAAGTCTTTCCAGGTTTTTCTGAAATTATTCCTTTCATCATTTCTTACAGTATGTAATCTTCTATCCTATTTATATACCATAAATTATTCAGTCATTCCCCAAATAGTGGGTACTTCCTCAATTTCCAATTATTTACTACAATAAAAGTTTTATTTTCAAATATAATTTTAAAGGCAAAAGCTCTTAATTGCAATTGTCCACAAAGGATAGCCAATTAAATAAATAGCAAAGGTTCAGGTGGAGAGAAAGGACACATACTTTACTGTTTTTCTGAGAGTTACAACATATAAAACAGACTTTTATAATCCTGTGTGATGAGATGCTCTAATATTAGACATATGCCATCTTTAAGCATTTTTAGAAGTATTTGAGTTGACGGCTCATTATATTGTTTAATGTGTTCTCTTATTTTTGATCTATATTAAAACAACTGAATTATAGCAACTTTTGACATTTGAACACAGGAGTCTAGAGAAGCATGGAAAGGTAACCAAAAGCAAGTCATCATGAAGAACTACAACATGATAAACTACTTACATTCAAATATATGAAGTGAAACTTCAGAAACCTATCATCATAAAGTCTCTTAGAGGTCATCAAACTCTACAGAAGTAAAAAAAATAAACATACTAAGGTGGAAAGTGGAAAAAAGGATAGGTGAAATTATCTTACATAATTACATGTCTATAGAACCGGTCTTCTAGCTAATCACATGACTTCTAAGAGACCTTATAATGATCAGTTTCTGAGGGGACACACGAATCATCTCCACATATTTGAATGTAAATAGTTTTTCATGACTTAGTGCTTCATGATTGTTTGCCTCTGTTTACCGTTTTTCCCCCTACACTTCTCTATTTAAATGCCTGAGTTTCTATGTAGCTATGGTGTTTTTGTTAGCAATACTTAGGAGTTCTGTATATCACTGAAGTTCCATTTTTCCCTTGTAGTTCTGTTGGGTGAGTTGTTTTTTGTTGCAGCTTCGTATGTTTGGCTTTCTGCTATATCATATCCAAGCTCTCTGTTTCTTCAAGGTAATGGCTGCTAAATTTTGTATGATCTTAACTAGTACCTCAGTATTGAATTCTTTCTTTCTGGCTGCCTGTTGTATTTTTTAATTGTCTTAAAATGTCTGCATTTTGTCTATGGTGTTCCTAGTTTTAAAATTAAAATTTTTGGAGGGGGAGGTGATTTGTAGATCCCATCTTTTCCCCTCTTGTTCTAAGAGATCCAGACAGTTTTTATTATATATATATTTGTGTGTGTGTGTGTATTTGTGTATTTTTAAATTTATATTAATTTTTAATTTATTTATATTATTTTTCATATTTATATTTACTTAAATATGTATATATATATGATATGTAAGATTTTTGCGTGTAAGGCTTTCAGAATGTCCAACGATTCTTAAATTATCCCTCCTCAAACTGTTTTCCATGTCAGTTCTTTTTTTTCCAGTGAGATAGCATATCTTTTCTTTCATTTTTCCATCTTTTAACTTTGTTTTAGTACTTCTTGTTATTTTTTGGATTCATTATCATCTCTTTGCGCCATTCTAATTTTCAGAGAGTTTGTTGTTTGCATCATGTTTTTTTTTACCTCTTATGTTATGCTTTTGATTCCCTTTCCATTATTTCTCCCACATATTTTCTTTATTTAAAAAAAATACATTTTTACCTATTAAAAAAAAAAAAACCTCTTGCTGCATTTCTTCAAGAAATTCAGGTTGAAATTGTACCCAAGTTATATTTGCATTTGTTTTTTTTCTCGTAGAGTTTTAGAATAATTTTTTTCTTTTGTGTTTATAGTATTCCAGTCACCATAATACCTTTTTATGATGGAATTTTTTTTTTGCTTATTTATTCCACTAATCTATTATCTGATTTTGTATGTTATGTTAATGCCTAACACTGAAATTTACCAAAGGAATATTTGAGTTGCTTCTGCTGATGCATTCTTAGAGTATTGAATGGTATGTTATTCTAGGACCTCAGGGACAGACTAGGCTGAGGACTTGAAAGTATTTAGTGCAATCAAATGGAACTGATGTGGAACAAAGTCTAGTGACTCCCTGTTAACCCTTTGTTCTGAGTTTTGAAAGTTTCTCACCTGACTGTAGGTCTGGGAAACATTCCTGTGGTCTTGCCCCAGTTTGAGCCCTATAGATTACTACTAGACTTATGGTAATGCTCTGCTGCTTCAGAGTTTGAGAACTGTATGCTCCCCTTTGTTTGATCCCCACCCTTATTATTACACTTCAAGATTCAGACTGGGATGGAAGGGTGGAATTGAGACTTCACTGCACTCTAAGGTCAAAAGCATGCAGCTATTGCTTCCTTCTGACCTTGATCTTTGCTAAGTACAAAGCATTATTGTCCTACCCTTAATCCCCTCTTCCTCCTCCACTATAACATCCCAGGTACAGCTTCCTCTCTTAATATAAACTGGATCTGTGACTCAGAATTGGGCAATGAACCACAAAGCTGCCAAATGACAGAAATTTCTGTGTCCTAAATAAGTTTGGTCCTCTACCTACTGAATGTAGGACCTCCTCTTATCCTGATACACAGTTCCTTTTCATTCTCAAATACTTAACATGGCCATTTGTGGCTAGACATCTAACCTTGTGACCACAAATTTTCTGTCTGTCTATGTTTACCAACTTGGCCTGGAAATCTCTCATTTTTGGTTTTTTACTGGTCTTCCAAATTAGAAATTTTGATTATGTTCATTTCCAAGATCAATTTTGGGGAGTCATGGGGCAGAACTCAATTATGCATCTTTGTGCTATTCTACCATCGTGCTCAAATCTAGAGAGAATGCATTTTATAGATTACATTTAAACAGTCATTATTTAGGCTAAATTCTATAAAGTTTTAAAGATTCTTACTTATTAAAAATCAATTATTTAGCCTATAAAGGGCTTACTCATTTATTTCTACATAGGAAATGATAAACAATCTTTTGTAACATAAAAATAAATTTTATAAGTAACTTTTACTTATAGAGGGGATGCTTATCATCCTAGTAATCATGAATAACTATAGCTATAGGCCAGGAAAGTATGTTGTTGAACTTGGCTTTAAGGTTTTTCCTGTCTCAAATTGAATTAAATATCAATATATAAAAAAAAAAACTTTACCTGAAGTCTGGTTTAACATGTATAAAAGCAGATGTAGATTTATAAGTCTAAAAGAAAGGTCTACAGAATTGTTTTAAAGACATGGATATTTGAAATAGTATAGTTTGGTGACTGGTAAAATCACTAAGTATTATGGGTTCAGAAATAAACCATAAATCCTATTATTGGTCAGACCCACTCATTCAAATTCCTCCTTGTCCTTTGGTTATCTTACCAAAATATACTTTTAAAAAATATATATATAGGATATCATCCCAAAATATTGAAATGATACACTTCAGGAAGATACTTTTTAGTCATGGCTTTCCTATGAGAGCTAGTTATCTTTCACAACTTATGCAATTCAATGTCAACCTGTCAATGGCATATTTGGTATCATTGGCATGAGAATTCACTCTTTTACTTTATATTGCAATCATTTTGAAATTTCAAAATGATATTTGTGTTGTTATCACAATGTAATCAGATTGCAGAGTATTCATTTGCCATATACTTTTCTGGATTAAAAAAAATATTCATAAGAATATATCCTAAGTCTAAAATTACTGAGATTGAATCTGAAAGCTAAGACAAAATCTCAAAGAAGGGAAAAATCATGAAATAACATGAGAGAATTTAAACAATTAAAACTCCCTCTTACTATTTCCTCCACTAACTCATAAGTAACCTCAGAAGCTTGCATTTTAGAATCTAGTAGTAGCAACTCAGAATCTCTAATTTTATGTCTGATTTTAAGATCATAGTGATTCAGTTTGAAATTCCCAATGATATGGAAAAAGCAGAGGATGGTGATTGCACTCACTCACTTGAAACAAAGAAATTATTCTTTTCTGTGCCCCCATGTTTTCCATTTCAAGAAGAATAAGAGGGGAAGGGGCTTCCACAGCTAATGGAGAGAGAACTGGAAGTCTGGTCGCGGGTAGTAATCTCCCCATGAAGTTGAGGTTAGACAAAAAACCAAGCTGATACTTCATCCCCTATTCCAAGGAGGTGTCTATGTAACAGTAGAAATGTGAGGGACCAAAGAGTTAAGGGGAAATCCAAAGTTAGGTTACTAGGAATAACAATAAGATAGATCAAAATTAAAAGGAAATGATGAGTATAAGAATGACCTCCAATTAATCAAACCAACAAAGATGAATAAGAATAGAAGGAAATATGAGTAAAATTGAGACTAAAACCAAAACACTTTAAACAAGTATTTGGTTGTGAAAAAAATTAACTAAAATTCTGGACAGAAGAGAATTCTGCAGAAATCCAAGATAAAATGTAACAACAGCCGAAAATTAAAAATAAAAATGTTTCAAAAGAAAAACAAAATAAAAGATAGCATTAATGGAAATTAGGACTGAAATCAGAGCTCTCAAAATAAAATTATTAAAAACAGTAATATCAAGAATTTAGAATATTTAGTTAGAAAGTCTTCCCAGATTAAGTAAAGACTGAAAAAAAGAAAGATTAGGAAGTCAAAGACATAGAATAAAAATCAAATATGGCAAAGAGATTTTTTTTTATTTGAAAGAACAAAAATTCCACATAAGCTAAATTTACTGACTACATTGACAATAATAATATGACACTCACTGCCCCAAGTCATGTAGTGGTAAACCTCAAAAATTTTCAAATCATTAATTATGTAAGAAGTAAGTTAAAAGTCTTTCATATGTGAAGCAATGTCAGAATGAATAATTTGAGGTTTTTCTACCATCACAATTAAGAGAGAGTGAGAAAAGAATGAGATTATGTACTCTGAAATGGAAAAATGACTTGCTACTAAAAATGATATTGACTTCAAAAATGGGCCAAAACTGATTGAAAAAATATTATCCAGGAATAGAAGAGTCATTGAGACAACAATTAGACAAAACAACAATAATTAACGAAGACAAAACGGAACATTTTACTTTAAAATACAAGAAATGTACATATGTATAATTAAATAGTAAAGCATTAATCTGTGAAATAATTACATAGCAAAACACTAACTAGTGGAAATATTTCTCTACTGTTTATGAGATATTGTGGCTATGCTTATTTAAAGAAATTAAAGGAACAAATAGAGATCATTAAGACAGAAAAATAATTTAAGAGGTTAAAGATTTAAGGGACTCTTATAGAATCACAGACCGGAAGGATTGAGTTGAATATTCATTCAGTGGACCAAATCTTATGATCCAATATGAATAAATCACATATTTTGTAGGAGAGATAAAACAGTGAAGAGTTACTAGAGCTGGGATAGGGGTGGGAAGTGACAGATGAGAACTAAAAATGTACTCCAACACTAACCATATTAATGAAAATTTATAGGGGTATAGAATAGAAGAGGGGAGTAATTTGGATAAGGTGATTATAAATTAGAAGGAAGGAATAATAAATGAAAACCATTAAGACTATTCCCATGGTAGAAGGGTAAAGAGAGGTATATGTCTGTAGTGACAGTCTTAAAATTGGTTTTGTCTGCATGCTTAAAATACAAAACCATGTTCTCAAAGCAAGAATGACAAAATCTTCAGAAAGTATTCCTCTCAAAGAGAGGAAGTGTATTAATGCTTAGGGTGGCTAACTGCGAGGTGGGAGTGGTGGGGGTGTGTATGTGTATATATGTGTGTGTGTGTGTGTGTGTGTGTGTGTGTGTGTGTGAGAGAGAGAGAGAGAGAGAGAGAGAGAGAGAGAGAGAGAGATACAGAGACAGAGAGAGAGAGATACAGAGACAGAGACAGAGAGACAGAAACAGAGAGAGACAGAGTGGGAGAGAGACAGAGAAGTGAGTGACCATTTTAAGGGTATGGAAACTGATTATTCCTCATTACTCAGAATACAGAATTCTTATCATGACACACTGCCTCCATTATTCATTTATATTTCAAAGAATGAGATAAAGCATAAAAAGATCCACCCAAAACAAAGCAAAACTAAATTAAATAAACTGGATGATAAGAGGATAGAGTAAGATGTCCTCATGCAACAATAGATAAAATAAGGACCTTAAACTCAGAACTCCATAATTCTCTTTCTTTTCACTATACAAAAAAGAAAAAAAACAATGACTAAAGGAATTACCAATGAATGGAAATAGAGAATATTCAATATGGAGTAAAATAAATGGTATATTCTATTCTACACATTATATTTTCTATAATATATGTATAATATTGTACATAATATTTTTATGCAATATTAAGAATAGGCTATAATTAGTAAGAAAAAAGACAAAAATTTCTTGAATAAAAGCAACACAAAATTCATTGTTTACACTAAGGAATAATTGGAGGAGAAAAGAGAAATAAAATTTTTCATAAATTCAAGAAATTGGAGAGAGTGTAAATAAGGAAGAATAAGATAGTAGCAGAAGTAACTGTAAGTGTTTGAACAAAACAAATTATAAGGACAAAATGTTAACACAATGAAGGGATAAAAAAGTAACATAAAAAAGGGAGGGGAAAGTAAGCCTAGAATTCCTAACCTTAAAAATGAATAGGTTACTTAGAAAACAGAACCAAGCAATTTATTGCACAAGAAGCATGTATAATAATGAAGAAACATTGAATGAAAATGAGTATCTGAGACAAAGTTAAAATCTTGCAAATACAGGCAAAATTAAAAATCCACAGGATTAAGAGGAAGAAAGAAAAAAAAACGACATTATCCTTAAAAGGCAACATGAATATATTTGTATGTATTTGGGCCTGTGCATATGTTAAAAAATCAATAAACAAAATGACAAAACATCCATTCTTATTAAATGCAATAAGAATTAAATTTTAAATCAAACATAAAAAATATGCATGGGATATTTTAATATTAAATCTCTCTGTACTAGATCAATCTAATAGAAAAAACAAGCCAAAAGGAAAATAGAGAATTGAATAAATATTACATAGTTGAATGCATATATAAATTAAAAGAAAAAATAAGGAGCAATGAATTAAGTATGTAAATTAAAAATATAAAACAAAGAAATCAATAAACAAAACAATTTTAACAAAATAATCTTGATAATTATTATAGATAAAATTATTGAAAATCCATAGAAATTAAAAAAAACAAGAAGAGAAACATGGGAAGACATATAAAGTGATACAATGTGATCTACTCACAATCAAGAATATAATCTCTTCATTGAAAATAAAATGGAAAGACTTATAGGATAAACTTGAGCCAAAGGCAACATGGTGGAGTAGAAGGATGGACCTGTAAAAGCTCTCCCCTCATACCCCATAAAATACCTGTAAAAAATGACTCTAAACAAAATTTAGAGCAGCAGAAGCCACAAGATGACAGAGTGAAAGAGATTTTCAATTCAAGGTAGCCTGGAAGCCGACAAGAAAGATCTATCACAACAGTCTTGGAGTAGAGTGGTGCCCACAGAGCCCAGTCCAGCCTTGGCTGTATGGTAGGGACAGGAATAGAGCAGACCTCAAGGGACAAAATCACAGAGAGCAGCTGTGGTTCCCAATTACTCAACCCACAAATGCCAAAGACAGCTTTAAAAGTCAGTGAGAAAGCTCTTTCACCTGAGTAAGAAGGTAACATGGTCTAGCCCAGGTCCCAGGCAGCTGCAGCATCCATTTTTGTAACCCTCGGCCTTAAGACCCTGGGGGAATCATGCAGCTGCTCTGGGTCTCAGACCTGAGTGGCAGCCTTGAGGTGAAGAGGAGTCCTGGCGTGACGGAGCTAGAGGCAGTTGTTGTGGAGAGTTAATTGTCTTGCAGATCCTGGGCAAAAAAGCTTGTGGTTTCTCCCAGACCAAAGCACAGGCCAGGAAAACAGTAAACTCCTCTCTCTTGATTGTGCCATCTTGGAGGAACTGTGAACTTCAGGTCCCTAGAGAATACCCTCCTCTTGTAAAAGGGCTCAAAAGTCAAGTAACTGGTTGAGGAAATGCCCAAAAGTGAGGGAAAAAAATAAGACTATAGAAGGTTGCTTTCTTGGTGAACAGGTATTTTCTTCCATCTTTTTGGATGAGGAAGAATAAGGCATAACATCAGAGGAAGACATAAAAGTTGAGACTTCTGCATCCAAAACCTTCAGAATAAGTATGCAATGGTCCCAGGCCATGGAAGAGCTCAAAAAGGATTTTGAAAATCAAGTAAGAGAGGTGGAGGAAATATTGGTAAGAGAAATGAGAGTGATGCAAGAAAATCATGAAAAATGAGTCAGCAGCTTACTAAAGGAGACCAAAAAAGTGCTGAAGAAAACAACACCTTTAAAAATAGATTAACTCAAATGACAAAACAAGTCCAAAAATCCAACGAGGAGATAAGTTCTTTAAAAAGCAGAATGAGCCAAATGAAAAAGGAGGTTCAAAAGCTCACTAAAGAAAATAGTTCTTTAAAAATTAGAATGGAGCAGATAGATGTCAATGACTTTATGAGAAACCAAGAAATTATGAAACACAACCAAAAGAATGAAAAAATGGAAGATAATGTGAAATATGTCATTGGAAAAATAACTAACCTGAAAAATAGATGCAGGAGAGACAATTTAAAAATTATGGAACTACCTGAAAGTCATGATCAAAAAAAGAGCCTAGACATCATCTTTCCTGAAATTATCAAGGAAAACTGCCCTGATATTCTAGAACCAGAGGATAAAATAAATATTGAAAGAATTCACAGATCACCTCCTGAAAAGCATCCAAAAAGAAAAACTCCTAGGAATATTGCAGCCAAATTCCAGAATTCCCAGTTCAAGGAGAAAATATTGCAAGCAGCTAGAAAGAAGCAATTTGAGTATTGTGGAAATACAATCAGGATAACACAAGACCAGCAGCTTCTATATTAAGGAACTGAAGGGCTTGGAATATGACATTCCAGAAGTCAAAGGAACTAGGAATAAAACCAAGAATCACATATCCAGCAAAATTGAGTATAATGCTTCAAACTGAGTATAATACTTCAGGGGAAAAATTGGTTTTTCAATGAAATAGAGGACTTTCAAGCATTCTTGATGAAAAGACCAGAGCTGAATAGAAAATTTGACTTTCAAACACAAGAATTGAGAGAAGCATGTAAAGGTAAAGAAAAAAGAGAAATCATAAGGGGCTTTCTAAAGTTGAAGTGTTTACATTCCTACATGGAAAGATAATATTTGTAACTTTTGAAACTTTTCTCAGTATTTGGGTAGTTAGAGGGATTATACACACACACACATACACACACATGTATATGTAGACAGAGGGCATAGGGTGAGTTGAATAGGAAGGGATGATATCTAAAGAAATACAATTAAGGGGTGAGAGAAAGGAATATATTGGGAGGAGAAAGGGAGAAATGGATTGAGCCAAATTATCTCTCTTAAAAGAGGTGAGAAAAAGCTTTTTCAATGGAAGGGAAAAGTAGTTATGTGAGAGGGGAAAAGTGAAGTTTACTCTCATATTTGGCTTAAAGAGGGAATAACATGCACACTCGATTTGGTATGACAATTTAATCTTACACTATAGGAAAGTAGGGGAGAAATGGCTAAGTGTGTTATGGGGGGATGATAGAAGGAAGGGGATATGGGAGGAGGGGGTAATTAGAAGTAGACACTTTTAGAGAGGGACAAGGTGAAAAGAGAGAATAGAATAAGAGGGGTCAGGATAGGATGGAGGGAAATATAGTTAGTCTTTTACAGCATGACTATTATGGAAGTCTTTTGTAAAACTACACATATGTAGTCTATATTAATTGCTTGCCTCCTCAGTAGAGATGAATGGGGAGAAAGGAAGGAAGAGAAGTTGGAACTCAAAGTTTTAGAAATGAATGTTGAGAATTGTTTTTGCATGCAACTGGGAAATAAGAAACACAAGTAATGGGGTGTAGAGATGTATCTTGCCCTTCAAGAAAAGAGAGAAGATGGGGATAAGGGAAGGGAGGGGTGTGATAGAAGGGAGGACAGATTGGGGGAAAGGGTAATCAGAATGCATGGTATTTTGGGGTGAGGGGAGAGGAGAGATGGGGAGAAAATTTGAAACTCAAAATCTTGTGGAAATGAATGTTGAAAAGTAAAACTAACTAAATAAATAAAAACTTTAAGAAAAGATAAACCTGAATTCCGTGTACTTATGATAAATCTTAGCCCTAGAGAAAAGGTTGGAAAATGCATTTTTCCCATCTTTCAGTGGTGACATAGGTAATTATGATTCAGTAGTGCTTGTGTATGTTGTCAGTTATTGTCAAGGTATAACTTGTTTTCTTGGAACACTACGCACACATATACATACATACATACATATATACATACATACATGTGAGTGTGTTCTTTTTTATAAGAGAAATCTTCCTAGGAAGGAATGCTGGGATGTAGGTATATCCAAAAACAAATGTGATATAAATTACAAAAAAAAAAAACAAGGAATGAAAAATATTTTCTGTGGTAAAATTTCATTACTCTTTAAGTGATATTGTTCATGAGAATCTCAGATCTTGTCTAGGCTGACTTTCACATAACGAGAATATAGGCTACCATAAAGCCTGTTCAAACTCCCTTTAGCCTGAAGTCACCTCCATGACAAATCATGGTATGGGGGAAAGCTTTTTTTGAAACCTTAATTATGATACAGTTTAAATAAAGTACCTAGCATTCTTCTGAAACAGACCAATTCAAAGTCCAGCCTGGGATATATTAGTGCATTTTCTCATCAATTTTTATTGCAATGTAGTAGGTATTCATGGTACAATACATTTAATTATGTCTGCCAGTTTTGTGTTAGCACATACAAGATAATTTATAGAGCTGATCACTTCAGTAATCTTTTTAGGCGGGTGTATCCTGGTGGGTGACATAACGTGAATATGACTGTTTTCATTATTAAGTATGGCACAGTGCACATAATCATAGAAATTTTAAGCTGGAAGGAAATACAGAGAATAACACACTCTCTTGACTTTATAAATTAAAATGTTGAGACCTGAATAGTTTAAGGGACTTGCCCAAGATCATATAGCTAAACAAAAAAATAAAATAAGCCATTACTAATATATTAATTATTAAGTTTATTAATTAATTTAAATTTCCACAAGCTTAATAGATATCATTACTAAAACTCATAAAAGCAGTAGCTTTAATGAATAAAAATGTTAAATTATTACGAAGTTTAAAGCACAATGCTAAGTACTGGGCATAAAAATAGAAAATTAATCTAGTCCACTTTCTCAAGTTCTAAGTCCTCACATTCTAGTGGAGGAGCCACAACATGTAGAAATTTTTAGCAGCAAGTCAAATGAAAAGGTAACATGGTATACAGTGGCAAAGCATACATGCATCATCAGTCATTTCATTTCCACTGATAAAACCTTATCAGGTTTTTTTTTTTTCAGTTTCTGATGTTGAATTATTTGATAACGCCAAGTACTTTGGCAGCAAGACTCTGCCACTTCCCCCATCACCGGTCCAGGTTTTCAGTAGCTGAGGCTAAAGGCTCTATACAAGTAAAAGTAGTAGCCAAGCATCACGTAAATCAGAATTGATTGTCAGGATGATGCCTATAAGGACTGTGCTTGCAATAAGACTGATAGTCTGGGGGTACATTGTTGCTGCCAAGTTTGCTTGAACCAGAATGCTAGGATGTCTCCATCTGGGTCTGCAAGTGGAGGTGTCGGCTTGTCTCAGCACAAAAGGCCTCTTGTCTCTCTATCAGTAAACATGTAAAATACTGTCCTAACTAAACTAAATTTTTGGACAGATCAGTCATCAGTACAAAGACTACACACTTCTTTATTTGAGGTACATAAGAAGACATAAGATATGTATTCAGGGACATGTTGGGGAGAGGGCAAAGAAAGAATAATTCATTGCAAAGAACATGTACAGACTACTGTCACTGGAAAGATACAATTGGTCAGAGTAGCTGGAGAGGACAATAGACTTCTGTGAATCAGTCTGTGAAGTGTCTGGCTTTCAGGTAAAATGATCATTAAACTAAGGAGGAAGTTATTGAGGAACCTGTGAGCAGTATCCCCTGGACCTGGCATCCAGGGTACTGTGAGTACTTGTTACCATTCCTACTGTGGTACAACAACGTCTCCATTGTTTCCCCCACAAAAGCATAAAGGTTAAGTATAAAGTGAGTAAAGGTCAGGGATAAGGTTTTACAGGACTGAATAGAATTTTATTTAGGCATGTCTGATTGGTTCCCTACATTTCTTGTAGGATGTGGAGGCAGATGTTGAGGCACCAACTAATGAGGGAGAATGACACATGCAGAACTCTAAATAGGAGGTTTTAACTATGGAAGATTTTAGAAAAAGGAAGGCATTCCAGAGATTAAAACTAGGCTATGTCTAGAGCAGAAGCAATATTTCCTTCACAATCACATGTATTTCAAAGAAACCTGACTTAATTTCATCCTTAAAAGCATTCTGTGAAGGAGGTGGTATCAGTATTATTAGCCACACTTTACACTTATGGAAACACAGACAGAGAAGGCTTAAGAAAATCTTGATACCTGTAGTATCAAGTCATGAAAACTTAACAGCTTAAGGATAATGTACCATAAAGATAAATTATTCTTATACGTTTATTTTTGGTCCATAGAAGTGTTAGGGAAGGGATATTAGAAACCACCCTTTTGTTTTTCTGACTTTTTAAGATCACATAGCTATTTATTATTCAGACTCAGACCTCTTGATTCCAAACCCAGTACTCATCATAGCACAATGCCTCTCAATTTGAATAGGGTATTCCTAGTGGAAGTGACCAGACAAGATGCATACATAAACATATACATATATATGCACATATATTTATTAACATACATACTGATGCACAGAGACAGAAATAGACAGAGATCACACATACATATTCTAAAACTGTAGCTTCATTGGTATTGGGAATTCTGGACATTAAATATTATCAGCCAATGCACAGCAACATAATTCCTGCAAGGTACATTTTTAGAGTGTTGAAGAGCACTGATAGCTTATGTGAATCACCAAGGGCAACTAAGTCAGATTGTGTCAGAGCAAGACTTGATTGTCACTGACTCTATCTATGAAACACAGCAGAGTAAATAGGGAATTTTCCTTAGTTTCAGTCCATTTATAGGCAAGACCTAACCCTGATGCTGATGTTAATGCTGACGATGTGATTCAGGCTATGTGAAATCACTCCTTTATGACCATCTAATTCCTCAAAATGGTTAACTTCTCAGTGTTATGGGACATACTCTGATTATATGTTGCAGAAAAGTTTTAGATAATGGAATAAGGAAGTTTCCCCATACCAGTGAAATGACAGGTCCCAATAAATATATCTACTTCTACTACCTAGACCTATACCCATACCCATATCTGCACCTATACCCATGCCTACACTTACATAGACATATCTATTCTCATACCTATATCTCTGCCTCTCTCCCTCCTTCTCTCTCTGTCTCTCTCTCCTCTTCTCTCTCCATCTCCATCTATATTTACATCTGTATCTCTATCTGTACCTATGTCTATCTTAATCCCTAGCTGTAGTTAGGTGGCATAGTAAATAGAGTGCTAGACTGGTAGAAAGGAAGACTTGGAGTCAAATGTGGCCTCAAACACTTCCATCTATGTGACCTTGTGCAAGTTACTTAATTTCAGGTCTATCATGAGTAACATTGGGTTAATAAGAGCACCCAATTTCCAAGGCTGGTGTAAGAATCAAATACAATAACAAGTATAAGATACTTAGTATAATGACTGGAATGTAGTAAACATTATATGAAATGTTAGCTATTATTTTCATCAACATAATAATAATAATAATTATCCATATCTGTCTGGAAACCTATATAGCTATAATTAATATCTATTGTACATCTAGCATTCTATAGTTTAAGCTCTTTGAGTACAAGGTCTAAATCATTTGAATATTTGTATTTCATATAAGATATTACACATAGTAGGTACTGAATTTGTTTTGGTAAATCTTTGTTCAAAGATTGTGACTAAAGCCCAGCTTAGGTATTTACAACCTAAGAAAATTAGTGACTATATGTAGTTCTCTTTTCCATCATCTATACTATAAGTAGGGTGATCTAGAAAATATTTTCTTGTTCTAAAATTTATTAAATTAGACATATGAGAATGAATAAATTCATTATTATATAGAATAATTACAGAAAACACAACTAAGTGATACATGTTAGCTTGAATACAAATGTCTAGAATACAAAGAGGCTGAAAATATAACAAGAATATAGATGCATTCTGTGTTTAATTCTTGTTCTATGTTTATCTAATCAGGAAGCATATTTTTCTTATTTAGTATGATGTTCTTACTTGTTAGTTTTGGCAAAAATGCACTCCATATATTTGTAAGTCCAAACACCGGAGTACCATAATATTGACCTAAGTTCTCAGTATACTAATACTCAATTAGATTACTACATTCTCAGTGCTCTGAAAGGTTATAATCCTCAGGTTCACTATGTATTTTATTAGCTTAGCCATGCAAAAAAAAATACTGCTCACAACTTGGAGGACAAAAAAAATTAACTCAGTATTTATATAGCTTAATAAAATATTTATCACAGGAATTCATAAAAATACCTCCTAAACTTAGGGATCCTTTCCTTCTATAGTCATAAATGTGGCAATATACCTTTCTTTTTACTTTTAATAGAATACAGAATGTACTCTAAGGCTGGGCTCTTTATTCTACTTTTAAAGACACATGTTACAAATAGAGATTGATTTTCACCTGAAAGCTACTTGAATTTGAGGTTGAGATCATTAATGATTCATATCCCACTTTGTGAGTTCTTTAATTTTAGTATTTTATAAATTTAGTTTGTAAAAATGAAGCATGACTTTAAAAGAATAGTGGAAAATCACACAAGGTACCTTTCACAATGATGGTTTGAGGGAGAACTGTTTCCCAAATAAGGAATACACTTGATCAAGAAATAAAATAGAAAGTTTTAGTAGAATAAAATCAAAATAAGTTTTTTGCACAAAATACTCAGTGCTGCTATGATAAGAAGAGATACTGCCAACTGGGAAGCTGCTTTTCATTAAATATATCTGATAAAATTTTGATATCTAAGAGATTTGTATAAGATCTAATCCTATTCCCCAATAACTATGAATAACTTAAGAAAAATTAGAAGTTATCAATAGCTATATGAAAATGTGTTACCGATTATGAATAATTGCAAAATTGCAAATAAAAACTCCAAGGTTTTGCTTCACACTTACAAAATTGTCAAAAATAAGAAACAGCCCAAAATAGTCCATGTTGGAGAAGCCATAGGAGGAAACAAAAGTTAAGACATTATGGTTGGAGCTGTGAATTTGTCCAACTATTATGGAAAACAATTTGAAATTACATAAGGAAAATGACTAAATTTTTATAAGTTTTTACCCAAAGATCACATTCTTAATGTGAGTTTCCATACATACCAAATATCCACAGTATTATTTGGTGAGGCAGTAAAGAATTGTAAACACGATTGGAGGAACGGGTGAACAAATTGAAGTATATACTTGCACTGGTTGTTGTGGAACGATAAGAAAAATTAGATTACAAATTTAACAAGATGTAAAAACATTTGTAAACTGATGCAGCATGATGTAAGTAGAAACAGAGAACAGTACATATGACTAGCATAATGTAAATGCAAAGAAAAATAAAAAAGCTATGCACTAATAATGACCAAACTTCCTCAGAGAAAGGATAAGGAAATGTATGTCCTTTCAACAGAGTTGGGTAACTACAGCTATGAACTATCCCATAGAATATCCAATATGATGAGAGTGACAGTTTATAAAAGTTATTTTCTTTATTGAAAGGAAAGGTCGGGGCGGAGCCAAGATGGCGGAGTAGAAAGATGCAAATACACATAGCTCTGAACCCACAACCCATACAACATCTGTATAAAGTAACTCATGGCGAATTCTGGAGCAGTGAGGCCACAGAACAGTGGAGCGAAGGAGATTTCTGTTCCAGAGGGACCTGCAAACCTTTCGCAAAAGGTCCGTCGCACTGCAGATGTGGAGACCAGCCCAGACGTGCCGTGGCGGCACCGAGAGGAACAGATTTGAGCAGGCTTCAGGGATGGGATCTCCAGCGGCCGCACAAGTCCCTCCATCCACAGGGGATGGGGGTTGGTGAGAGAGTCTCTTTGGTGGGTCGAGATGGGAGTGGGGTGCCCCCATAACTCAGGCCCCCTCGGGAGGCAGAAGCTGAGGAAGTGGCAGACCAGGGCTCCCCAAGCAGGCAGGAGCCTGGATCCATTGTTGAAGGTCTGTGCATAAACCCCCTGAGGGAACTGAGCCTGAGAGGCGGCCCTGCCCTGACCTGAGCACCTGAACTTAATCTCACACTGAACAGCAGCCCTTTCCCCACCAAAAGCCCTGAGGCTGGAAGCAGCATTTGAATCTCAGACCCCAAACGCTGGCTGGGAGGATCAGGAGACTAGGTGGGTGTGAGGAGAATATTCAGAGGTCAAGTCACTGGCTGGGAAAATGCCCAGAAAAGGGAAAAGAAATAAGACTATAGAAGGTTACTTTCTTGGTTAACAGGCATTTCCTCCCTTCCTTTCTGATGAGGAAAAACAATGCTTACCATCAGGCAAAGACACAGAAGTAAAGGCTTCTGTGTCCCAGCCCACCCAATGGGCTCAGGCCATGGAAGAGCTCAAAAAGAATTTTGAAAATCAAATTAGAGAGGTGGAGGAAAAGCTGGGAAGAGAAATGAGAGACATGAAGTCAAAGCACGAACAGCAGGACAGCACCCTGCTAAAGGAGACCCAAAAAAATGTTGAAGAAAATAACACCTTGAAAAATAGGCTAACTCAATTGGCAAAAGAGGTTCAAGAAGCCAATGAGGAGAAGAATGCTTTCAAAAGCAGAATTAGCCAAATGGAAAAGGAGATTCAAAAGCTCACTGAAGAAAATAGTTCTTTCAAAATTAGAATGGCACAGATGGAGGATAATGACTTTATGAGAAAGTAAGAAATCGCAAAACAAAACCAAAAGAATGGAAAAATGGAAGATAATGTGAAATATCTCATTGGAAAAACAACTGACCTGGAAAATAGATCCAGGAGAGAAAATTTAAAAATTATGGGACTACCTGAAAGCTATGATCAAAAAAAGAGCCTAGACATCATCTTTCATGAAATTATCAAGGAAAACTGCCTTGAGATTCTAGAACCAGAGGGCAAAATAAATATTCAAGGAATCCACAGAACCCTGCCTGAAAGAGATGCAAAAAGAGAAACTCCTAGGAACATTGTGGCCAAATTCCAGAGTTCCCAGGTCAAGGAGAAAATATTGCAAGCAGCTAGAAAGAAACAATTCAAGTACTGTGGAAATACAATCAGGATAACACAAGATCTAGCAGCCTCTACATTAAGGGATTGAAGGGCATGGTATAGGATATTCCAGAAGTCAAAGGAACTAGGACTAAAACCAAGAATCACCTACCCAGCAAAACTGAGTATAATACTTCAGGGGAAAAACTGGTCTTTCAATGAAATAGAGGACTTTCAATCATTCTTGATGAAAAGACCAGAGCTGAAAAGAAAATTTGACTTTCAAACACAAGAATGAAGAGAAGCATGAAAAGGTGAACAGCAAAGAGAAGTCATAAGGGACTTTACTAAAGTTGAACTGTTTACATTCCTACATGGAAAGACAATATTTGTAATTCTTGAAACTTTTCAGTATCTAGGTACTGGGTGGGATTATACACACACACATGCACACACGCACACACACATAGAGACAGTGCACAGAGTGAATTGAAGAGGATGGGATCATATCTTAAAAAAATGAAATCAAGCAGTGAGAGAGAAATATATTGGGAGGAGAAGGGGAGAAATTGAATGGGGCAAATTATCTCTCATAAAAGAGGCAAGCAAAAGACTCATTAGTGGAGGGATAAAGAGGGGAGGTGAGAGAAAAACATGAAGTCTACTCTCATCACATTCCACTAAAGGAAAGAATAAAATGCACACTCATTTTGGTATGAAAACCTATCATACAATACAGGAAAGTAAGGGATAAGGGGATAAGCAGGGTGGGGGGGATGATAGAAGGCAGGGCATGGGGAGGAAGGTGCAATTTGAGGTCGACACTCATGGGGAGGGATAGGATCAAAAGAGAATTGAAGTAATGGGGGACAGGATAGGATGGAGGGAAATATAGTTAGTCTTGTACAACACAACTATTATGGAAGTCATTTGCAAAACTACACAGATTTGGCCTATATTGAATTGCTTGTCTTCAAAAGGGAAGGGGTGGAGATGGAGGGAAGTAAAGAAGTTGGAACTGAAAGTGTTAGGATCAACTGTCGAGTAATGTTCTTGCCACTAGGAAATAAGAAATACAGATAAAGGGGTATAGAAAGCTATCTGGCCCTACAGGACAAAAGAGAAGACGGAGACAGGGGCAGAGAGGGATGATAGAAGAGAGAGCAGATTGATCATAGGGGCAATTAGAATGCTTGGTGTTTGGGTAAGGAGGGGATAAAAGGGGAGAAAATTTGTAACCAGAATTTGTGAAAATGAATGTTAAAAGTTAAATAAATAAATTTAATAAAAAAAAATAAAAATAAAAAAAGTAAAAAAAAAAAAAAAAGAAAGGGAAGGTCCATGGTGTGGTTTCAAAAAAGGTACATCCAGAAATCACTTGAATATCAAAATAAGCAAAATTTTTTATATGATTATATCTTTGTAAATCTGACACTGCCTCAATCTATCTAGCCATTTATCTATCTATCTATCTATCTATCCATATGCTTTATAAATAATTTTTGGGGTCATTTTATCAAAAGGCATAACTTTACTCAGGATAAACAGCAGCCCACTTTGTGTTGCAATGTAGTTCAGCCAGAGAACCAATGAAGACAAAGATCTGAGGGAGATGCCTGTATGTATGACTATGTGGCATTCCTCTAAGCCTGAAGAAAAGAGCCCAGATTTCAACAGGGAGCAATTCTGTCCTTCACCAGAGTTACTTAGAGATTGAGATCTATGAAGCATAAATTTCCCAGTGTGGGATAAGTTGAGACTGCTTTGAAGTCCAGCCTCCAGGGTGGACTCAAAGACAAGGGAGCCAGAAAATGAGGGATAGGTGCACTCATGAGAAAGAAATTCTGACATTACCAAAGATCTCTTGTAGAAGAAAGCTAAGCTAAAGGAACTGAGCATAAGCCGATAAACTGAGAGAGAAAATATTAGTAAAAGAAGGGATGATCTTCAAAGCGGACAAAAATTCAAACACCTGTGAATAAATATTGGAAGACAAATAAAAAATGAATAAGCACATGATGAAGCAGAAGATGATGATAGGGATTTCCAAGAGAGCACTGGAACCACAGAAGGATATTCCTCAATGGGTTAAAAGATAAATAAAAATCATGAAAAAAGAAAAAAAATATTAAGGCTAATTCTAAGCAGAAGAAATTGGCAGAATAGGAAAAAAAACAAAACACCAACTTGGATCCATGGTGACAAATATCACCAAACAAATAAAAGAGAAAACAACTCCTAGGGGAAGTAGATATACAGAAGCAAAGCAAAATGCAGTGAATAAATGAATGAACATGATCCCCATGTAAACAAAACATATAGATGCTGAAAATTAGATGTTAAGACAATTTAAGGACCATGGGCAGTAGCAGAACATAAAAAAAAAAAATCCAAAACTTCCCAGAATTTCTAAACACAGAAAACAAAGTGCTATTCAAAAGAATCCTCAGATTGCTTCCAGAAAACAAATAAAAATAATAACCTGGGCTTCAAAATTCAGAATACCGAGTGGTTTCATTGAACAATTCCAATGAAAAAAATATTCTGTGAGCAATGAAGAGGAGAGAGATTGAAGTATAAGAAATGAATTTTGAGTAACAGAAACCCATTCTATACCCACCTGACACTGCAGGAGGCAATGGAATAATGTCTTCTGAAGACCAATAGATTTCAGCTACAGCCCAAGTTGACATAACCTGCATACTTGAGCCTAAGCATTTACCCAAAAAGATGTAAGTTCAACAAATAAAGAAGCATTCAAAACTTTGCTAGAAAGAAATCTAGGCCTGAAGAAATTACTTGTTCTTCAGATGTGTCAGTAAACATATATGCAAAAAGTAAACAAATATAACAACCAATGACAACAACAGTAACAAATAACAACAAAGAAATCATTAAGAGATTTATTTCCAAATGGACATGAAAAGGCAAAGGGAAAAAGCAGACATCAAATAGAAATAAGGGAGATAAACAAGTCTGAAACATCATGGACTAAACTTCACAATACCCCATCTGCATTGGAATAAATATTTTATGGATTTTCTTATTGTTGTTGGTTACGTAACTTACAGAATGAGAGAGTACGTAAAAGATTCTCCCCTTTCATGAAGAAAAAGAAGACAGAGGAGAATATGTGACACCAATCAAGTCAAATGCTAACAGGAAATGAGAATTAGCTCCTTCATGCCCTTTGGAAGTAGAAGTCCTATGTGAAAATGTGTAAAGAAGCAAACAAAGGGACTTAAACAAGAGACAAAAAGAAGGAAATCTCATTTCACTAGTGGGAGGGAACTCCAATGAAAAACACCCATATCAGGGAAGACACATTCTAATAGAGAATATGGTGACATTACAATTGTTAAAATCTTAAGGGATTTGGTACTTTCAAAGACTCTCATCTTGCTACTCTCAGTTCCTAAAGGCAATTGATACCCAGAAGATTAGGAGAATCTAGACCAAAGGAGGAGATTTCAAAGCAAATCAGAAAAAAAAAACAAAAAACAAAAAAGCATACTGTGGAGAAGCCATAGGTTAAAATTGAACATTTAGGAAAATGGGAAAATTCCTATCTGAAGGATATTATCCTATCACTGTTATTTCTGTCATTTCTAAGAGTGAGGCACAAAAGAAAAAAGATGGTGGATGAGGTCTCTTAGGTAATAACCCAGAAACTGTCTAGAAAAGAGAATCCAAAATAGGTATTTTAGAATCATTAATTCCAGGAGGAGTAAGAAATCCTAAAGAACGACTAAGTCAGTTGAAGGATCATGAATTAAAGACCAAACATCTAGAATAGAGAGAAAGTGAATATAAATAATGGGAAAAAAATGAAGGAAAGAAAATATTTTAGAGGGAAAAAAGCAAAAGAAATGTAATTTTCAGAAGTAAAAAAAGAGCAAAAATAAGTGGGAAATAATCATATAAAAGCAAACAAGGGAGAGCAAAGGACAAATAAGTTATGTAAAATTCCAAATTATGGACATGGGGTAAAAATTGGGAGGGTCAGGAGTTTCAGAACGAGAGGAAGATAGTCTATTAGAAAAGCATTGTAAGCTAAGTCAATTGATGATATTGTACGGTGAATATAAAGAATGAGGGAAAAGGATCTTAATTTAAATCAAATGAAACAATATTATACTGCAATGTGAGAAAAATATTAACCTAATTATTATAGCTTTAATGGTTAATGGGTTGAATAACATAATAAAATGAAAAGACTGTGATGAATCAAATAAGAAAATGACCCTCCACCTCCAATCTGCTGCTTACAACAAACATATTACTTAAACTGAGAGACTGGAAAAATTACTATATGTCAGATAAATTAAAAATCAAGAATTGCATTCATACTATCTCACAAAATGAAGACAACCCTTCAAAACATATAGAAGGATAAACAAGGTAACTGTATTAACCTGAAAGGAAGCATTGATAAAAACACTACCAATATTCAATCTATATGCTTCAAAGGTCTTAGGATGTAAATTCTCAAAGGAAAAAAAGAATCAAATTATAAGAAAACATAAATGAATGAAAAAGTGATTGGATATTTCAGTTTCTCCTTTTTGAATAGTGCTAACAGACAGTCAAAAGGAAAAACATAGAACTGAACAAATTGCTAGGGAAACTAGGACTAAAAGACCTTATGGTTTCTTCTAGATAGGATGGGTAAAGAATATACTTTTTTTTTTCTTGCATGGAACTTTTACTAAAATTCATCATATTTTGGATGACAGAAATATTACAAACAAGTGTAAAAAGGAGAAATAGCAAACACAAAATAAAATGCCAAGACAAATATTGAACAGATTCTCAAAAATTATGCATATTCATAGAACCATGATGAGCTGACTTTTTCTGCAGAGCTTACCAATGATGAAACAAAAAATAGAGTCAATCATAAGTAGGAACCTAGGAGTAAATTTCATGGAAAATACTGTGAAAGATACTTAGTTGTATGTAGAATAAGCAGAAGGAAACTTATTAGAGGAACTCAAAATGAAGGCCATGTGGTAAATTTTTAACTTGTTATACCTTAAAAAATTGAGAATAATATTACTTTGAAAACATGCCCTAAGTCAAAGAAATGTTGTATTAGGTGATAATTCAATAATAACAATAATAATGATAGTAATAATAATAATAATTGGTTCAAATAGCTTTAACAAAAGACAAATACCCAAACAGAAACTTAATAAAAACCTAAATGCCAGTTACAATTATATAATTTATAGCTACATAAAAGAAAATTATATTGTTAGGGATAAGATCCGAGGTTAAGTTTAAAATTAAGCTATTAGGCATAGGACTTTAGACCAACAACAATAAGTTAGGGTCCTTTAATTCTTAGTAATACTGTGGAGACAATTAGGTCAAGAGTTTGTGAAGTTAGCAGGTTAAATATTATTTGTTCAGTTGGTTAATGTTTAAAAAAAATTTTTTTGTGGTCCATATTGTAAATGCCTTAAAAAGAAGTATCACCTGACTAAAAGTTTGAATTGTTTTATCTGTTATAAATTGTATTAAAGATGAAAAATAAAATGTTAAAAAATAAATAAAAAATTATAGTGACTAAGCTATATATCATTTCATGCATGAAAATAAAATATTCCTTAAGTGAAAAATATATCTCCAAATTATATCAGCAAAACAGAAACAAGAAAGGAAAGATGGATTGAATGTGCATTTTAAAATTAGAAAGGCAACAAACAATCAAAAATAATTTAACTGTAGATATAACCACATAGCACAAATAAATAAGCTGGAAAAAACAAAAACAAAACACCTTATTGAAAGGATAAATGAAAGAAAAATCTATTTTTTTAAAACACTGACAAAATTGATACATTTTAAACTAAACTGATTTAAAAGAGGAACATAGAAAATCAAATATACAACATAGCAACATTCTGATAACTTCTTATTTAGAAGTTATCAGAATGTACTATGCTAATGAACCTGAGAATCCACAAACAATAGAGGAATGCCTTAAAAATTGTAAAATAGATTAACAGAAGACCAAATAGGGATCATAATCCAATCTCACTAAAAAAAGCAAAATCAAATATAAAGTAACTGCCGAAGTCAATAGAAGGCAGAGCAACCTTGCGGATTTCAAGGAGAATTTAATCAACCTTTTGAAGTACAAGTGATACTAATACTCACTAAATTATTCTCAAAATTTGAGCAAGAAAGTTACCTACCATATTCTTTGTGAGACAAATATAGTTCTAGTATTTAAACAAGGGGAGGATAAAGCACAGAAGAACTATATACTTATATCTTTAATAAGTATTATTTAAAATTTTTTAAAAAAATTTCAAACATAATATGGAGATATATCCAAAAAAAAAAAAAAATCTGCTGTAAACAGACTAAAACTATACTAGTAATCTAAGGATGGCTGAACATTACAAATAGAATAAGCACAATTAAGACTAGTAAAAACCACTAAAAAAATCTAAAATTGCATAATTATCTGAATGGATCTAAAGACATCCTTTGGAAAAGTACAATCCTTACTTATGCTAAAAACCCTACAAACAATAGGCATAGAAAAATATTTGTGTGTGTGTGTGGTGTGTGTGTGTGTACATATATCCCAAAATAAACATTCTATTTCAAAAGGATGCAGTTAAGCCTTTTGTGATAAATGCATGAAGAGAGCAAGGATAACCACTCTCTCCAAAAGTATTTACATAGTTCTGAATATACTCACAGCAATAATAAGAGAAGAGAAAATAGACAATGAGGATTTAGAATTATCTGTATTTGCTGATGAATTGGTGGTTTACTTAGATAATTGTAGGGAATCAGCAAAGACATTAATTAAGACAATAACTTCAGCAAAACTGTGGACTATACAATGAAACTTTAAAAAATTGATATTTTCATATAATAACAGCAAAGCCCAAGAGAGGATATAGAAAAGAAACTTCACTTCTGGATAATCACAAAATTCATAATGTATCTGGTGTTCAACATACCAAATCACACAGAATACTTATGTAAAATTGACTTCAGAATATTCCTTAAAGAATTAAAGAATTTAATAGCTAGAGGAATATTTAAAGCTCATGGTTGGGTTGAGTCAATATAATAAAAATGACAATACTACAAAGCTAAGTTAAGCCTTTAGTGTTTTATCAATCAAATTAACAAGTGAATAATTTATAGAAACTGATTAAATAACAATAAAATTCATTATGAAAAATACATCTAAATTGTGTAGGGAAATTAAGAAACAAAGTAGGAATAGTACTTATATGCCTCAAAATGTGAAGCACCAACCACCAATGCCATCTCTTATTGCTTAAAATATGTAGAAATAGATCAATAGCAGTGACTAGAAAAGGGAGAATCAGAAAGCATGGAACTAACTCAATGCTAAATAAACCAGAAACATAAATTTCCTATGAAAGTATTTGATTGAATGTAATGGGAAAAATGGAAAACAGTTTGGCAGAAATTAGATATATACCTTATACTATATTTAACAATATATTCCAAAAAGATATATGTCCTTACTATTAAAAATCATACTTTAAAAAGCATGAGATTCAGATACTACATCTTTCACCACTATTGGTAGGAGATGTATTTTCTCTAAGGGGGTCATATAGGGACGATACCAGGGGACATGGTAGTCATATAAAATATATCAAAATATTATTTGATAATATTTATATAGAAGCAGCATTGCATAGTTGAAAGAGCACTGGATTTGAGGTCAAAATAGGTAGGTTCAAATCTCAGATTCAACATTTCTTATCTGTGTGAATATGGCTAAATGTTTACTTTAAAAATTTATTTATTTAAAAAATTTATTTGTTTAATTTACTTTTCAGTTTTCAACATTCACTTCTACAAGAATCTGAATTCAAAATTTTCTCCCCATCTTTTCCCACACCCACCCCAGGACAGCATCCACCCCATCCAGCCTTCCTCTAGTCTGTCCTCCCTTTTTTTTACTCCCTTTTTTTCATCCCTTCCTCTCTGTTTTCTTTTAGGATGAAATAGATTTCTATACTCCATTGACTGTGCATCTTATTTCCCAGATGCATGCAAAAACAATTTTTAACATTCATTATTAAAGCTTTGAGTACCATATTCTCTCCCTTCCTTCTTCCCCATCCACCCTCATTGAGAAAGCAAGCATGTGAAGGTCATACATGTGCAGACATGAAAAACACTTCCATAACAGTTACATTGTAAAAGACTAACCACATTTCCCTCTGTCCTATCCTGCCCTCCATTTATTCCATTATCTCCTTTGACCTGTCCTCCCACAATAGTGTTTGCTTCTGATCATCCCTTTCCTCAGTTTGCTGTCCCTTCTATTACCTTCCCTTTCCTATCCCCTTCTCCCTTCCTTGCTGCACGGTAAAATACATTTCCATATCCAATTGACTATTTATTATTCCCTTTTTAAGCCAAATCCCATGGAAGTAAGGCTCACTTATTCCCTTTCATCACCTCCCCTGCCTCTCCACTGTAAAAACTCTATACATAGACACACACATATACACATACATATATGCACATATGTGTTTAAATATATATGTATATATACACATATACCCATGTACATATACATACCCACACATATATAATATTCACATACATACATACCCATATACACCTACATACACACACATACATATTCCCTCTAACTACCCTAATACTGTGAAAGGTCTCATGAATTACAAATATCTTTCCATGTAGGAATGTAAACAGTTCAGCTTTGATAAGTCCCTTATGACTTCTCTTTCCTGTTTATTTTTTTCATATTTCTCTTGATTATTGTATCTGAAAGTCAAATTTTCCATTCACCTCTTGTCTTTTAAACAAGAATGCTTGGAAGTCTTCTAGTTCATGGAAATTTCATTTTTTTTCCCTGAAGATTATACTCAGTTTTTCTGGGTAGGTGATTCTTGGTTTTAATCCTCTTTTCCTTGGCCTCTGGAATATTATATTCCAAGCCCTTCAAACCCTTAGGGTGGAAGCCACTAAATCCTATGTTATCCTGATTGTATTTCTACAATACTTGAATTGTTTGTTTCTTGTTGCTTGTAATATTTTCTCCATGACTTAGAAACTCTGGAATTTGGCTCCAATATTCCCAGGAGTTTTCCTTTTGGGATCTCTTTCAGGAGATGATCAGTGAATTCTTTCCATTTCTTTTTTACCCTCTGCTTCTATATCATCAGGGCAGTTTTCCTTGATAATTTCTTGAAAGATTATTTCCAGGTTCCTTTTTGGATCATGCTTTTCAGGTAGACCAATAGTTTTAAAATTGTCTCACCTGGATCTATTTTCCAGGTCAGTTTTTTTTCCCAGTCAAATATTTCACATTGTTTTCTATTTTTTCATTCCTTTGGTTTTGTTTTATAATTCCTTGATTTTTCATCAAGTCATTAGCTTCCATCTGGTCCATTCTAATTTTTAAAGAACTATTTTCTTTTGAATGTCATTTTTCATTTGGCCAATTCTGCTTTTTAAAACATTCTTCTCCTGATTGACTTTTTAGACCTCTTTTACCATTTGGGTTTAAGGGTGTTATTTTCTTCAACATTCTTTTGGGTCTTCTTTAGCAAGCTGTTGACTTTCTTTTCATGATTTTCTTGCATCACTCTCATTTCTTTCCCCAAGTTTTCCTTTACCTCTCTTATTGACTTTCAAAGTCCTTTTTGAGCTCTTCCATGGCCTGAGACCATTGCATACTTTTTTGTCTGCTTTGGATGTAGGAACCTTCACTTTGTTATCTTCTTTGGTGGCATGCTTTGGTCTTTCTCTGATTGTATGCTTTCCTCTTCCTCATATGAAAGGATGGAAGAAAATACCTTTTCACCAAGAAAATAACCTTCTATATTCTTATTTGTCCCCCTTTTTGGCATTTTTCCCAGCCAATTACTTGACTTGAGTCTTTTGTCAAGTGAAGGTTATCCTACCCCAGTCTTCAGAGGTTTTGTGTAACTGTTCTCTAAGGCAACTCTAGGAAACTGTAAGTTCTCAGTTCTTCCAACGTGTTATATATCAAAGAAGAGATGCTTACTCCTCTCTTGGTCTGCATCTGGTCTGTGAGTAACCACAAGCACTTTTTCCTTCCCTGAAACTGCAAGTGGTAATCTCTCTCCTCAGCAGCACTATAGAACTCTTCCTCACCCCAGGAGTGCCAGTTGAGACTGAGACTCAGATCAGCTGTTTGATTCCCCCAGGGTCTGTAGGCTTAGAGCTCTAGAAGAAGGTGCTGATGCAGTAGTGGCTGCTGCCATCCTGGGCCTGGAGCTGAGCCTGTGGTCTGATCTTACTCCCCTCTCATCTAGGTAAAAGAGCTTTCCCACTGACCTTTGAAGTTGTATTTGGAGTTTGAGAGTTCTGGATTGAGAAATCTGGGTTGCCCATGATTCAGTGCCCTGAAACCTGCTCCAGTCCTGTTTGTGCCAGTACATCTCAAGTTGAGCTAGGCTCCTTTCTCCATCCAGCCTGGTGTGATGGACCTTTCCTGGTGGCGTTCCAGGCTGTCTTGGGCTGGAGATATGTTTCACTGTCATTTTGTGATTTCTGCTGCTCTAGAATTTCTTTAGAGTCATTTCTACAGGGCTTTGGGGGAAGAGCTTGAGCAGGTCCAAGCTTCTATTTTGCCATCTTGGCTCTGCCCTCTAGTCATGAATAGGCCTCTTTAAGAAGTGAGTCATCAGATGGCCCCTTTAGTCAAAAAAAAAAGAAAAGCAAGGAAATCAAACTGGGAGGGGAAGACCATCAGGGTTACTGATCAAAAGAGAAACAGTTACTATTACATTCACTCTCAGCTAGGAGACTAGGGACTTATTACTGTCTAATATATGAGTTCCAGAGTGAATTGGGTTTAAGGCTTGGTCTTGGAGAAAATAGATGAAGTAAACCCCAAGTTAACCAGGCTGTTTTCAGGCCATCAGAATATACTTTCCTTTAGGTAGAGCACTGTCTGGTAAGGGGAAGGGAAGGAAGAAGAAGGGGAGAGGAAGGGAGAGGAAGGGATAATAGAGGAGGGGGAAGAGTATGGGAGAAAAAAAGAAGAGAGGAGGAAGGAGGAGAGAAGAGAGGAGAAATTCTCTCTAAAGATTGCAAAGCTTTTTCAAATTGTTGGATTTTAAAATAATCAATATTCTACATCTTTCAAAAATAACACCCAGGGGCACCAGAATTTTTGAACTCCAATCTCTATTAGGTTCACTCCTGATCTGGTCAGACAGGAAGGACACCTTTAGAGGAGTTAATAGTCTTACTTTATTCTAGTCTAGTCTTCTCAAAGGCTTGTTGATAATGGGAGTACCAACTTGTACAGCATTCCCTAATAACCCTTTTTACAGGGGCCTGTGTAAAGGGGGGAGGGGACAACCACCTTAATACTATCTTAATATCTAGATGGAGTCAAGTGAGACAGTCATAGCTTCTGCATTCCCTTAAATCCCCTCAAGCCTCAATGGGAACCAGTTGAGGAAGGTACATGTATTTTCTGTGCATTACCCAAATTCTAGGGGCAGCTAGGTGGTGTAGTAGATAGAGCACCAATGCAGGAGTCAGGAGGACCTGAGTTGAAATCTGACCTCAGACACAACACTCGCTAGCTGTGTGCCTTTGGGCAAGTCACTTAACCCCAATGGCTTCATCTTGGGTCATCTCCAGTCATCCTGATGAATATCTGGTCACTGGATTCATATGGTTCTGGAGGAGAAGTGAGACTGGTAACCTGCATAGCCCTCCCTCACTCAAAACAAGGTCAAGTGCAAGTTATGTCATTATTTCTTTGATGGCATGGTCTTCTTTGGTAACAAAGGACGAATATACCCAAATCCCAAATAGGTTCCCCGCTCACTAATCAGTGTTCACTTGCTTTATAGAGCAACGACAAAGAAGGTATTTTGCCAACATTAAGTTTACAGGTTAACTTTATCAGTAAGGTCATTTGGCGCAAGCATAGTAAATATCATATTATGTCACCCCTATATCTCACTGCACAGCCTCAGTAGCACTGTCTATCGATTGATTCTAGGAATTGTTATATCCTTGGGGCTATTCTGGGAGTTATAACCTAACACCTGGAAATTAGACATTGCCATGGTCATGGATTCTGAGAAACTAAACTCTGTAAAGGATAAAAAAATCCTCCTTACACTACATTTACAATAATAAGTTGGAAATGTAGCATTATGGTCATGAAACAGATGAATAAACTCAATATTGATGAGAGTGTATATCAATCCTTTTAAATATTCAAAGAGCAGAACTCATGAGCACAACCTAAAGTACAACCAAAAGTCAGCCTCAATGTCTCAAATTATTAGTGACTTGGCCTCTCTGATGCCCTTTAAATCAGCTCTTCTAATAAATAACTTTTTACTTGACATCTTTTGTCCTGAAATGTTGGGACTATATAATCTCTAAGGTTTAATTCCAACCTTTGATGTTCTTCTCTTGTAGATCTCATTTTTTTCTTAGCTCCCAGCTCTAGTTCAGGTTTGTGGTTCTTATCCTGGGTTCAACATTGCTGAATGGCATGAGTTCTCCATAAGTAGCATACCCAGATCTAGTACCTGGCTAATTTCTAGTTGTCTTCAAGCAATTCTCCTTATCGCCAATGCAGGTCTCCAGCTTCCTCTTAGGAAGCACAGGACTCTGTACTCCTTGTTGGTGTTAATTCCCCATAGCTGGACTGAAAAAGACTCACAACACTCTTGGTATCTGATCAGTCAAACAAGTGGCATGACTTCTATATTGTAAACATTTCACTAAGTACTAAAGACATAAAATAAAAGACACATGGTCCCATGGAGTTAACAGACAGATGGAGGCAACATGCAAATAATTATGTACAAATAAGATGTATATATATATATATATATATACACACACATACATATACACACATATATACATACATACACACACATATATATATATATATATATATATATATATAGCAGTAGAGAGGAGACATTAGAATTAATGTGAGTCAAAAGAAAGTCTTCTTGTAAAAGTGGGATATTATCTGAAACTCTAAGGAATCCAGGAAACCTAGAAGGCTTAGATGATGAAGAAAAATTTCAGACTTGGGGACATCCAGTAAAGATGCAAAGAGCTGACGGATGAACTGTTTCATGTGAGGAATAACAATGAGGTTGACGCCACTGACCACTTTTAGCAGCAGGTCATTTCCTGTCTCTCCAACTACTAATACCTTCTCTTCAAAGATTACATTTCATCCACACTCTCTAGTCAGGAAGTTAGTCAGTCAAAACATTTATTGAGCGCCTGCTCTGTTTCAGGCACCATGCTAACTGCTAACAATGCAAAGAAGCAAAAAAATAAATAAAAAATAAAAAATAAAAAATAAAAAATAAATAAATGAATAAATAAATAAATAAATGAATGAATGAATGAATGAATAAATAGATAGATAAATGAATGAATGAATGAATAAATGAATAAATAAATAAATGGGTGAATGAATGAATGAATGAATGAATAAATAAATGAATGAATGAATAAATGAATGAATGAATGAATGAATAAATGAATAAATAAATAAATGGATGAATGAATGAATGAATGAATGAATAAATGAATGAATGAATGAATGAATAAATAAATAAATAAATGGATGAATGAATGAATGAATGAATGAATAAATAAATAAAAGACAGCCCCTACTGCCATGGAGCTCATAGTCTAATGGAGAATAAAACATGCAAATATTTATAGACAGAATAAACTAGAGACAATGGATACAGGGAAGGTAGTAGAATTTAGAAAAGTTGGGAAGGACTTCTTGTAGAAATTGAGATTTTAGTTGAGACTTGAATAGAACCAGAGCAGCCAGGAGGCAGAAGTGAGAAGTAACAAAATTACAGGTGTGGGGGACAGCCAGTGAAATAGAATTCACCTTCATGAGCATATATTTTCCTTTCCTCCTCCTCCACACATATGTGTATGTATACATACATCTATATATACATACATTTTCATATATTTCCTATAATATCTAATGGGATATGTCTAATGTGGTGTATGTGTGTGTGTTCTATCTAATTCTGGCAATATTAATACAATGAGTACTACAATTCCTACAACTGATCTTTCAATCAACTTCTCTATGGATTCACATGTTTCCTGTGACTTGGCAAGACAAAGCACCTCTCTTTGGCCACCACTCTTTCCCAATTGAAACTCTTGTTTATTAGCTCCTTGAGGGCAGGATTTCTCTCTCTCTCTCTCTCTCTCTCTCTCTCTCTCTCTCTCTCTTTTATTTGTGTCTCTAGCATTTGTCACAGTAAGTGCTCAATATGTTTCCTTGTTCTACTACTACTAATACTACTACTATTACTTCTATTACTGCTACTTCTTCATGTCCTTCTTCTTCCATGGCAACCCTAAGATGATATAATTTCTCCTCATTCATTCTGAGATGTTGCCCTATTTGTATTGTTTTCCAGTTTTGGAGAAATGTAGAACATTCATCATTTTACTTATGCCTTGATCCCTCCATGCTGTCTAAATCTATATTATCTCTGTCCTATTACTACTTAGAAATCAGGTACTTCTATGATGCTCAACAAAAAAACACACAGTTGTAAGATCTTGCTCCTAAGAAAACACAAACCAAACAAACCAAAACCAAAACAAAACAAACACACAAAACAACAGCTAACCCATATACAGTCTTATACTTACCATTTTCTATATCTAAAACTGAGATTTGGAAGTTAAAACTTTCCCTGATACCCTGATTTCCCTGATTTTATGGCCAAAGTCAACCCTTCAAACTTTAGGTTCCCTCAGTTTGTAACAGCATGAAGCTAAAAACGAGTTCCACATCTGATGTAGGATTATGCACTGGAAGAATCACTTTAGAAATAGTTTTGTTCATTTAGAGTCAGCATGCCCATTTTTTATTGGGCTTGACATTTTGTGCCCTATTAGTATGAAGTATGTCAGTTTCAACCACATGGATGTCCCTGGACTTTAGTAATTTTTTGCCTCAACCTCTCTTATGCATGCGCACATACACATACACACCCATGCACACACACAATCTCTATTTGTTTTTCTTATGTATATTTCTAATTCTACTTTGTAGTTTGCTTATTTACTTTGATGCTATGTCTTCTCTGTTATTTGTGTCTCTTAATCTACTTAATCAGTTTATTCAGCACCTAGTACAATGCTCTTTAATAAAGGTTTGATCCAATATATTATCTCTTTGTAGACAGTATCATTATTTTTCTCCCCTTTAGAAATGTAGTATAACTTGCCAGATATTGGTCAAGCTAAACTTTTTCCATCAGCACTATACAGTCTTGCTTCATTAAACCTTAACAACATTACTTGTTAAACTGTACTCAGAAAATAGCAAAGAGCAAAGAATGACTAACAAAAGAAAGGAGAAAGAAGATTAAAAAAATGTGTACACATGTGTGTACATGTTCTATTGAAATTAAATGTTAAAATCTGCTCTACTATGCTGAGTCTAATTGTACTTACAGAATATAAATGTAATATTTTAGGGGGAGGGAATTGACTGCATGAAAATTCTAGTTCCTACATTTGAAACATGCTAGGAGAAAATGCCTAACTGTAGTATGAACTCAACCATAAAAAACATTATAGCAATCAAGTCAGCTTTGTGTAATAAAATAATGAATAAAGTTTTAACATCTGCTATAAAAAGTTAACACCTTCTGGCAATATTCATGGAGATGGGAGGAAATATAACTTGAGGTGACATTTGCTTGGATATCAAAAGCTTGAGGGCCCTGATAATGTCAGTCTCCTGTCTAAATCAGCATCCAAAAGGTCTATTTCTTTTAAGTACATGGCAGAGCCATTCACTTTTCCACAAAATGTCTTTGTACTAAATGGTAGCAATTCCCCCTCAGATGGATGAGGGCAGTGACCATTTCTGGCCATCTAAAATTTATATATCAACTTTGTTATAAGAAAGCAAGGAATGGAAGTGTGCCTCTTTTCATTTTCTTGTAAAAAATAAAGTTATGAACATCACAGACCATTAAACTTTGAAGGTTCTAAAATGACTGTATTTATTTAAAATGAAATGCCATAAAGAGAAGTGTATGAGGTTAGGAAACTGGACAGTGAAGGGAGATTGGTCCTTGTTTGGGGGCATATTCAAATAGGGAGAGTTATCAAAGTGAAGTGTTTTACATTGTGTATGTTTTCAGTGTCAAAATATGTAAGCCACTTTGAAGAATGAAATTCAGTTTGACAAATCCTTGGAAAGTATTTACCATGCACACTGCTAAATTACAGCATGGCATAATAGATGGTAAACTTCCTTAGAGTTAGGAAATTCTGACACACAAACTAATTCCTTGACACACACTAGCTGGGTCAGTGACTTTCTCAGTACCTTGAGTAACTTTTAAAAATTATGACTAAGAAACAAATTGTAAATTATCATACCTATATTTGACATCTATTTTATTTCATTTCATTATTTATTTTACCATTTTTCTCATATAAATCATCATCGGTAACATGTTTTATGTTTCCATCATCCTTTGTATCATTTGAAATTTGATTCTGAGATCATAGTGTACCATAATTGATAGCTATTTATTATCAGTGGTAAATATTGCTCTTAAAATACAGAGCTTTGGAGTTAGAGAGATCTTGGGGTCATTGAAAGTATTTTCTAGTTTCCCAAATCCTATCTAGGTCCATTGCCTCATCATGTTTATTTCCAAGATCATTATCCGTTTGTAGCTCCTGTACTCTATATAGTATCCAATGGATTCATTCAATGGTTTACCCCTCCATTGTCAATGTCACTGGGCAATGCATGTTTTTCTCTCACATTCCCATTTGGATAGCTTGACCAGTCTCTTTTGAACAACCTTGTGGAAATCATCCTGTAGAGTTTTCAAGATTTTATGCAAGCAGTAAGAACTTCATGATTTCAGCATGATTTAAAAACTTTTCTGTTCAGAGTAAAAATTATTATTTCCCTTCCAGATCTTGATCTTCTATTCAGAAATGGCCTCTCCCTTTAGAGATAAAATTAATATTATAGACAAACAAGGACCAAGAAAGACTCCAAGAAGTAGAGAAAGCATCTATAAGTATACTGTCACTTCTTTCAGTCTCCTCTATATAGTCAATGCTTTCAGTCCATCTAGGGTCATGGATAGCAACTATTCAAGGCCATCCTTATGAAATCTGTGAAAATTTCCTCCTCTCTTTGCCTTCTCATTTCCCTCTTTTCTGTGTCTGATGTTTTAAAGCCTTTCACAGCCTGGTCCCTTCTATCTTTCCAATCGTCTTACACTTTACTCTCTTTCACATATTTAACAAGTCAGTGATACTGGGTTTCATGTTACTCCTCATATTTGACACTCCATCTTCTGACTCCATGCTTTTTCATTGGTCACGTCCATGCCTTAAAACTACTCCTTTCTCATCTCTGCCTCTTGACTTCCCTGGCTTCCTTCAAGACTCAGTTTAAATCTCATCTTCTGTAAGGAACCTTTCCTGGTTTGTCCGCATTCCAACCCAGGACCTACCCTCTGAAATTACCTCTCATTTATACTACATATAGTTTATGTATCTATGGCTGTTTAAATTTTGGCTCCCCTATTATAATAGGAGCCTCTGTGGAGTAAGGACCATGATTTTGCCTTTCTTATCCCTATTGCTTGGCGTATAGTAAACTCTCAATAAATGCTTCCCAACTATTTTTTGTTTCACTATTTCCTCCTCTTGAAACCTTTAGGGCTTTCTTGCCTGTCTCCCTTCTGATTAACAAGAAAACAGTGCCTCGTATTTAGTCACACTGTTTGGGAAAGTGACTTGTTTAGAGAAAACAATTTTTAACATGAAGACATGAATCTTGGAAGGCAAAACTTTAGACATTATCAATAGGAAAGTTGTGGAGGATGGGGCATATTGGGGGTGAGAAGGCCTTTCAGATAATTACTGTACCAAGAGCTATCTTGACCTTGCCTAAATGTCTGTAACAGGTGAGACTACATATGACAGCTGCTCCCTTGAGCTATTATTATCTGAGGAACTGACTGAGGGGGAATTTGGACCAATAACCATGAGACTTCTAACCCTGCCACAATAATTTCTGCCTGTAAGCCAGTTAGAAATATCAGTTATACTTCCTTCTTTATGTCCAATCCCACTGGTAACAGATTTGTTTTTTCAGTTTTGAAGAGATTGTGGTGTAGTGGGAAAACAAAACAAAACGAAAAACAAACACTGGGTTTGGAGTCAGAAGTTTTGGGTTTGAATTCCTTGGTGGCTGCTGTATGCTAGTGAATGCTTAACAACCAGTTCTCTAGGGGGGAAAAGTATGCATGATATATCCTTAAGTTTAATGTATATATATTATTAACATTTTCTTCATTTCTTTCTTAACTCTAGAAAATTGACAAAACAAATATTCATTCCGATTTGAATAGTTTGCTGATTTCCAAAGTATAAATACCTACACTGAAAATTTGACAGTTGGCTCTCTTGAGGTGGTACAAACCCCTATATAAGATATGACTTTGAATAAGTCAGTTTCCTATTCTGAGCCTCAGTTTCCTCATTTTTAAAATCAAAGAGTTGAATTAGACAATTTGTAAGTTCTTTTCCAACTATATGTAATGGGACTTTGATGCATGCCCAGGTCACCTAAAATGGAGAGATTCACATTACATGTTAATCATCCCTGCAGCCAGATGAGGTTATGATCCTCCCCTGAACATACCTCTATGACTACAACAACAGTTCAGTTTGGATCTTCAAGGGCACAGAACTTACTGTCATTTCTTTGTCCACAGGCCCTCTCTTCTGGCTGTGTTGATTGTTCACCTCTTTTCCTAGATATCTATTTAATTTTAAGGAACTGATCAGCTTGGGCACTGATTGAGTCTAAATGAATCCTGACTACAGAGAGAGGGGCTAATTTTTCTCTAGATCTAAAAGGGGTGTGTGTTTTGAAGACTGTAGTTTAGGGGAAACAATTCAGTGATCTAAAGCTAAGAGAATTTACTCTAGTAGATACAATTAAAGAAGTCTTATCACAGCTTCAGGATATGCAAATATACTATTATTACAAGAAATGAATTGGGAATTGGAAGATTGACTCAGTTTAAGATGTGTAGTTCTAAAACATTCTAAAATGTTACCTTTTTGTTTTTTTTCTTTTTTTTTTAATCTCGAAAGAGAGAAAGTGTGTACCTATGAAACCAGTGTTTCTCTTCTGAGTCCCTGTGGTCACTAGTTCGGCATTCCTATCTGTAGAACCATTAGTAAATGTAAGAATTGCCTGAGGATTTCTTTGGTCTATAAAGCCAAAGTGAATTATTCATTAAGACTTAAGAGGAATGCCCAAAATATACCACCAGAGGCTGTTAAACCAAGCCAGATTGTTGGGGAGAAGGGGAGGGCTTTAATTCACTTCCAAGCTAATTGGCTTAACACCAATTAAGGTGCTATTTTCCTTCTGCAGATACGGTCCAGAGTTCTGAAGTTAAATTTGACTTCCCTGTGGGTTCAGAATTATTGCAGATGCTAAAAACTGTAGCAACAAGTACCTTTTAATATCTGGGTATAGTTTATGACAAGTTATGTTTGGAAGAGTTGTAAGCTTGTCAAAGAATTTTCCTTCTTCTCCCATTTGACATTTTCTCTTGCTCCCACTTTCATTAGAAATGTTCCTTCTTGTATGATGTTGAAATGAACCATCTAGAAAAAAATGTGGCAGAGTTCATTCCCAAGATAGAGGCTGACGAAACAGAACCATCAGAAATATCTGAAGTGTAGTTTTCCCACAGGTCTAGCTATCCTGTTCTCTGTGTATCTACATGGTTGCTTCCAAATCTTTTCAGTCCTCCATCCCCTAAAATGCAGTAATATAGTCAGCTCCAAACAAACAATGCCAGTTAGAATAGTAAAAGACAAAAGCTCCCATGGCAGTGGAAATTCTGTTCCTCCTTCAACTTTTAGAGCTGCTCCTTTCTAGATTATTGCAGTCCTTGTATCTGGAAATGAACTGAATCAACCAGATGCCAGGCACAGACCCTTAAATTGTGTAGTTGGAATTCAGGTGTCAAATGACCTGAAATTGAAGAGGATCTTCTCCCTATCTCCTCCAGCAGATGAAAGAGATGTTTGTATGTATACATATGCCCCTCCCTCCTCTGTTTGTCATTGAAGTCCCAACTGTGCTGTAGCCTTTAACTGTGCAAGACAGCAAGACAGCACATTTTGTAGATTAAACCAATAAACTCACAAACATAAAAGAAACAAATCTCATAATTGTGGATTTCAATTAAAGAAAGGAGGATCAAAGCAAACATTGGGCTTGAAATTACGCAGCTGTTATCTATACAAAATGAGGGGGGGGGGGAAGTCTGCAGTTCGCTGTAATTTTGAAACGGAAAAACAAAAAATAACCCACACAGTAAAGCTTGCAGTAGGACAGATTGTCTATGCTCCTCACGTCCCAATCAGTAATACAGAAATATTGAGTAATAAATTCCCTGCCTCTCTTGATCTGAAAAGCTCCCACCATCTGTGAAAGACAATTTGTAACAGCCTCAATATTAAGATTCAGTAAACAGACAATCACTTGCTTTGTGCTGAGGAGTGGCTACATTTGGAGAAAAGCATAAAGCAGAACAATTAGTAACACTGAGACCCCTCTATTACAAAATTATTGAGCCGCCAAAACAACTCGTTTCAATCAGAGTTCTCCCTTCAACTGGAGAGTAATGCCGGAGATTGCGTGCAATTCAGTTACCTCTGTGGACTGACTGTATGGAGGCCTCATCCTAATGCACTGAATTATTATTGATGGTTGAGGCAGTTCTGCTCTGTCGGTGAACCAATAATGTCAAGGCAGTACCTGCAAGATTAATTATAGGAGAGAATGGGCTGAGGTTTCCAGGGACTGAGACATTAATAGAGACCGAGCATTAGTTTCAGGGGATTCAACAGACAGTTGAACAAATGCCTCAGACAATGTTATACATGCTAAATCCTGGCAGCTCCATCTTTGCAGCCACAGAAAGTTTAGATCCATTGTTTTTAACTGTGAGGTACAAAGCATTATGAATCAAAAACTCAAGAATGAAAAACAAAGAATCTGAGCCCAGAGTTATAAACTCAACCTGAATTGTACAGATGGCACAAACAGATTACTCTCCCGTACAACAAAGGGAAAATGAAAATAGACTATTTAGCACTGTATTTGGCCTTGGCAGAAGGAAAAGGTGTGTTTTTAATCTATTTCATTTGACAAAGTCATAAGATGGATGAGAGTCTCAGCATTTTCTCCCCAGCATCTGCGTAAGTGTATCCGTTTCTGATCTAAATACACAGGCATTCATGTCGAAAACAAAATATCCAAAACAAAACAGGAGACTGATACACCTAAAGAGCACAATAGCCACATTGCCTGCCAGTGAGTTTCAGTTTGGAATTTTGGCTCTGCTTTCCTTAAATACAAAATAATGATTTCTTTAAAAACCACACACACACACACACACACACACACACACACACACACACACACACACACACACACACACACACACACACACACACACACACACACCGTATGAAAAAACTTAAAAAAAAAAAAAAACAGAGAAAAAACTTTAAGAACACTTCTGGTTACTGAAAATCCCTAGCGATGCAATACACTAGAGAAAA
Source organism: Notamacropus eugenii (assembly GCF_028372415.1). Taxonomy (NCBI): domain Eukaryota; kingdom Metazoa; phylum Chordata; class Mammalia; order Diprotodontia; family Macropodidae; genus Notamacropus; species Notamacropus eugenii. Next base: position 43,415,495 of record NC_092878.1, on the reverse strand, counting down.
CTGCAGCCATGGTAACTAAGACTGAATGCTAGAGGCTTGAAAATCCTGCTGCTGAATTTAAGTCAGATCTGAGTTCCCCTTATCTTTTAACAGCTTAATTATCCATCTAGATCTTATTTTAGGCTAAATAGTGTTCTGCATGTCCTCTACCCCTCCACTCTCCTCACTAATCTCTTCCCCTCTCCTCATATTTCCCCAAGAGCACACAATCACAGGGAGAAGGGCAGAGAAATCTATGATAGATTTGATCTGTTGTGTGAAATCATCACAACTGCAGGGAGTGATAGCTAGAAGTGAGTTATCAGGTATTTCCGAAGGAGTAAAGAGAAATTTCATTGTCAGTCCTAAAAAGATAGCACTGAACACTCTGGTAGTGAAAGAACTCTTAATTCCAAGTAACTGGAAAGATCACAGCCTTATATAAATCACCTCGTCTGTTGTGGGTTTCAGGAGAAAGACATAAAGAACTGGCAAACCAAACTCCCTGTGCAAGGTTAGGCAGTTTAGGAATTTTTTTATTTGTTTCCATTTTTTCAGATGGTTTGAGGAAAGCATATGAAAGGTAACCTTGGTATTAAGTGACTTAGTACTTGACATAGGTTAGAAAGGAGAAGAAATAAAGGTTTTCCTTTTCACATTGTCCTCCTATAATGTCTAAGGTTGGTTTTTATGGACAGAGGAAAGGCTTAAATCTTAGTTGGTGGGAAGGTGTTAGAAGAATATCCTAGATGGAAAGTAGATAGGGAAGTGATAAGGCATTAACTTTAGAGATGAATTGTATTTTCCTCTCTAGTCTTTCTGATTAAAATAATATTAAAAGAAAGAATCAGTGGGTTCTCTATACTTTATCCAATTAAGCCCTTCATAAGATTTAAGCCTTTCCCATTTCAGTATACCTTGAAATCCATCCTCCTGACACTGATTTCCTGACTTTCTTTGGAAAACAAAAGAAAAAATCTGAAAATATATTTTAGTTAATTTCTTACCACATTTTAGGCCTTTCTTTTGTATATGGCATGAACTTCTAGGTTATTTTTTTTCCTAAGGGATTCCTCTAAAGAAGTCTTGGTTCATACAAATTATCCTAAGATTTTTGTGGATTTAATTATGATTCTGTAGACTTGCTTAGTCCTTACTTTTTACTATGCATAGATTGTCATCATCATCATCATCCAAAAGTATTTAGTAAGCATCTAATTGTAGATAATACTTTCAGAGGGCACTTAAAATGGGAACTTATTGCTTTCAACAAACAATAGCCATATCCTGATTATCCATGTTAATTGGGGCCAGAGAAAGCATGGATAATTGGAATTCTTAGATAATCATCAACCCTCATTTGAAACTAAAACATCAATGCTTTCTCCCTCCAACTATTATCCTAGCAACTATTAGAAAAACTGATAGATTTAAATTTCATTTCTTGTTTTTCCTACTTCGTAGTCCTTCAACTCTCTTTTCCCTGGGGCTTCATTTAGAACCTATGACATACTGAAGTGTTTGTGATTTTAAAATGTGTTGAAGGCCTGTGTAATAAGTGTAGCTGTTCGTTGTTAAACAACCAGTTTATTTGTTTTATTAGTTTCTTTACATTAAAAAAAACCCTGTACAGTTTCTCAGGAAAAGCAAAGTAATAAAATCTTAGTGTATGGATATAGAAACTTGAAGAAATGTTTTTTAAATTGATTGAAGAATCTTTTAAGGGAACCCAGTGCAGTGTAAGAAAAGCATTCATGAGAAAGATAGAGGGAACCCAGTGAGAAAGTGAATGGAAGAAAGAATGACTCTCAAAATAATTAGTCACCTAAACAATCATTTCCATTTGAGAAGGAAAATAACACAGGGTTGGATGAGGATTACACAGACCACAGGGAAAGGGCATCTTGCCTTGCTTTTCTCTATCTCTTCTATTCTCACTTGGAATAAGGAAAGATGAAGGGATAGGGGCTGGCAGGGAGACACCACGAGTCAGGTGTTCTCACAGGGCCCTGCCAAGGCTAGCAGAAGGCAGTCCCCGATAAGGGCCTTAGCTAAGATGTTAGGGTAAGCACCTAATTAAAGATTTGATGCCTAGAGGGAGTAGGTTGTGGCAAACACAGGCTTTCCAGCAGAGATGCCACAAGCCCCAAAGTATTTAGCCTCTAACAACTAAAGGAGCTTGAGACTCTCTACCCCTAAAGCTGCTAGCAAGGGTTGTTTGGAATCCCAGAGTGAGAAAAACAACAAACTTTATTGTATCCTGAAGGAATGAAAACTGGGTGAAATTATAATGATGTTTAATTATAACATTTCCTTGCATAGAACTGCGATCTCTTCAGTATGTGCAGTACTTTTGATGGTAAAATCACAACCCACCCATTCGGTCTGGCACCTGTACATGTTCATCATGAGTCCTTCAATACACAACTACCTAACCTTGAGGGAGATCTTTAATTTTTTCTTTTGTCACAGACTCCTTTTGGTAGTTGGGTGAAGCTTATTATATTGCCACTATGAGTGGAGTGGTGAAATCCTAGAGGGGCCAACCCGTTTTGGAATAGTGTTCTTACATGCATAAAATAAAGTGCATAAGAGTAAAAAGAAAACCAATTATTTTGAAATCATTACCAAACTTAAGAGGGAAAGTGACATCACAAACCGTGTTGATTTAGAGAATCAAAATTTAGATTTAGAAGTATTGATTTAGCAATTGCATTGAACTAACATGGAATCACTATAAGGTCCTTCTCTAATGACTCATCTTAGCATGAGTGTGACCATAGTTTCTTTATGGCCTTGTCAGCATTTCACAAGGTCTGGTAGGTTCTTCTATCCCAGAAAAGTTTTGAATATAATTTTCCCTTCCAACTCACTATATCTACTTTCTGAGGACCAGCCTGCCTAAATAGCTTCTTATCAGCGGGCTATCCTCTAAGTGATAAATTATTTGGCCTTGATAATTCAAGAGAGTGGGACAGAGCCAAGATGGTGGAGTAGAGAGACAACCTGCTCTAGCTCTCCCTCCACAGCCCATAAAATACCTGTAAAAAATGACTCTAAACAAATTCTAGAATAGTAGAAGCCACAAAATGACAGAGTGAAAGAGATTTCCAGCCCAAGGCATTCTAGAAGGCTGACAGGAAAGCTGACGTGCTCAAAGTAGAGCACAGCCAATCTTGGTTGTGTGGCCAGGTGTGGCACAGACAGGACTGGAACAGGCTGCAGGGTGTGGAATCATGGGTAGCAGTTGTGGTTCCCAGCTCAACCCACAAACACCAAAGACAGCTTCAAAGGTCAATGAGAAAGCTTTCTCATCTGGGTGAGAAGGGAGCATAGTCTTGCCCTAGCCCTGGTCTCATGTGGCTGCAGTGTCAATTTTTGGAGCCCTCAGCCTAAAGACCCTGGGGAAATTGCACAGCTGATCTGAATTTCAGTCCTGAGTGGCAGCCCTGGGGTGAAGAGGAGCACTGGCTGGTGGAGCTGGTGGAGGCTCTAGAGAGGAAATTCTACTCATAGATCCTGGGCAGAAAAGCTTGTGGTTGCTCCTAAACCAGAGCACAGACCAGAAGAGGAGTATACTCTTCTCCCTTGATTGTGCCACCTTGGAGGAACTGAGAACTTGCAGGTCCCTAGAGTATATCCTCCACTTGACAAAGGACTCAAAAGTCAAGTAACTGGCTGAGAAAATGCCCCCCAAAAAGGAAAAAAAAATAAGACTTTAGAAGGTTATTTTCTTGGTGAACAGGTATTTTCTTCCATCCTCTTGGATGAGGAAGAACAATGTATACCATTAAAGGAGGACATAAAAGTCAAGGCTTCTTCATCTAAAACCTCTAAAATAAATATGCAATGGTCTCTGACGGGGGTCGGTCCTAGGCGCCTGGGCGGATAGGGGCCTCCCCGGGAGTGGCAGCCCACCAATCCGAGGGAGACACGGCTCCCAAGAAGGAGTTGTGGACCCACAGGATTGGTTGGGTGGGCTGGATCCAATCGGGTGGTAGGCCTCGCCCTCGGGGCGGGTTAGGATGGCTGCCCGGGAGAACTTCCCTATTTAAGACAACGCCCTAAACTGCTCGGGGGACTCCTCCATGCAATAAAGCTATGAACCTCCTGCGCATTGCCTGATTATTGCCTGCCACCGTGTCCCCCGGGGTAGGTCCGGAGACGTCCGAAGCGGTGCCCACCGAAGGGAGAGTCTCACTCGAAGGTCCTGGGGACAGACCCGGGACAGCTGGCGCCCGAACAGGGACCGCAGCCCCCGCCGAGTGAGGTGAGTATAACCCTACCCAGTTAAGGGTAGAAGAGTCAGGCAACCTAGATAGTCGGGGCTATCTAGAGGAAACATGGGCTCTCAGATTTCCAAGGGAATGGAACCGGAGGATGCAGGAGTTCTCGCCTGCCAAGTGTACAAGCTCTGCAAGCGGGTGGGAATAAAAATACACATAAAGGATTGTAGACAGTGGGTGCAGAAAATTCTAACAGTCTCTCCGTGGTTGGCTCACACAGGCTTAGATCATGACAAGTGGAGGGTAGTAGGACAACAGATGGCTTCCTACCAAAAAGAGGATCCTCAATTTCTGAGCTCCAGAGATTTTGTTATATACGCCACGGTTAGCTCTGCACTCCAGCCTTCACCCCCTCCTTTACAGAATGCCACGAGTACACAAGTTGGCCCCTCCCTATGTGGGTCCGAAGTGGAAGAGGGGTGGCCCCCTCCCCCTCCGGGGGAGGAGGACATGCTACCACTCCCGCTCTACCCCTGGGAGGACATGAGACATTGTGGCGCTGCCCCCCCAAAAGAGACAGATAAGGAGCTAGATCCCTCCCAAAAACGAAAGCAGACAAATCCCCGGCCGCCCGAGTGTCAGGGTGCTGGTGCTTGCTGTCGCAGACACCCCCCGGCAGCTGGAAAGCCTCTAGAGGAACCGAAACTAGCTGGAAAGGCTCTAGAGGAACTGAAACCAGTGGCTAAAAATCCCCGTGCCCACTCTCGGCTACAAGCCGCGTTACTGAAAGCAGCAGAGGAGGGGGAGGAAGTTGATTTTGAGGAGTGGACTGGGAGGCCGGGACACGCCCTCGCTTTCCCGGTATTCCTGCAGGCCCAACAAGACGGTACCGTACAACGTACTCACCGTCCCACTCCATATAAATTTTTAAAGGACTTGAAAGACGCAGTAGCAAAATATGGCCCTGGGTCGGCATATGTAAGGCAACTACTGAGCTCTTCCGTCTCCGTGGCCGCTTGGCTCCCGGCAGACTGGAATGAGATCATGATGGCAGTGCTAGATCCCGCTGTGTACACTGCTTGGAGAGCCTATTGGAACAGACAGGCGAAGATTTGGGCAGAAGCCAATCAACCCAACGCGGTTGAAAACCACGTTAATGCACTCACAGGGTTTGGAGATTATGCAGCGATAGAACAGCAGTTAGCCCTCCCTGAGGCTATGGTTCCAGTTGTTCAAGAAGTGGCCTTAAAGGCTCTAGATGCCCTTGCGGCGCGCACTCAGACTCCAATAAGTCACCTAAGGCAAAGACAGAGTGAGTCCGCATTGGAATTTATGACCAGAGTACAGGAAGCAGTATGGAAAAGATTTGGGAAAGGAGGTCCCTCGCCACAACTTATAGTTCAACTATTCAAGGGAGGTCTCACCAAATCGAGGGGTATACTCTCCACTCTGCCCGCAGACCCCTCTATAGATGAAATAGTTGATAAATGCCTGGATGAGGGCAGTGGAGCAGACCCGAAGTTGGTGGCAACACTGACTTCTGCTTTCCAAGCCTTCCAATTGTCCACAAACACCAAAAAGGGACCGTGCTTCAGGTGCGGGAAATCAGGACATTTTCAGGCGCAGTGCAGAAACACGTCGCCGAAAAAAGGGGTTCGGTGTTTTGGCTGTGGCAAACCCGGCCATATAGCGAAAAACTGCCGGGGCTCGAGCAGTAAAAAGGTACAGGGAAACGGGGGCAGGGGCTCCCGAAGCGGGAAGGGAGCCCCTGGACCGAACAACAGACCCCGCCTAGAGTAGAGCTGTATGCAGTAACAGGGCAGACAGTCCCGCCATGGACCACTACAACTGTTAAGGTCCCCCCAAAGGATCATCAGAGATTAGTCATAGGGTCAGACAAAACCAAAGAATTCCTTGTGCATACCCAAATATTGCAACCTGGGCAGTCCGCTATTGCACTAACCAACCCTCATGCCTATGAAGTTCCACTACCTACTAACACCCCGATAGCTGTGGGAATATCACTGCCCTGGCTGGATGGAGAGTGGAAAGATACATCGAGAGAGAGTCCTTTTGTAGCATGGACCCAACAAGTGGGGCGCGGGAAGATGTGTCTAGATGTGGAAGTAGAGGGTGTCAGGCTCAGAGGATTAGTCGACACTGGAGCTGACGTGTCAGTAATTTCCTCGGGAGATTGGCAGAAAGATTGGGGGACCACCCAGGAGGCCCAAGGGATATCCGGGGTGGGCGGGTCGGCAAATGCCCTCAGATCAGCTCGCCACCTTCAGTGGGCCACAGGTGACGCCCGAGGACGATTTCGCCCCCTAAAAATGCCGGCTCTCCCCATTAACCTATGGGGCCGAGACTTACTCAGCGGCATGGGCGTCACCCTCACCACCGATTTTACAGGACAGGCGGAAAACCCCTAGGGGCCGCTGTAGGGCCAACACCCATCCCACTGCACTGGGAAAACACTAACCCCATATGGGTGGATCAGTGGCCCCTGACTCAAGAAAAGGTCCAGGCCCTCCATCAAATAGTACAAGATTTATTAGCAGCAGGACATATCGAGCCTTCTACCAGCCCCTGGAATTCTCCAGTGTTTGTCATAAAAAAGAAGTCAGGCAAATGGAGAATGCTCATCGATCTCCGACAAGTTAACAAAGCACTGCGACCCATGGGTCCTTTACAACCAGGACTCCCTTCGCCCACTATGATACCCAAGGGCTGGCACATAGCAGTGATAGATATTAAGGATTGTTTTTATAGTATTCCGTTATGCAAAAAGGATAGGAAATGTTTTGCTTTCTCCGTCCCTTCTACTAACTTCCAACAGCCCACAAAGCGGTACCAGTTCAAAGTCCTGCCCCAGGGCATGGCTAACAGCCCCACGATATGTCAGCAATTTGTAGCGCAAATCCTCCAACCTATCCGAGAGGAAAGCCCCCATGCTATGGTGATATATTATATGGATGACATCTTACTGGCCTGCAGCGCAAAGAAAGATGTTCTTGACCTCCTAACGCGGGTTTCTGAAGCATTAAATAGGCACGGCCTCCAAGTGGCTCCTGAAAAGATTCAACTTGGTCCTGAGTATCAATATCTCGGACACCAAATCAAAGGTACTGGGATTTCCCGAGTTCCCCCAAAAATAGATGTCACCCAGATCAATACCCTTAATGATTTTCAGAAACTCATAGGAGCCATACAGTGGCTACGCGCCATTGTGCCCATTACAAACCAACAAATGAGGCCACTATATGACATTCTTAAGGGCCCACCTAAATTGGGCTCCCCAAGAAAGTGGACTCCAGAAGCCCTCCAACTCATAGAAAAGATACAGGAGGAGGTAAAGACAACAGTAGTAGAACGGTGTGACCCAACATTACCATTCTTTCTGTCCATCCTTGGTAATAAGACCATTGGGCCAGTAGCAGTCCTTTACCAGTCCCATGGCCCCTTGATGTGGGTCTACCCGGACCGAAAAACCAAAAGTATCCCGATAGCCCTAGAAGAAAAGGCTCTCTTATTGCTTAAGGCCAGCTCTATATGCAGGCAGCTATCTGGCCACTATCCTATCATCTTACTCTCCAGCCCCATTGAGATACTAACCGAATTGGCACAATTATCTGAATTGTGGGCCGTCCTCCTGTGCTCCCATGAAATTCGTGCTGGAGATCTCCCCCTGCCCTTCGGGCTTGGGACCAATTTCCCTTAACGAAGCAGAGAAACCCAGTGGTCTCAGAGCCCGTAGCAGGGCCTATAGCCTTCACTGACGCCATCAAGCATTGCAAAGCGGCAGTTTACATCCCAGATAAACAGATCACTAAGGTGCTCACCACACCCTATTCCTCTGCTCAAAAGAATGAGTTATTTGCAATTCTTGTGGCCTTACAGATTTGCGCAAAAGAAGCCTTTAATCTAGTAACAGATAGCCTTTATTGTCATAACCTTCTCCGAGTCCTTCCCGAGGCGGATCTTTTCCTGTCTACTTCCTCAGTGCGCCCTTTACTTATACAAGTACAGCAGGCCCTTCTTGCTCGCTCCCATCCCCTTTATGTTTTACATGTGCGTTCACATCTTTCCACCTCCGGACCTATATTTAAAGGGAATGCCATTGCAGATTCCTTATTAAGGACATCTCAAATCTTCTATACTGACCCCATCGCCGCTCATAGAGGGACGCAGAAGGACAATGGCATGGACCGAACAAGGTAGTGGTGAGGGGAAAGGGTTATTTGTGTCTTGATATAGGAGGAGGACAGCGGAGATGGCTGCCACTTAAATGGACTCGAGCGTGTGAGGACTCCCCGCAGGGCTCGACGCAGGCCCCGCAAAAGGAAGAAGAAGCGGCTGAACAGAACAACAAGGAGGAGAAACATGGATAAGTATATAATCCTGGTGGGGATGCTATGCAACCTCCAACTGGGGGCCGGGGCGTCCCTTCGCTCCCTCCCCCGCAACAAGGACCCACCATGGGTGTATTGGGCTGCCGTCCCTGGCCTCCCAGCAGCTCAACCTGCTGCCTGGGAGGGGGATTCTATTGAGCTGAGCATCCTAGGGGAAGCCGCCCTGGTGTTGGGGAGATCGGGGGATGGCTACCCGGAGAGCCGTCATGATCTCAATAAGACAGTCCACTGGTCAATGGCACAATTACCTATATGTCTCACCAAAGGGGTTAACATCATCCCCTGCGCCCGGGTGCAAAACGAGTCCATACAGGAACTCCCGCACGGACCACATGGGTCCATGGGCCTAGGAAATTACATCCATATGTACATGCTGAATCATAGTCTCGCTCAGCATCACCCCCTCCTCAAGGAGAGGATGCAAGGGCTGTGGAACAGCACTCAGAATACCCGTAACACTGTAGTATGCAATAGCTCTAAGGACTTCCCTTGCGACCGCTTATCGCTCCTTAATGCCACGGGAAGCTTTCTACCCAGGGGAAAGATCCCCTACTCCCCTCTACCCCCCTGCGTGCCTACACCCAATATGTTCATTAGTATGCAAGTTTGTTCCACAGGGCATGCAGTAATGGGACAGCAATGGGACGACACCCAACAGATCTACTTCATGGATGGAGCGCCAGGACCGTATTATGCAGCCCCAGTGCCCCACGTCCTGACGAGAAATGGGAGCATAGTCATCCAAAGCCATCTCTGGAAAATGGCAGCGGCCTTTGGAAACATCACCCACATGACTGACAATAGTGGGCCGCTGCAGGACAATGACACCATCCGCTCCCAATGGTGGGACCTCATCATGAAGAAAGGATTTACTTGCCACGAGGGTCAGGTCTCTGGACACTGCAATCGTTTCTCCCTTGCAGTCCAGACCCTAAAGAGGACTGATATGTTTCTAATCTGTAGGGAAGGGAACATTACTCAGACAGGGGGCAAATACAATGTATCCTGCTCCAATGGGACCCTCTCCAATACCTTGACGCCCAATGATGTACATTCCAATACCACCTTTGTCACACTTCTGTCTATTCCCCCAGTTACCTTTCTCCCTGTCGGGTCCGATGAGGCATTTGCCGACTCTGACTTTCTTAGGGCTGTGATGGTCAGGGAAAAGAGGGGCTTGGAAATATCCGCCATAGATATGGTGGGGTTGGTGGTTAGCTTTATAGAGCAAATGGAGATCTCTGCCATGCAGCGGCAGGTCCACATGATGGCTGCCGACCTGGCAGATTTTATGACAACGTCCACTCGGGCATGGGCTCTGCAACAACAAATTAACAGGCAGGTAGCCCTAGAGCTCGGTGCACTGACAGACGCCGTACAGGCGATCTCGACGCTCCTCCGAGTAAACGCCATATTGGAGGGGCTCCCATGTCATGTCGGCCTGGCACGACCCCTGTGCATGACGGCGCTCAAACTGAACGCCAGCCAGGAGCTGGATGATGCGATTCGGCGACTGCAGGACCACAGAAATCTAGAGGTCTATATAGAGCACCTAGATGATATTGTAAAACAGATTAGGAATGTAACTGAGATATATAAGAGGGATTTGGAGAAGCAACATGGGACATTTCTTGACTGGATTTCTAGATTAGATTTTACCACATTTTTGCATACCATTGGGGTTGCAGCTGGGATGATTATAATGGTGATACTCTTGTGTGTACTGCTTCCTTGCTTTATCTCCTGTATGATAAAACTCTGGAGAAAAGTCCTAGAGCAGGTAAAGGCGGATGTCCTCATAATAAAACAAAAAGGGGGAGTTGACGGGGGTCGGTCCTAGGCGCCTGGGCGGATAGGGGCCTCCCCGGGAGTGGCAGCCCACCAATCCGAGGGAGACACGGCTCCCAAGAAGGAGTTGTGGACCCACAGGATTGGTTGGGTGGGCTGGATCCAATCGGGTGGTAGGCCTCGCCCTCGGGGCGGGTTAGGATGGCTGCCCGGGAGAACTTCCCTATTTAAGACAACGCCCTAAACTGCTCGGGGGACTCCTCCATGCAATAAAGCTATGAACCTCCTGCGCATTGCCTGATTATTGCCTGCCACCGTGTCCCCCGGGGTAGGTCCGGAGACGTCCGAAGCGGTGCCCACCGAAGGGAGAGTCTCACTCGAAGGTCCTGGGGACAGACCCGGGACAGGTCTCAGGCCATGGAAGAGCTCAAAAAAGGATTTTGAAAATTAAGTAAGAGAGGTAGAGGAAAAATTGGGAAGATGCAAGAAAATCGTGAAAAATGAGTCAACAGCTTGCTAAAGGAGACCCAAAAAAATGCTGAAGAAAAATAGCACATTTAAAAGCATAATTCAAGAGAGTACAGCATAAATAAATCATTTCAAATAGTTGTTCTAATGGACATAAAACCCAAATTCAAGATTTCATACGATCTCATCTTTTTTTCAATTAGTTTATCATAGTATATCCTTTCTATGGACATGTATTTATAGATATAGTGATGCTCAATTCAATTGATTTCTCTTTATTAAGTGGTAACTATGATAATAACATTGTACCATGGAAAATAGAATATTTACAGGTGACATAATGAGGTATGATGAACAGCATCCTGGACTTGGTGCCACATCTTCCTCCAATGTTAGTTAAGTAATTGCTAATGTCACTTAACTGCTCTTCTCCTCAGTTTACTCATCTTTAAAAATAATGAGCTGAGCATAATGCCCTCTGAGTTTCCTTCCAGCTTGAATTCTCTGATCTTTTGATCCTGTCTATATGAAACTTCAAGTCTAGCAGGGAAATAATAAAGAATATGTTTTTTCTTAGAAACAAAGAAGTAAAATTAAGTAAAAGAGGTTTTGTTTTCTTTTTTCCTCCCCTGAAAACCTCAGTAATTAGTGGTTATTATAAACTTTCCTTCTGAGGTCTGTACTGCTTAACAATGTCATCTAGGAGAAACTAGCTCACATGGTGGGCACAAGGGCCCTTTAGATCCTATGAAAAATCTAGCAAATAAAAGTACATATTATGATTAAAAGAATATACTGGTAATTTAGATATGCAGAGATATACTCTCCTTAAACATTATTTTGAACACTGTTAAACTCACTACTGTAAATATATATAATAGTTATCTTTGACAATTTATACTGAAACATAATTTTTACCTTACTTTCCACATAGGATCTCTTTTGTTGTTGTTTTTAGATGTAAGAGTATGTTATTTTCATTAGTGGTCAATAACTACATTTGCATTTCCATATTGCAATCCCAGATGCATTTTTGACCTTATTTGAATTAGCAAGTTGGAAGACTTGTGTTTGAGACATGCTCAGAAGTGGTAGTAAAATAAATAAAAGTGATCCCAAGACCTTGGAAAAGGAGATGAAATTCTCAAATGAAGAAGTAAGTTATTCTGACCAGTAAGCATTGCTCTTTCCAAGGCATAATGAACAAAAATACTCTAAAGGGAAGGTTCTCATTGACCATTATGATCACCAGTAGCCAGGCATGTGCTGATAAATGTTTAACAAGCAGCTCTTCAGGAGAAATGTACGCAGCTTATACTTTTAAGTGTAATCTCCATTATTAACATGCTTTTTCAGCTTTTTGCATAGTTCAGAAAAATCAGTAAAACAGTAAATCAAGCCCTGATCTGCAATGTTTGCCAATTTTAGAGATGTGAATGCTTATACTTCAAATTTAACAATTTTTTGTTTGAGCTGGCTACAACACATCTTGGTTAGTAGTCCCTATATGCTGAGTTTGTGAAGCTCAAAAATGAGGAGACCTTTTGTAGATTCAATCAGTTGGTTCATGTGAACCTTATTTTCCATGAAAGTCATGTGGTAACCACAGGGAAAAAAGGATGACTGCCACAGTTGATTGCTCTGAGGTGGAATTGTTTGTCATTTTAGATTGTAAAACATTTAACAACCCTGCCACTAAAAATGTTTTATGTTGTCACTGTGGGTGGAATTGTGATATGATAGAATAGCCTCTGGATTGGGAGTTAGGAGGCTTAGATTCTAGATCCACCTCCACGCACACACATAAAAAAGTAGCCTTGTAATTTTTGGACAAGTCACTTAATCTCTCTGTGCCCTTTTGCTCATCTATAAAATGAGGAGGTTGAACTATTTGATCTCTCTAAGGACTTTCACCAATTCTAAATGTCTATGCTACTCTCTGATAAGCAAATCTGTACCTCTATATTTCATTTTGTTCATTTGGCTTGTTAGGTTCATTTATAAAAGTCATCATTTGTTGAAAATTGAAAACAAATAAATAAATTTGGAGGAAAAAAATAAAAGTCATCACTCTAAAAAAATAGTCCAGCCAATTTTATGTATTCAATTTTTAATTGCCAACTTTTTTTGATTCTTCAGATCAACTTAAGGATCAAATATTCCTGTGGACCCTAAAATGTAAATTTCATATGGAAATCTACATGTTAAGGAATAATATCCTCCAAACTTGATTATTTAGGTTTAGTTTTTTAAATGCAAAGTTTTTTGTTAACTTATGCAATTCATTTCAATTACTATTTGCTTAGCAATATTTAATGTCTTGCTAATATTGAATGATTCAATATGAAACTTACCAGGTTTAAAAAAATATAAGGAATGATTATATCATTATGTAGTATGGGTGTTAAAGGAAAGGTGAAAATATAAAATAGCTGTTTAGGAACTAATTTCAAGCACTAGAGTTTATCGGTCTCTTTTACTTGTTCACCAACATTTAGGAGCAAAAGTTCTCTAAGTGAATGTTAATATAGTAAGAATTAGTACTATGTCACTCTAAAAACTGAAAGCAGAGCTAAAAGTATAACATATATTGAACTCCATTTTGCTGGAGGATATCACATAGAAAGCTAAATCCCAAGATGATTGAGAAGGATATTGAAATTCAATTGCCTCTGATTTTCCTGTTTGTTCTGTGATGTGTCTTATGTCTTAGCCTTCCCATGTCTTTCTTGGGCATGCATCAATAAATCTTTAGAACCACTGATTTATCAAGTATTCTTTATTTTTTTCTTTTAATTTAAATTTTGCCTTAAAGAAATCAATGATTTTTTTCTATTTCCCTCACCTTTCTTTCCACAGAAAAAGAAAGGAACCAAAGCTCTTTGAACAAATATACATAAACAACCAACCGAAACATTAACCACTCAATTTGCATATTGAGTTTATTACCTCCCTTTTAGAAAGTCATTAGCACTCCATCATCAGTCTTCCGGAATGATGATTGATGAAACTTTTTAAATCTTTTAAAGGTATTCATGTTATTGTATGAATTGTTCTTGTTCTGGTAAGAGCATTTGTCAGCAAGGATGTAGAGTATGATTAGAAGCTTTATCATTCTCAATTTTGACATATATTCCTTACTTTAATCTGGTTTCAATGTTGTGATGAACACTTGATTAACCAGTATACACGCAGATAAGTTCATGGACAATCTTTCTGAATTTATGATTTGGCCAGCTTGATCTTGGGATAACTACAGTGACCTTAATTTCTAATGACTTTTATATGGGTGGGAGGTCAATTTGTTATTTAATTGCTTTGGTCCTGTCTGATTCTTTGCAACCCCATTTGGGGTTTTCTTAGCAAAGATACTGAACTGGCTTGCTATTTACTTCTACAACTCATTTTATAGATTAGGAAATTGAGGCAAATGAGCTTAAGTGACTTGTCCAGGGTCACACAGCTAGGAAGTGTCTGAGACCATATTTGAATTCATTAAGATGAGTCTTCCTGGCTTCAGGCACAGCACTCTATCCATTGTACCACAGAGCTTCCCAAGAAACTAGTTTTTCATAATTAACTTAGGAACACTTACATTCAAAATCTTGGTAAGTCATTGTTATTTCAGATTGAGTAGTATGACCAGTATAGGTATTATAATTTTTCTGAGAATAATCTTGAAATTAAAAACTATTTTAGAAATTGTTGCATTGGAAGAATAGGTGGGTAAAGCTTTTTGAAAATAACAAAAAATGTTAAATTTTTAATAGACTATCTGAAAAGTTACAAGAGGTTAGAATTTACTTTAAAAGAAAGACCTGTTGGCAGAGAATTAGAAACTGAAGTGATGCTGATCAATTGGAGAATGTCTAAACAAGTTGTGGCATAGATTAAGATGGAATACTGTTGTTTTATAGGAAATGATGAGCATTATGGTTTCAGAAAATTCTGGGAAGACTTATATGAACTGATGCAAAGCAAGGTGAGAACAATTAGGAGATTATTGTACAAAGTAATAGCAATATTGTAAGGATGATCTATTGTGAAAGACTAAACTACTTTAATTAAGACAATGACCCATGATTATTCTAAAAGACCCATGATGAAAAATGCCATCCACTTCTGAAGAAAGAACTGATTAATTCTGAATGCACATTCTTTATTTTTGTTGGGGTTTCTATCTGCTTTCTTTTGCAACATGGCTAATATGGAAATGTTTTGCATGATTTCAAATATATCATATAATATTTCTTGCCTTCTCAAAGGATGGGGGAGAGGTTAGATGGAAAGAATTTGTAATTCAAAATAAAAAAAATTGATATTAAATTTATTACATGTAACTGGCAAATATTTAATGAAATAAATAAAAAAAAAATTTAAAAATAACCACCTATGAAACTTTAATATTCCATAAGAAAACAGTTTTAAATATACTACTCAGAAAACTTTTTCTTCTATTTAGGAAGGAAATCTTCCAAAATTATACTCTCATTCATAGTCTCAGGATACAATGAATCCATCCAATAATGGTCTTAGTCCATTATTTAGAGTATACTTTATGGGAAATTCATATGTAAGTAGCACCTCAAATTATAAGATGATGCACATAGGCATAAAAGATCCTGGTTAATAAATAGTAGGCAACGTTTGTCATAATTTTTCCTGCCTCCCTTCTTACAATATTCCTTTCAATTCTAATATTCAGTGTTTCTATGACTAAAGAATTTATCATCTATAAGCAGAGACAAAAAAAATAAGTTGAAGAAGTCATAAATGTGGCAGCATTCGGGTAGGAAAAAGCTACCTAATGAAAACGAAATTATGACTGAGCCTAAATTTAGTTCAATGGGCTCTTAGCTATTTCTTTATCAGAGACAAATTAAAAGAGATTCTTCTTTTAAAGAATAACCTTAAATCTGAAATGGAATATTTTGTGAGTCAGTGTGTTCTTGTGAATAGAGGGGCAACTTCTGATTCAAGAAAAACCCTGGATTCAAGTTCTTTGTGGCACAAACTGTATATATGACCCTGTGCAAATTACCTAACCATTCCAT